>NC_073693.1:360689295-361024512 GCF_029784155.1 Uranotaenia lowii | reverse complement strand
GCTTTGATCCCTCGCCGAAGGAAAAAAAGGGATCAATTTTGAGTTCGCAGTTCGAACTCCGTTTTGATCCATCGCAAGGAGGAAAAAAGGGTACTTAACTGTAAGTTCATAGAATCGAACTATGTTTTGAACCTCGGTCATACTTAATTTTGAGTTAAAAAAAAAAGAGCGTGTGGGTCCTCTAGGACTTCTTACACGATTTACCATGTGTACTTTGGAAGAATAGTTGATTTACAGCTGTTTTTGTATCTCTCACTGGGACTTTTCTGGATTTTTCTCGAAAAAAAAATTTTCAATGAACTTCAGTATTAGACGCTATCTCAATAACCACTTGACAGATTGTCACCAAATTTTGTCCACGTACACATTACATTACCAGGTAGCTTCACTTAAAATTTAATCAATTTCCATCAATGCATTCAAAAGTTATTCACAAAACAAAGTGTTGCATTTTTTTCGAATACACTTCTTACCTCTTTACCATTTGAAAAGGATTCTTGTCTTTGTACCATAAAATCACAACGCTACAAATGATACTGGAAGATATCAACGAATTCCAGGACTCTCTTCTGCTAGTGTTCGTTGATTTTTAAAAAGCATTCGACCGACTGAACCACGAAAATATCTGGGTGGCTCTAAGGCGACGAGAAGTCCCAGAGAAACTAGTCCATCTCATCGAAGCACAGTACGAGGCATTTTCGTGCAAGGTCCTGGGGTCCAAAAAGCTTCTTTTTGATCCAAAACTCATCCGGGATTTTTTGCAGAATTTTTAAGTCACGTTTACATAAGTATATTTGAACTTTTATGTTTGTATAGCAAATTTCAATATTTTGTACTGAAATATCAACATCATTTTCTCTGGCAGTGTCGAAGACCGTAACTTCATATCTTATCAGGCGAAAAAATTATGTCATTTGGCATTGGAAAACAATAAATTCAATTAACATCACTGCTGATGCCTTGCGAAGTGTTGCATGAAAAGTAGTCATGCAATACCTCGCTAGGCACCCAGCAGTGATGTCAATTTATTTTTTGTTTTTCAATGCCAAAAGACATACCACCAAAGCGAAGGTTTTTTGATCCGTGGGAAATTCAAAAATAACCCAAAACCGACCCAGTCTACTGTACATGCCACCCTTCTACCCTTGAACAACTTATTTTTTTCGAGATATGTATCATCTTACACGGTCTTCGGAGGATAAGTTTGAAATTACGTCTGGGTTAGGAAACCAAATGAGCTGATATTGGGCATAGAGCATTCCGGTAGGTCAAAGGGCGCCCCCAAGCCCCCAACGTATTCTTTTTTTTGGATCATTCTAATGTACCGTTATTCATTCTCATTATCGAATAATCACGTTCATTCGAAAAATTTGTTGAAATCGGTCGTAGTTAATCGACAAGTCTTACACAAATTTCGAAGTTTAACATGTCCAGTTTTTATCTTACCGATGGCAGTTCTGCTCCGATCGAGAACGATACTTCCACCTCGGCGGATTTTTGCACCGGCTGGGCCTGCAGATCTAGAAACCCAAAGTACACAGCACGTTCCGGATCATACCGATAGCTGAAAATCACTGGACAGGGCGAGATGGCCGAATTCGGTTGCTTAGCAGCCGGCACCGAAACCGTTGGATCGAGCAGCATCGTTACCATCACCGCAAAAACGATGATTGCCGGCAGACGGAGGTTATTATTAAAACACGTCAATTGCGACATGGCGATTAAACGAGTTACACTCTCCTAAAGTACGGGCTAAAACTAGCTTAGGAAGACAACGTTACTTTAACTAAACCTGTATCGACCGGTGGCTATGTGGGTACCGATAGAATTTATTTTTATTTACACGTATGGGAAAATACGTCCGATTTGATTGGGCGTCCGATTAGAACTGAACAAACTGCGCCGTTTGTTGCTGGCAGGAAGAATTCGCCTTCGCCTTCCAGAACCTGCAGCAGCAGCAGCATCAGAGACAAACCCACTTGTTTGGGCTTATACGGATCAAAGGCGAGTGCGGCTGTGTGAGATGGGAAATCTGCCGCGACACCATAATCATCTGCTTTGACTTTATCATCTCCCAGCAGAACGCGCGGCCGGCAAGATTACCCGAAAGGGGACGTCCATACTGAGTGACCATCAAACGGCATTAGTCAGTATCAGACGCGGGCCGCGGCACGTTTATGCTAAAACCAAAACCGCGCGCGGTAGACTTCAGTAGGTTTTTGTCACAGGGAAGCCGCCACAGGTGGAGTGGAGTGATCTCACTTTTCTAAGTAGATTGTGCCTGCTCTCAGTCGCCGGACATCTTTATCCATCTGGCGGAATTGTTATTTCTTATTTTGTTTTCCGCTCGAGATCAGGAAGGAACTATATTTTCATCCGAGCATTTCTTTCAAGACGACGAAAAAATCGTTATTCTGAATTTAAATTTTTTAAGCTGATTATAAGCTCACGCTCTGGCACGAGTTTTCGCTCTGCGGATTTGATATCGATATGCACGTTATTCCAACTCTTCCCTTTCCGAATTATCGAACGATATGAATCAATCTGAAAACCAAATACGAAACAAGCAGGCAACAAAATTGATTTTGAACTAGGTATTTCGATAAACGAATTAGGTAAACAAATATAGAATAATCAATTGGAACCGTCAAATGCCATCACTTTTCTAATCACATTCCTGAAAAGCTTCACAACTGTTGAATTCAATTCTACTCTGCTTATGATAATTAAATATTCATCTGAATCAAAGCAATCGAAAGATTCCTTTTAATTCAACCACGGTAAATGAAAAGTTCATATACCAGTATTTCGATAGCAACTTACTACCTTCTTCAGTGAACGTTTTCGATTGATTCATCAGATGAGTGAAAATTTTGGCTGCTGTTTAACCATAGCATCGGATTTCTGTGCATAACACGGCTTAGCAAACGCCTATATTTTCATTTATGCAGCATCCCTTATTATAAGTAGGCTCTTCTTAGCTTCTGCTCGAAACTGGATTTACACATTTACATGGACGAGAATTGTGGAGAATATTCAGACAATTTGCGTCTAACAAACATGATACTAACTCCGTCGGATTTTGTGGCACTGTGGGCGCGGTCCTATGGGGGGGGGGGGGGGGGGGTGATCGGGGTGATCACCCTCCCAAGCGGCAAAAAACCGTTACAAAATACTCGCAAACGATGGAATTTCTATGAAAAGTTCGAACATTTCCTAGTAGATGTTCTATGGAATTTTCAAAATTTTCCACTCCGTGGGGGTGATTGTTAAATAAATTATTTTTTTTTCTTAGATTCTTAAAATTGGAAAAAAATCGGTCCGCCAAACTTAAACCGCTGTAACTTGCAATCCCGTAGACCAATTTTCACCAAATTACTTTTGTTATGTCACCTACAGTGTTTAATTCGAAATTGCTGACCGTCTATGAATCTTTTATTAATTTTTATACAATCATATCCATTCAATTTTCTAAAAATACCAAAAATACTACACAAAAATACTGCACTTTTTTACTAAATCAATCGTTTCAAATTTGTAACTGTATCTTTCGATTCAGTTACAATAAATTAAAAAATCTGTAAGAGCTTGCAATTTAAAAGAAAACAAATAAAGATAAAGTTCCGAAAGTTGCATACTTAAGAATTTGATTTTAATGATTTTGTTTTAGAATTAAATTTATATTTAAAAATTGAAGAATCGAAACAAGAGTTTATATTAATTAGTTTTTTCGAATCACGATACAGCAATATACTTCTGAAAAATAATAAAACATTCAGTTTTAAATTCATAGCAATTGTTAACACATTCTCAAATAATTGGTTGGATTTCAAAAGATATTGTTGGAAAACGAGAATCACTAAAATTTTGGTGAGAGTTTTGCGGTGATATTAAAATATTGTAGATACCTAACTTGAGATTTTATTCACATGTGTGTATTTTTTCATTTGTAAAATTACATTTATATCGGAAGGTTCTTTAAAGAGTTCTTAAATTGATAATTTTCAAACTGCTGAATATACAAATGACGAAAATTATCTTTTTGTCAACAATTGTTCGCAGTGAATATTAAAGATTCGCAGATTGTTTTATAAAAGGATGTATATGCTGTTTAAAAGGATATCAAAATAACCCAGTGAACATTTTGGTCTGTATATTTCAGTTGTTTCTGAGATATACGCACTTTTGTACAATCTGAAAAAGTTGTATAGAATATTCTATATGAGCCTGTACGTACCAAAGTGGAGGCAATATACGGACCAAATTTTGCTCACCTTGAAAATATAAAACTTTGTATTGCATTTTCAACAATTTGATAGCAACTTTGCTTAGCACAAAATCTTAGGATTGTACAACTTACAACTTTCTCTTGCCTGTCTTACAATTTGATTACAATTTCCTTTTGCAGGTAGCCTGAGGTTTGTACAACTTCCTTCGCCATTTAATACAATTTATTGTTACTGTATTCCAAAGCAATTATATTTTTCCCTTATAACGATTCTACTATGAAACGCCGCGAACATAAATACAATAGAATTTAATGTTTACTGCGAAAAAAAATTTAACCATATACAACTTTTTGTGTCTTTGATTAAATTGATGAACACCGTGTTAAAAAAAAAACTGAATGCCAATTTTCAAATACTGCGTTTGCATATTGTCATCCTGTGAACGTCCTTAACATTAACTGTTGGTTTGATAATGCATATGTTTTTGATCAATCTTCCCTCAGTCTCGAACTCACAACGTTCCGATCCCTATCCTTCGATGCTTCCTCGGTGCCATTTCATGTTGATACCAACAAGCAAATTTGTTCATGTACAGTCGAGAGCTCCGTTTAAAAATCAGTTGATCGTATAAAATACCACTGACTGCATCATTTCGGAATCCAAATCTATTTATAGATGCCGTTTTTTTAAATATAACTTTATCTTATCTCATTGACGATTCTATTACAATCAATAATAGTATTCAGCGCTGTGCGATCTTAGCTTGCTATTTACTGTACGGTTAAACAATTCGACAATCTGCAAAACATAGATGATGTCAGTGTTGTCAGTATATCTGCAAGACGTGCCGTCTTTTGCAATTCATTTCTTTTAAATATATTAATCCAATATTTCTGACAAAGCTGCGTGCAAATTTTTTTATTATTTTATCTGCGTACACCTATATTTTTTAAGCGCGGTGGTTACATAAGTTGTTGAACATGTAATTGATTCAACTTTGTTTAAGAAAATTCACTGAAAAACGCTACATTGAAAGTCCAAGTAAGAAAACCGCGATAAAACCAGTAATAAAAAGAGACCACAGCACCAGTAACGTCGAGTAAAAGATTGCACCCTGGTGCGGAAGTCGACCAATCTGCACTCCGTAAAGCAGGCCACTCTGCACCCCAAGGATCAGTAAAAAATCCACGTTGGAAAAATAAGTGTAAAATTTAATAAGCAAATAAAAGAAGTCTATGTATATGCAATTCAAAAAATTTAACACACATATAGCAAAAACTTTAATCGCAGAAACCATGCAATCAAAGCATATCTGGCAGCACTGCATAAATGTAAACAATCATTGCCAAAACAAGAAATCTAGTGTTCAACTTTTAAGTTGTCTCCGTGATCTTTGCTGTTTTAACCGTAAGTATTTGATACAATTCAACTGTTTTATGTAAATTATAAATAATACTTGCATTTCAGATGTTCAGTGTCGTACAATTTGTTGAAAACAACAAATTCAAGGTACTGGCGGTCCCATCATCATGGGTGAAGCAAAACAAATTGCTCTGGCCGAAACATTTGTCTTGTGAAAAGATAGAGCAGATGCGTGAAAGTGGAACCGAGTACCATGGATCGACAAAACGCATTCCAGCTATTTTGTTCAAAAAGTTTCGCAGTTTTGCTGCAGCGGAAGCAGCTGTAACGACGATGGAGAACAAAGAGGTTTCGGACATAGAGGGAAAGAAAAAGCTTCTCAAATCTGCTGCTAAGCGACAAAAAGTGCATCCTCAGACCAATTACGATGCTATGTGTCAAGGTACAGTTAAAAGTAATTCAAACGGATTTAAATAATTGAATTTATGACCTTTTTTAATTTTCAGTTCTGACCCAGCAAGCTTCGTCATCAGCATCATCCTATCCGGCTCCTCCAAAGACCCAGCCAGCTTCCTCATCTACATCAGCGTCTTATCCGGCTCATCCAAAGACCCAGCAAGCATCGTCATCCCAGCCATCTCAACCGGCTCCTCCAAACTTCCAAAATACACAGCAAGTAGTGACAGGTTTTGCATCACATCAATCCCAGATGAATGCTCCGAAAGGCCCTAAGATGGAAATTCCTACTGTACCTGAAGATTTTTTGTACTCCACTGAGCTGGTCCAGTATCCTGACGCAGTTGGTAATCTTTCGCTACATTCCAGTAACAACGTATACTACATTGAAACACCTCCCATTGCGAATGAAGAAATTATCGAGACAGCTAACATCACAGGTGAGTTTTACAAGACGTGAAAAGACAAGACACTCTTATCATAGTTTCACTATTAACTTCTAGATAATTCTAATGTTCATACTCAAGCATCGTTGAATGAGGAATTAAAGCGGTTTATTGCGACAACCGTGAAGGGAACGGTTTCTGAATCCATTCACAAAGCTGTTCAGACTACTATTCCAGCAATTGTTCAGGCTACTGTGGATCGTTGCATGAAAGAGGGCTTTCAGGAAGGATTTTCCCGGATGGCAGTTCTGATGGAAATGCAAAAGCCAACGTCAAGTGTCAATTCCGTCCAGAACAGTGTGCTTGATTGTGCGGAAAAACATGTTCTGATTAAAGATGAGGAGGACCTCGCCGAGTGGAACATCAGACTGGCGAATAGAGAGGTCTTCACATGTTACGTAAGTTTAATTTGAATATTCTCTCTATTTCTACACCCCTCCCCCACTCCTCTCACTCTGTCTCTCTCTCTTTCTCCCTCTCATTTATCCAAGTTCTTTCTTAATAATTGAATGAGCCGATTCAAATTTGCTACAAATTCCGTGAAAAGCTATGCCACAGACAAACGAACTCAACTCCTAGAACATTTTTTTAAGTTTTAAGTAATGATTGCTTACAACTATCCTTACACATTTTATCATTGCAGGTTGATTATTTTGCAAAAATCGTTATTCCCAATGCTTATTACGGTCGAGGTGACAATGCATTCTACGCTTTAGTGGACTGTCTTTTTACACGCGATTTTTGGAAGCAATTTACATGGACGGGAATAAGTCGCGGTGATAAATGCAAGCGAGGATTTCGCGAATACGGGAACGTAACACAGTTACTGTTACACATCATCCAAGTTGGCGATCCAACTTACAATGCTAACATGATCGAAGCTTTCTGTAAAACTAAACTCTTCCGACATTGTAAGCAACGGTCCGAGAGCCGTCTGCTTCGAAAGTCTACGGTTCGTCCGGGACGGATTCGCAAAGACGTTAACGAGAGTAACGGAAAAGCTCGTGTAGTCAAAGAGCAGACTACCATGAAAGAAGGAACTGAAGAAGAACAGTCGGAAGAAGAGACGGAGATAGAGATTGACGATGGTGGTATTCTTGAAGAGGAGAATTACAATGAACCACAGATTGATAATGATTAGTTTGAATTTTCGCGTTAATTTTGATTTTTTCGTAAGTTTAAAATTTAAAATAGAAAAACAAAGAAAGAGAAATTAATTTTGATTTTGTCCTAAGTTTGAGATTTAAAAAAGAAAAACAAAGAAAGAGAAAAATTAAATAAACACATACTGTATCAATTGTTTTATTTTCAGAACATGTGACAAGAATACAATCTGTTTAATTCAAAGTATGTATGAGTGGTATAAATACAGTTCCATCTGCACAAGAAATAGCTACAAGTTTACACATTATCGCACTGCATTCGTACAAATTATTTTTTGATCGGTTTTTAAGGTTTTGATTTGCAACATAAATATGTATAACAGATGATTTAAATGGTTTTGAGAAAAAATCTGCTTGGTTTAGCAGATGCTGCCCTTCAATCTTCCAGTCATTTTTACTTTCGATTATGTTTACGACGCAAACAATTTTCAATGATTTTGATAAAAACCATCTATCTTTACAGGCAGTGCTCAATATAAAACTTGGGAAAGTGATTTTACAAATCTTTTTGGTTTTCTCAACTGATATTGGAGATTTACTTATGATCTGCTCTTCAAAGGAAAATGACTCTCCTGCATTCATATTCTCTGAAATACGATTCGCCACCTGCGCTAGTGGATTTGGCCCTGCTTTAAGCAATTTTTTTAATGTGTGCAAATAATTTTCGAATGGATATGCGCTGAGTGTTGACAAATCCCCGAACCTTTCGACCTCATCAACAACATGACACAGATTATGGATGTTACTGGTAACATATTCTACACCATATAAAGACTTAAAACTATTTATAAAATCATTGAATAGGCATCGCGCTACTGGGAGTAGATGTTTATACTTATTAGCTGAACAAATTCTAATGGCACAGTACAAATAAACGAAATTGTCATAGTATTTCTCTGGTAAATAACTTTTCAATATGACTATTCCAACATAGTTCAAAAAACTGCGGTATTCTAATCCTTTCCATAACGATACAAATTCAAGAGACCGCATGCGACGATGGATTTCAGAAGGAAACCTGACATTCACGAGAAATTCGGAAATTTTAGCTTTTTCAAAAGTACTCCATTTAGCTTTGTTGGTCATTTTTCCAGTACGCCAGCTGGTTAGTAATTTTTTCATTACTCCCAATTCCAACAGGTGAAGAGAATCGCTTACAATGACGTCTTCAATCAGATCTATTGGGAGTTTAGTTAGAGGAGTATCCCGTCGTTGATGATCTAAATATTTCTTTTCACGGAAGTCTTCATCGGTACGCTTTGTAGCATTTATATCGGGGTACACCATAGTATTTGTGATATGCAAATATTGCCCTTTCGTAGTACATTTTAGGCAACCAAATTTACCATTAAAGCTTGTTACGCCTTTTATGAAAGCACGCGCCGGGCTATCGCAGATGAAGCAACGTATTTTAACAGTAATCAAATAACCGTTTACTGTCATCCCAGCTTCCAATATAGGCAGCAGCTCGTCGATGAAAGGTGTAAGAAACTCTGATGCATCTTTCGGCTTAGCGGTCCCGTAGTAAATACCTACAGCGAATGGAGGCATTTCCGGAAACTCCTGAACAGAGCAAAGAATTGGCCAAAAATTTTTGAGAGAGCTTTTAAAAATCGGCAAGCCGTCAACATTGATGTTAATAGAAATAGATATGGATCTATCGAGCTTATCGAATAAATTTCGAAGGCAAAACTCGAACCCATGATGCCAATATTGTCCATTGTCGGCCATACTGATGAACGTCGTGTTTCTTGGAGTTTTCATTAGTGTTCTTGGGTCAGCAGGAAGATTCACATCCAGATTCTGGTTCAATATCGCGAGTAATGATTTCAGTGCTAACTGCGAAACATGAAACTCTGAAGCCCATTTTTGAAGTTCAGTTTTAAGAGGACTTGGGTCTAAAAATAATTTGATAAGTATTAAGTTAAAGCTATTTTATTTTTAAAAGGTACCAGAATTATCGAGTTTTATGGATTCACTATAATCAAGCTGATTTTCACTGGTTCGGAATTCTTCAGTGTCAAGCGAAGGATTTGCTGCTAAAATTAAATTAGGATGTATTATTTATCATTCATACACAGCTTTCACATCAAACATTACCCGGAATATTAAATTCGCTGGATTCTAAAGAATCGAACATTTCTTGACTTCCATGGGACACTTCGTGGGACAACACTGAATCTTTTTCTGTCGGAGATGTCTTAGAAGCAGCATCTGATTCTATGGAATCGTTTATCACAGAACCGGATTGTTTGAAGCGTCGCCTGTGTTTTTGCAAACCCCGACTGTATGTGCCACTTTTTTTCATTTTTATAATTTTTCTCTTAATTAAAACTGACTTCATTTTTGCAACAAAATTTGTAAAGGATTTCCAATTTTTGCAATTGTTGACATAAGATGATTACGATACTTCTTAGCATAGGAATTGCATTATTAATAATTATTAATGGATCAAGTTTATTTCAATAAGAAACTTTGAATGACAAGTACGAACAGATTGTTCAAATTCCATTATACGATGTTCTCACAATTACTGTACGACTTTTCATGGAAATAATACGTCATCAAAGATCGCAAGCAAGAAAGATTGCTTAATTGTACAGTGGGATTTAATATTGAGCTTTACACAATTCTACTGCGTTTCAAAACAACTTTATTGATCTTTCTATACGATTAACAAAATGTTATCGTAAATAATGAACTATACAAACCATAAACGATAAAATATAACTTGGTTAAGCCACAACATGATGTTTATACAATTCCAATCTAAACTGAATGCTTAAACAATCTACAATGAACACTTCTTTACGATTTCTGGTTATCTGGGAAGTAAGTAAGAAAGTTTGTTAAACTTCTCTAATTTCTAACTTTTTTTTAAATATCAACCTCTTATTAATTTAAATGAAATTAATAAGGGAAGAGGAGAAGCAGTGTGCATCATGGTCGTGAAATATGTTTTTTTAAGAAGTATATCTAATCAAATTCATCCATTACTTTGATGATTTATCACTTAAATCCAAAAAATTGTTTGAATCATTACAAATTGTATGCTGATATGAAATATTTTTTCAAGAACCCAATTTACGCCTGTATTTTTTATCTAAATGTTCAACTCCAATTCAAAAGGGTTTTTTTTTTATAAATTCACATGGCCACAGAATTAAAACTTTTTTAGATGAAAAGAATTTAAGAGCTAATTTTAATTTATGTTGGTGCCCTAAATTGTTTTCAAGTAGGTTAAAAATTATTCAAGAAAATTCTGCACTTTTCTGACAAAACTTTTAAACATTATAATAAAAATTCGAAAGAAGGGTTCATATCACATTTCTTTCCACAAAAACGCTAGTAATGTTGACTTCTGTGAAATTATAATAATTTAAGTTTTCTGTTTATTTACTGTTCCCAATTTTGTAAAATAATAGACTTTTAACGAATGTTTAAAGAAGTAATGACTACATAGGATTTAAGATATTTCTCAAAGCAGAAACCAATTCGTTTACCAGAATTTAGCATTTTTTTTTAAATTAAATAAAATCTTTGTTTTTAAAAACTTTCTTAAGTAATGTCAGAAATTCTTGTGTTTTAGAATTATTAAACACTGTAGATTTTTTCAAGATCATTCATCATCATGAAAGTAGTATTCCCTTATTGAATAAAATATAATAAACAAGTTCAGAATCGGCTTTTTTTTCATGTTAACTTGTAAGTTCATCAGTTATCGATGATTGATTTTACTCAAAACTGATTCTTTTTAAAACTCCATATAAACTCCATATCATCAAAACGAGAGGTGATAAACAAAATCTAGTTGAAGTACGAGTTATACTAAATCAATAATTAAAACATAGACACCAAAATGCTATCTCTTGCATTATTTTGGAAAGACGTTTTTATTAGAAAAAATCATTTTCAAATGTTAAAAACTATTTTTTTTTTCATCTTCATATTATATTTAAATTTATGAAGAGTTAATCACCGTGATTTTGTTGTTAATTTTATTTATCGACGTTATCGATGAAAATTAAAAGAACATAATTAAGAACATTTCAACATTATGAAGATTCTTGTCAAATAGAAAGTTAGAAATGTATGGATATTGAAAATGAGAAAGTAGAATTTTATAAGAAGCATTTTAATCACATGTCATCAATTCATTCCTCATAGATAAAAATATAAACAAATGAATAAATGAATGAATAAAAGGGATCAGTTTCGTGTTTGAACATTCAAGAACTCCTCCAATTCCCGAATTGCACTTTGTCAGTGATGATGAATTGTTGTTGTATTTTAAATACACAAAGTTATAAACTTGAGAACTTGATAGAATTACTTATTTTCATTTTTAAATTAATCATTTACTAATTTCGAATAAATTCTCTGTAGTTCACAATGGATATAATTTCCTCATCGGTTATTCACAATTCAAATTGTGATTGAATAGTATTTCAAATGGATGACATATCAGAGGAATTCTTCAACCGAATCTAAAATTGAAATTGAAGAAAAGAAATGTATGTATGTATGTATGAGAACCCACCAGTGGCTGATAGGTCTTTCGACCCGAGGCGGTACGGGAAGTCTCGATCGCACATTCAAATATTGTTAATACTTAACTTACAACAATAATTGCAGCACAACCAAGGGGTCCGTTACCACTGGCTTGGGACAGGTTTGACTCATCTCACTCCCTTCCAACTGTTCGAAACAAATAAAGAATCCTGAAAAGGTACCTATTTAAGTAACCTACTCATGATTCCCAATTTGCCGAGATACTCCGGCTGGCTTGAACCCACAATCCATTGTATATCAGTCTTCCGATCGTTTGATGTCCTGTCCGATCCCCCCACTAAACCCCATAATAGAGTTAAGCTATTTTAATATACAATCAAAAAAAATATTTACATGTTTCAACTCAGGTTTTATCTCTTACCTTGTTACAATTTGCCATTCCCTTGCATCGTTGTACTTACCACTGTACCCCTATAATGGAAGCATTCTTATTATTATATCAAAAAACAGTGCTTCAAAACTACTTATCGCAGCATGCCGAGTTTTCTGACACTGATTTGAGATCAGAGAAATTCACTTTGCCACCCCAGCACACCATAACATTGCTTTAAAAAATCATTAATTGAAATTGAAGAAAAGAAATGTAAATTAATATGGTTGATAATTTACATTATTATCAATTATTCTGACCTGATCTGATTTTTTGTAAGAATTCGAGTTTAATTTCTTATCAAATATGGTGTTATATTTGATCTATTCTTCTTCTGTCCACTGATTTTTATGACCGAAGCTTCAAATTCTGGCTTTATTCCAATTTTCAATTCGCATTCCGTATGTTTTGAAAATACTTGCTTGATTTTTTTTTTGTTCAGAATAAGTATCAACATTTCAAATGATTTATTAATGACTAATCGTAAATAAAATTGATTTGAATTTTGATTCTGATTTATTCTGATTCGTATCAGTATCTTTTTTTCGAGTTTGTGTGATTATTATGGGTTTCAATATGGCTTTAAAAATCAATTTGCTTATTTATGGTCCTTTTTTTTTGGTATTTTTATAATTTCCAAAAAAATTTGAAATACGAAATCTCCCACCCATGGACGTGTCCATCGCACGGGTCTGGTGTGCAGCAAATATTAAAGTCTCATTTGAAACTGCACACAGACCCCTCACAGAATTCAGCTACAGTATTTGAAAGACCCAAATACTAGTATTTTACTAGCTACTTGCTAGCATCCTCAGTGGGTTATCGACTGAAGAAAGTGTATCATTTCCCTCCCTTAAATTGTCCAAGCTAGGTAGCTCTGAATTATTTGTAGGTAAAAAGAACCTTCGAATGCCCGGCAAATGTGCCGTTGTCAGTTTCTTGGGCCTACCTACCCTTTTCTGGGTGTTGTCAGGTAGATTATTATTGTTACCCGCCCTGTTTTGGGCGTTGTCAGGTAAATTATATTTTTTTTTACCTAAGAACTTGAACAGCCAACTATGACCTGGTCCGTTGTCTCCGTTCAACAGATTAGCTGAATTTTGATTGAAAATTTCAATACTTTCCGCTACATCTAACTTCAGCGAATTACTGTTCAACGATCGAAGTAAAGAAATATTTTCTTGATCGATCAAATGACCTGTTTCACAGATGTGTAATGCTACTGAAGATCTAGGATTCTGTGAAGGAAGAACTTTTTTCTTCGAATCTGATTCGGCAATTGCCAAATGTTCTTCGAATCTATCTATTAACTTCCTTTTTGTTTGTCCAATGTATACCTTATCACAGTCAGAACAACTGATCTTGTACACACCGGATCTATGCAGAAGTTCCACCGCATCTTTTGTTGATCCTAAAATGGATTTCAATTGATTATTGGAACTACTAAAAACAAATTCAATATCAAATTTTGTTAACTTGGATCGTAATTCAAGAGCATTGAAGCTATTAAATTCCATCGATCTCCGTTGAAACTCGTTTTGAATTGGAGTTAAAGTAGTGAAGGATTTTCTCTGAAGAATTTTTTGTTTTTTGTTGATGATGGCTTGAATAGAACTGGATTGATATCCATTCTTATTAGCCGTTTGGAAGATATATTGAAGCTCCTTTTCTTCCCCTTCTTTTGAGAGAGGAATCGAATTCATTCTGTGGATCATATGATGGAAAGCGGCCATCTTATGTCCGAATGAATTATTAGAGGTGTTCGGCATAACCCTCATAGTATTGGTTGGTTTCCTGTAAATCTCAAAATTGAAAAGATTTTCTTCTCTCTTTATAAGAACGTCCAGGAAAGGGATTTTCTTATCCTCTTCCACTTCACAAGTGAACTTGATATTCTTATGTAAACCATTTATGGCTGTCAGAAGTTCCTCAAGAAAATCTTTGTTTACTACACAGAAAACATCGTCGACGTATCTCCACCATTTTTCGGGTAATAAATCCTGCTTTTCAAGAGTTTTTTCCAAATGAGCCATAAACAGTTCACAAAGAAACGGAGACAACGGGTTTCCCATTGGAGCCCCTTTTGTCTGTCTGTAGAACAGATCCCTAAACTTGAAATATGTCTGTCCCATACACAAGTCAACAAGTTTCTTGTAGTTTCGCACTTTGAGTCTCCAAGCGCTGCCACTATGTTGTTGAAGCAACCAATCCTCTAACAGGTTAGAAGCTTCTTTAACTGGGACGGTTGGAAATAGTGCTGAAACATCAAATGAAACCATGATGTCATCCTCATCTATGTTGCCTGAGGCTTGAAGTCTCTTGACAAATTCCAGAGTGTTGGTTACCGATCTAGTTCTAAAAGGTTTTGGCATCCTTTTGAACTCTTCTAGTAACCATTTTGCCACTTTTTCTGTGGGTGCGTTTACACCTGAAATTATCTTCCTCATTTCATTCCCCGGTTTGTGAATCTTGGGTAAACCTTTGATTCTGGGGACGATAGGGGCTGATACTTTCAATGCGATCGGCGCAAACCCCAGGATAGGCCCACACTCTTTTAGTGTTTTTTCTACTTCCTTCACCATTTCTGGCAAAGGATCCTCTCTGCGAATTCGATAGGGGCCCTCATCGATCTTACTTTGAATTAACTGATTGTAATTAGTTTTATTCAGGTCTAGCAAGTTGTCCTCAACCCAAAAGGACTGTGCGAGGACAGAAGTAGCAGAAGTCCTGAGGAAAGGTATCAAAGGACACTCGAATAAGGATGAGCTTGATGTGGTTAAAGAGCTCAAAAAGAAACCGGTGTTTTTTGTGAAAGCAAATAAGGGTAACTCAGTAGTTATTATTAACTTCTCGGATCACGTCTAAACTGCTTAACTACGCGCTTGTGATCTTTTTCACTGACGGAGCATCCATTTTTGCCGTTCTTCACTTTCCGGTCGATGGTGGGGGTTGTATGGTCAGTTGCAATTGAGTCTACAACAGTGTTCTAAAATTCACTCATTTTCAATGAATGTTCCTGATTGCACTTCGCAACTGAACGTACAGCGATCGAGTTTTGTTATTGATTGCTACTGGACCTATCCGATCATCGTTCGTTCTATTCATCACTAAAATATAGATCACCTCGAACGATGCTTGCTGTCAAAACAATGCAGCACCATCATCAAATTGGAATCTTACCAATGAGCGATGCATACGGCGAATCGTGTTTGTCTAGGATCAGGAGTGAATGGTTCAGGCAGTGAGTGAGTGATACATGAAACCGATCATAAGTAAATGTTGTTTGATTTTTAACATAGCCAATCAATAAATTTATTTGATTTTACAGTATTTTTTTACACCAGTAAAAATAAAATCAAATTGAGGTTGTGTTTGTGAGCGAAGGACGTTCACTTCCACCGTTTTTTCAATTTCAAATAAACCAGGCGGATATTGAGTGAGGGACATTCAAAATGGATCAGTTTGTATCTCACTCATCTCCGATATGCGATAGTTGCAAAACCAATGATTCTGAATCATGCGACTCGGTTGGCATTGCTGAGTGGAGCACTGGTCGCGATTGCATACCAGTCGGGCGAAGCAGTTGCGAGAGGCGCTTTCCCATTATACAGTCAGAATGTTTCAAATAAGAATCGTATCCTGAGTGTTTATTTTGAATGATTTTCGGAACCCTGGTCTACAATATAAGCTGCACACTGTTCCTCCGTCCCCCAGGAATTTCACTGAACAACATGTATTTAAAAAAAGTATGAAACAAGAGATGAATAATGAAAACTTAATCAAAATTTCTTTATAAAGGAGAGAATGAAGATACTTGATCCCCTTTTCTTATTTTCATCATATCTTCTTGAGAAAATTTAGCAACTCACCGTCTGACAGCGTGTAATTTCAAATTAATATGCTCCAAAAGTTAGAACGATACATGAACTCGTAATGAACTAGAAGCATTTTCGCGGGACTAAAAAAATTGTGATATTTTTTTAAGTTACAGGAAATTTGATCCTTTGTTAAAAGAGACTTGATCCCTAATTCAGGGTGCCCTGATCCTAAGTGAAAATCTAGTGAAATCCGAAGATATAAGTCCCGTTCTAAAGAGTTCTTAAAGTTCTAGAAAGAGATCTAAAAGTTTGTCTACAACCCTACACTGTAAATTTTTGCCTCGATTTCCAGCAAAAAAAAAAAATTGCTGGAAAAGTTCAGCAATCCAAATTTTTGCTGGAAACCAGCAATAAGTTTTCGAATTGCTGGATTTTTCAGCATTCGGTTGTGTTCTTGTCATTTTTGCTGAAAAATCCAGCAATCGGTTTGCAAATTGCTGGACTTTCCAGCAATTGATCTAGTTTGCTGGAAAATCAGCAATCGAGTTGTCAATTTGGAATTTGTTTTTGTTTCGTACGCTGAAGCAAGGTGAGATTCTATTTTACGAACTTTGGTTAAATTGATATAATTATTTTATTTTCCTCTATATTCTAGCAACCAGATAAAAAGTCAAGGGTGACTTTATCTTGGACAGATAGATATTCTCTAAAATATTCTAATCAAAGCTATTTTTACAGGTGGCGGATGATCAACACTTTGGCACAAAGCTGCCAGCCCAGAGCCGGTGTTTAGAATATTGAAAAAAAAATATCGGTTTCTGGAAATAAATATATCCCTTTATTGAAAAAGGGAGGAAATAATTGTTTTATTGCTTATTATATGCACAGCCAAATCAAAATTTAATTTTGAATTAAAATATAAATTTGATACTAAATACAGCCGGTTGTGTAGAAAGAAATAGCTGGTTTCCAGCAATCTGGATTGCTGATTTTCCAGCAATTTGAATTGCTGGAAACCAGCATTAACGCTTGCTGTTCAAATTGCTGGAAAATTTAATTTTAAATTGCTGGAAAGTCAGCGGGAAAAAAACCAGCAAAATTTTACTGATATCCAGCAAAAAAAAATTGCTCTGTAGAGTCATTGCATACTTTAAGGAGCAATTTTCTAGTTTTTAGATAAATACAGTATTTTTTGTACTTTTTAACAGATAATTACTAGATAAACATAAGTTATTGGACAGATATTAGTAATTTCATGATAACCAATGATCACTATCCATTTAGAGGAAAAATATATCTTTTTTGACTCTAGGGATCAATTTAACCCATAACATACATTTTAGAAAACTTCTTCTCAAAAAAATTGAGAATTCACTATTGCTTTGAAAATATAGCAGCGTGAAGTTAATATTATGCTCTAACGATAGACATATTGTAATAAATATTTTTATTATGATTTTTTTCATGTGAGAATCATTTTAATGTGATATAAAGAGATCTTAAAATCACATTTTGTTAAATTTTTCAAACAAAGTTCAATAACTCGAAAAATAAAATTTAATAAATTTTTTGAGATAACAGCATTGTTGTTTTGTGCTATTTGGCACATTTTTCTAGAACATTTGATATTTGTAAGACATTCCTGTTGTTCCAGATATGACGAAGGAATCAAGTATCCCCAAAGAACAAGTATCCTCTCTCCCCAACTCATTTCAATAGCCTTCTACACAACTTACACATCCTTTTATAAAACAACCAGCGAATCTATAATATCCACTGCGAAGTAATATTGATAATTTTTCGGAAGTATTTTACTTTTCACCGATAAGGCCGATAAACTAATTAACATCGGGCATTAAACTGTTCATTGGGGTATTTTACTGAATCGTGATTTGGAAATATAGTATTATTATTTTCAAATTTGGATACACAATATATAAAATCAACACTTTAAATATAAATTAAATAGAAAATACGATTATCAAAATCAGTTTCTGAATATGAAGCTTCTGGAACCTAATTTCATTTGATTGGCTCTTGAATTTAAAGTTACCATTCAAAATTTTCAATTTTAATTGTACTACAACAAATAAATTATATAAAAGTGATTATCTTTTTTATTGTGCTTCTGGAATCCATACAGAAATGACAATTTAAGGATATAACTTTAAGGGCTATGAATGTACAATGGGAAATTTTATGTCATGTAGACAAAGTATCTCCAACTGTAACAATTTTTAACTAGTCACGTTTAAAATCGCTGAACACCACACTGAATCTTAAGCTGTTTTCCTTTAAGACAGAAGGTTGAAGGTTAGAGAAATCATAATTTATTTATTCTGAATGTCAGTGGAAACTACAATCGTCTTTCTCCGAACATATTGTTGTGGAATTTGTTATTCAAATGAGCATTTTTTTAAAGGTTTCCATGATTCTATTGCTTGCAATAATCTACTGCAAATTTATTTTCGTATTCTCATAGTTCATAGTCCTCAAAAGAGAAAAATTCGCCGCCTGGTCACCTGGTATTCAGTGATTCCTATTTTTGCGTATCGCAGAAGGAGGCGCCACGCGTTCAAATCCGGTAGTGATCTCGTAGACTGATCGATGGAAGATTAGCGAATCAATGTGTGGGGAAAAATTTATTCAAATGCCCGAAAGAAGGGGAGAGATGATACCGAAATCAAAACTGATGATCTGTGAAATATCTCTTACCAGTTTAGCAGATGACAAATGGTGCATAAAAAAAGACATCCGATACTCAAGAGCTGTCGCAACACGCTACTTGATGATCGACCGTTAAAAATAACGAAGAGAAATGTGAAGAGCATCGATTCCACTTGGGAGGGGAACCTCCTCATTGAGAGTTGGTTTTTGAGGCTTTTTTTTTATTGTCAGTAGAAGATTCAGCTTTGGAAAGAATCTTTATTAGGTGGCGCCGAAAGAATTTGGCTATCCGCCAGAGTCCGAGATATAAATGGAATATGATGGGTAACATGGGGTAAGACTCCCTGGCTGAATGTTGAGTTATATGTGTCAATATGACACTATTAGAAGTTTGGCGGCTTGTAACTTTTTTCGGGTGCATCCAAATATAAAACAGTGGTGTCATTTTCCGAAGAATATTTTTCGATTTTTTTTCTTAGACTTTTAATAACGGAAACATCAACAGTTGTAGCTGAATATTGTCTGAGAAACATATTCTGAGATTTTCAAAACTATAAATTTTGTTCAAATCGGTTGAGAAGCAAGAGAGATAAGACGATTTTAAGCGAGGAGTGTCAAATTGACACTCAAGTTCTGAGTAGGGAGTTTTTTGCCTTGGAATTCCAGGGAACTACCTTTGAAAATATTAAAAAAAAATTTATGTTTCGTATTTCGAAAATCTAAAAATTCGAAAATGTGTCAAATTTCATCACTTTTCCAATACACTTTTAAAAAATTTTATACTGTGACTGAAACAATATTGACGGTTCACTGATGGAAAAGGCTGATCTTTTTGGCAGTACGATTGATTTTGAATGTCAAAGCTTCATACCCATGAGAGGGTGTTTTACACTGTGCCACCCTGTAGCAGTAGTGGAAGCTGGCTGTGATGCGGCGCACGCCACCCTGATTCAAAATTGATGTTTCGATTGATTAATTTTTATTTAATGCGTTTTTTCTAAACTGAATGAAATATAGAATGTCATCCTGGGGAGGAATGCGGAGAGCGGAGAATGATGGTGATCGAGAAAGAACCAAAAAAAAAAACTACTCAGGGACGATCATTAACGATGATTGAAGAATTCCAAAGCTGCGATTTTACTTTTCTTGAACTTCTTGACTTCAGATGATTCTGTGCTGAGACACAGTGTCCACCGCAAATCCTGTTTTCTAAAAGGCATCCTCGAAAGTGCTCCGTCACCGGCTCATTTTTCAATATTTTTCTACGAAAAAATTACTAAATGTTCTTTTAACAATGCTTTGTATAATGCAAAAAAAATTGAATTCATTTGTTTGAACGTTAGCTCTAAAAAAAAATCGTGAAAATGGTGTTTTTTTTTACCCGTTAGACCCTACCCCCCCCCCCCCCCCCCCCCCCCCTTAAGCAATTATTTTGAAAATTCTGAAAAGCTATTTTAGGTTAAACGAAGAGAGCATTAATTGAAATAAAAAAAAACATTGATAGTCACTTTAGCGAATAGTATCTTTTTAGATAAATGACATTATGACATAATGACATAATGAAAAATTTTGCAGTGTTGTACAACATGACGTATTCAATAGGTGGAAGGCCTGATTCATCCATAATACTTTTGATTGGGCTAGATCAAAAGGCTCCTATAGCAAGTCTAACAACTTTATTGTAGATTACTTCGAGCTTTTTTAAAAGAGTTTTGTTACAGAAAATTAATACAGGAATAGCAAAGAAAAGTCTGCTAAAAACAATACTTTTCCCTATGTAAAGAATTACATTAGATTGACCTCCAGATTTTATATTTGATATTGCTTTCAGTATATTGCATCATTTAGAACATGTCATTACAGTTTGTTTTATAAATGGTAAAAAGCTCAAATTGGGTACTAAAACCACTCCGAGCCATTTAACTTCTTCTACATTGTTCAGTAGGGATCCGTTCAATTCTAAGATTTTTGGAATGACAGTAGTTCTTTTCTTTGTGAAACGCATAACAACCGTTTTTTCTGGAGAAATCCTAAAACCTGAGCGATAAGACCAGTTTCCTATTTTTGTAAGAGCTTTTTGCAATTTATTCCGCAATAAATTTCCATTTTTTTCCGGATACATACAAAACGATATCGTCTGCAAAAACTGGAACCTTAACATCACGTGGAATGTAACTAAATACAGAATTGATTGCTATCAAAAACAGATAAACACTTAAAACCGACCCTTGAGGAACACCATTTTCTAATGATTTGGTATCCGACGTGCAATTACCAACAACAACTTTAAAAGTACGCTCTTGAAGGAAATTTTTAATGAATCGAAACATTTCCACCAATTCTCCAATCTTTTAATTGCTTGAGTATCAGGAAAACAGCATCGGTAAAATGTTTTTTTCCTAAACGACTCTTTGATATCACCTGTCAATGTTATTACATGCTCGTCCATTGATCTTCCCTTCTGGAAAGCTATTTGTCGTGGATCTATCAAAATTCTTTTGTGTAACTCTGATGCAAGTCGGGAAGAAACCATCCTTTCCATTACTTTGGAAGGGCAGGCAATCAAAGAAATCGGACGTATATTTCTAGGATCAGTATTAGTCTTGTTTGGTTTCGGGATAGGTACAACGAGTGACTCTCTCCATATTTGAGGAAAAATATTTTCTGTCCAAAGACGGTAGTATTCTTTAAGGAGTGTATGTTTTGCATGAAAAGGAAGATGTTGCAGCATGGAGTAATTTATGTTGTCAGGCCCACAACTTTTACCTTTTCCCTTGTCAAGAGCTATCATTAATTCTTCGATAGAGAAAGGATTGTTATATAATTCTTTTTCAGAAAAATTGCAAGAAATTGGTTGCTCTTTACTATTTTTGTAAACTAAAAATTCGGATCCATAAGAAGTACTGCTAGAGTTCTCAGCAAAACATTCAGCAAGCGATTGGCTATTTTTAAAGGATCATCAGTTAGTCCTTCAGTGGTTTCTATGAACGTTATTTTGGATGTTTTATTGATTCTCCGAAGCGCTCGAATACGCCCCCACATTTCGCAAGGCGATGTGTCAGAAAGATGGAAAGATGAAGTATAAGTATCCCATGATTCTTTTTTTGCGTTCCAAACTATTTTCCGGGACTCGGATCTAGCTTTTTTAAATTCTTCGAGAAAACTAGCATATTCAGGATGATCTTTTCCAATATTCCTAAGAGCCCGAAGAGCTTTTCTTCTTCGTTTAATAGCGGAGTAAACTGTTTCTGACCACCAAGGAACCCTTTTCTTAAGAGGGATTTCTGAAGTTCGAGGAATAGACTGTTGGGCTGCATCAAAAATAATACTAATTATTTCCTCTATTCTCGCTGAGCCCCCTGCTGGAAGATTTTCGTCAACTATTCTTTCAAAAGTATTCCAATCTGCTGCTTTTGTAATTTAATGAGTACGTCTATTTTTACTGTTTATATTTTCATTATCAATCGAGATTATTATAGGAAAATGATCACTTTCATATAGATCGTCTAAAACTTTCCATGAAAAATCACTTATTTTTTCTCCTTTGCCTGTTGACAAGTCTATATTAGAAATATTTCCTGAGTTTATACAGAAGTGAGTTCCAGAGCCATTATTTAATAAAATCAGATCGTTTTCGCCAATTATTTCTGAAATAATATTTCCAGATCTGTTTGCTTCAGAGCTTCCCCCATCAGGATGACAAGCATTGAAATCTCCCAATATCAAAAAAGGTGGTGATAAAGATTTAACTAGATTCGAAATTTCAGATTTGTTCCAATGTCAATTTCGGAGGTAGAGGGATACTATATTTAATTTACAAGGATACAAAATTTGGATTGCAACAGCTTGTAGTTGTGTATCTAAGGGCAATTGAGTATGCGGGATATTTTCTAAAATTGCAATAGAGACTCCACCCCAAGTTGAGTTGTAGTCAACACCTTTTTTGTCGTAAACGAAAAAGTTTTTTAATTCGAAGGATTTCTTATGATGAGTTTCTTGTAGGGCTATGATATTTGGGTTATGATTAGAGTGTCCATTTCCCGGCCATTTTTCCATTCCCGGGAATCGGGAAATCTGTTGGCTTATTTCCCGGGAATTCCCGGGAACCCGGGAAATATTCAAAAACATGTAAAATATATGCACTTCGATTCAAACCTGTAGTGCACACAAGCCCATAATTTTTTAAAAATGAAGAGTACACTTTGTAACCATGTGTAGTTTACTAGTCAACATTATTAGAATTCGTCGCGTCAGATTAAATGCCGAAGGAGTGCTGTTGGCTCAGTGGAGAGTGAAACGGACTGACCTTTAAACCCCAAAGTAAAGGAAACAACCCGGACGCAGCCAGTCAACTTAAGTTAGGATGAATGTTGGCAGAAAACAACAGATGGCAGCACTTGACATGATCCTTGAAGTCAGGGTTGTACACAGCGAATGTCTGGGAAAACTGGGTTGCTGAAGGGAAAGAAGACGAAAGGGATATAGGGGGAGGGAAGGTCAATGGTCGGGTACGAGAATTGGAAAATTGTAAATGAAACGGCCATTGGATGTTTAGTCGTCAAGCGAGTACTATACGTAGCCACAAAATCACCGCGCAATTGGGCTAACATTCGTATTCTTTAATCCTGAGTATTATTCCGTACGTAGAGACCCGTGATAGTACGGTGAATTGCGTCTCAAACAACCGAGTTTGTGTATAGAGAACTACCAGGTAACAAAACACCCTAAATCAAGGCCGAGTACCCGACTAGATACCATATCGCTATTTTGTTCCCTCTATTGTAACCAGGACCCCGAGATTTGGTTATGAACTTCCGGTGAGAATCTCTGAAGACGGAAGATTCATGTATGCTCGAATTTCCGTATTTCCAATCCCCTGAATATCCCGATTCGACCAGAATACCGGAGTACGCATTCCGCCGATCCGCAGCAGCCACGTGTCTACATCGTGCATCCAGCACAAAAGAGGTCAGCAGGTAAGCCGAGGGCCTGAGTAAACTTTTCAAATAAGGTACACCGGGGTAAGTGTGGACGGGTTTTCGTATAGTTCAACTTTAAAAATTCATTAAAAAATCAGCATTGGAGCAATTTGAATAAAATTACGTTCAATGTAATGCAGAACATGTTCTTTACAAAAGCTGAAGAGATGAGCTCGATAGAAGCAAAGCGAAAAAAATTATCACGTAAATTGTTAAGGACTGCTGGTGTCTTCACTTACCCCGCTTTATGGGGTAAGTGTGGACGGTAGATTTTCCCTTTGATTTCTCAGGAAATTTTCAAAAAATTTGTGTTTTCTTGGTAGCATACGTTACTTTATTGCTCGAACCGTCCAAAATTTTGAAAAAAGTTCATGATACTAAATTATTGTGTAATTTATGTTACAACACACAAGATCCAATTTTATCAAAAGCACAGAACAAACAAGTACTTTAACCAAATTTTCATGATCCGAATGCTAAATATAGCTAAATAATACAACTCATGAAGGATGAAGGACAGAAAATTGAAAAAATGTGTAAACATCATAAAGCCGTCCACACTTACCCCAGGTAGGGATTGGAGACAAAATTTTAGTTTTTTGTAAATAAACTCTTTTTTCTTAATTTTTAACCGCCGTTTCTTTTCCCAACTGGTTGTTTGGAATTTAAGGATTGTTTCAATGTAGAGTTTTTCATCGAGAGCCAGCTAGTTTAGGAGAAATTTGCAATTGAGAAAGATGCACATCAACTCGACATCGTAGTTGAAAATAGAAAATTCCGAAAAAGTCGCTGTAAACATTCGTTATTGTCTGAATCGTATCTTTTTCACAGTTATTGGATAGATTACAAGTAAATTGAACATTCTGCATCTAAAGTTTGAAAAAATAGTGCACAGTATTGTTTTAATAGCCATCGTCCACACTTACCCAGCGTCCACACTTACCCCGGTGTACCTTACCTACTTTTTTTTGGTGAAAAGACAAGTTAGTAAATGTGTTGTAAACAACTAATTCGATGTTTTCAGGTTTTAAACCAATTCAGTAATTATAAATAACGCTTTTGTTTTCAGGTGATTAACGCCAGAAAACACCTTTGAACAGAACAAACATGGCAGACATGAATTGCTTAGTATTTCCGAAGATCCGTCATCCTGCAGCTCTCGAATACAGCTTCGAATTTTTGTAGTTTTTTAACTAAGCTTTTATCATTGGATAATGTGAATTCTTTTGGAGCTGCCGGATAACGGATCAGAGAAAAATTTATTCGTTGAGGAAATCGCCTTTCTGCCCAGCAAACATGAAATTGTATCAGAAATGATAACTCAAGTCGTTTACGAATCGCTATTGCAACTGCATCGTGAAAAGTTCATATAAAATGTCGTCTGAAGACAGTTTCAGTCAGATATTATAGAAAGTCCACCATTTTTTGTAAATTTTGAAATGGTTTTGCTCTTCCGCAGACCTCAAGTGAGGAAATCATCATCATGTTCTCTCTGCAACCAGCAGTGCATTCAGATAGCTAAGATAGGAGTTGAGTAATATTGATCAATGAGAAAACTGGAAAATATTGTCGCTGGCAACGATTTGAAGGCCGCTCCAATGAGAGCAATATCTTCTCTTTTGCATTCTTGCGATAGGTACGAATAAGGTGTCGGATAACGCCCAATTGGTGTAGTCTTCGTCGTTTTAGAAATAAACGGAATTTATGTAGGTATGTATGTATATTGCCACCATTTTGGTTGGTAAATGCTGTTTTCTCAACTTTCATACGATCATTCTATAATGTATTTGGAACATATATAAAAAGAGCATAAAAATATAGCTACAAAAATGTTTGCTGGGCGGAAGCTCAGACAATAGCTAATGAAATAAATCACGAAAATCAACAAAAATTTTATTAGCGACAATCATGAGGAAACCAGACAAAAATGAGAATTATTCCAAAAATTGTTTAAAAAAATGGTGAAAAGAGAAATGAAATTAAATAGTACATTGATTAAATTTTTTTCCACTAAAATCATCTTAATTAAAAAAAAAATGAATCTCTCACCTTTTTTTAAACGACTCAATTATAATTTTTTTAAAAATTATAATAATGACAAAAATACAAACGGGTGTTATCTAAAAAAAACAAATTTGGCCAAAAGTCGACTTTCTGGGACTAGGTCATTTCGAGAACGTAGAATCTCAATTTTTCCTATTTACTTTGGTCCCCCCACCATAGGAGATTTTCAAAATGTATATGGTCGGTTTTCAAAACTGGGTTCATGAAATTTTCCCCATACATCCATTGCCACCCTATTATTTTGTGATATTAAATTTTTGCTATTTTATTCTCTGTGTTAAATATTATTTCAAAATTGTAATTGGTCATCGCGTTATGGAATCTCCTACTTAGAATGAATTTGTTATTTTTTTCTGTTTTAATTCTTTTAAAGAAGACCGTAGACACCTCTCAATCCAATTTACTTAATTCAAAATTAAGTTTCCCGATAAAATGTTCCAACTTTGATGTTAATTTTGAATATTGTTTGTGAATTTTGTTTTCTGGAATCTGTTTAAAAATTACAAAAAAAATCGGATGACTTAATTTAATCCTGCTAGGGGAACGAGCCGCTGCCGATTGCAAATGTTTGCTAAAATTACGCAGGCGCCAGACGGATTTGTCTTGTACCGCGTTCCGATGGGACATATTTTTTCGCAATTCTACACTAAATACCACAGTCTGCCTGCGATAAGTAACTCGATATCTCCCGACGACGACAACATTGGTTTCGTTTATCGAAATCGTTTTTATTGTCACATTTTCGTGCCTCATCACAACAAAAAAGAAGGAAAAAAAATTTGTCGGAGAAAAATGGGCGATGAGTGTCGTCGCCGTCTAAATGGCCAGCCAATCGCGATACTTGGCCACATCCGTGTAGACAGCATAGTTTCGGGTGTCACATTTGCCCGTATCCGGGTCAAGGAGCGCGTGCGAAACGATCCCTCGCAGCACCCAACGGTTGCCGGATCGCTTCAGGAATAGGCCACTTCCGGAATCGCCCTGGCATGGTCCCACGTCTTGACCCCCGGCGCAGAATGTCCTGTTGGAAGTGGTCAGCTGGAGCCCGATGTCGGATCGAATGCAGTCCACTTCCGATACTATGGGTACCTGGACACTCCGGGGAATCTCCGAAATGGCACCATGCTCGGAAAATCCCCACCCGGTGACGAATCCTAGTTGTCCGACTACCACGGATTCTTCCAGCGACTCGTCCCACAAACAAATGGGCAGAATGGCTGCCGTGAAGGAAACCGATTTGGCGAGTAAAATTTTTCCAATGTCATAGTCAAAGTTATCGCTCTTGAATTGGGGATGAACCGTTATAGATTCCGGGGAAAAGTTCATTGCTTCAGTTTCAGTCCAGTCCATGATGTTGTATCGACCAAGGGACACGACAAAATCCTGTGCTTGAATTTGACTGGTTACTTCCGCTTTCAGTAAGAGGCAGTGAGCGGCTGTCAGTAGTAGCTTGTCCGTAATCAAGGTAGCAGCACATCGGAACTCCACGGATCCAGTTTCACGGTTTTTGAGATACAAAACACCCAGCCATGGCCATTCGTGGCGCTTTGTTGGCTTTCCTCGGAACAGGAGACCTATGGCAGGTTTAACTGGCTTACCGCAAACCGCGCTGTAATGAAGCCGTTTGTCGAATTCTCTTGTATTTTCTTTTTCCTGCATTTGTTTAAGAAAATGGTGGCTCCTATCAAGGGAAACGCTCGGAAAGGTTTCTTCACTGCTCTCTGAGCTGCTGTCAGCAATTAACTCGTTGGGAAGTTCGACAAAATATTTCAATTTGACTGTCGTTACCCGTGATCCTTGGACAGGTTGACCGCGGCAAAGCGTATGTCCGTTGAAGCTGATGGAGTTTAAATTCGGAATCATTTTTCCGTTGGATGGAAAATGAACGATGAAGCGGGCTGGATTTTGGGGCAGTTCGTTGATATTCAGCAGCTCCAGCGAACCAATAGAGGGCTGTAAAATGGGGAACCGTTAGAAATACTATTTTTTTTTTACATAGCCGTAGAAAAGGGTTGTTAAACCTCCTAAAGAATACTGTGGCCAAACATCACAAACTTTGGAAAAACGGATTAAAAACCACAAAACAAGCCTCAAACAAAGCGCCAGAGCCACAGGACTAACATGCCCTAGAACAAAATCACAAGTTTAACTTCGAGAAAGCTTATATATTAGAGAGCGTAAATCAGGAAGGAAAAAGGAAAACAGCTGAAACATTACACATTAAACTTAAGAAAGGAAATGCAGTAAATATCAAACAAGACTCCATTGAAATCTCTAAAATATATAGCTCAATAATAAAAAAAAACTAAGAGAGACGCCTCAACTCAAAATCCAAACTAATTCAAACACGACGACCTCAAACACGAGGACACCAGCCGACATCACGACGACGCCGACACCGACGCCGACACCGACGCCGAGAATGCTGGACACCAGCGGTTAGAAGCAGTTAAGAGTTTGGATTCAAATTAAATAAGACAGCCGTAACGGAAGCACGCGGCGACACAATTTGTAAGTGCGAAAAAGTAAAATAATTTCAAGTCATAAAGTGTGTTAATTTAAAGTTTTCATATTTTTATCTAAATACAGTTTTTCTGAAGATGGCTGAAATTATTCAGTAGGCCGAAACGTTAAAGAATTGTTATTATTTGATTCGACAATCACCGAAAAATATCAACTTAAAAAGATAACAACAACTGGCGGTGATCAAAACCCGTAAACATCAAATTAATTGATCAAGAAAAGAACATCCAATAAATATGTTCATAATCAACGAAATCGTAAACCTCCCCATGTGGGTAGATAAGTCAGATAATTTCCAGTAGATCGCCGATATATGAATATAAAGAATTTTGAGTTTGATCAGATTCCTGATTTAATCTGGATAATCAGCTTTCAATATTCATGAGTAGGCGTTGTCTTTATGGCAATGTTTGTGTTTTTTCGAATCTGTATTTTTTTTATTTATTTGGTTAAATTTAATAGTAATTTTGTGATTAATTATTCGAAAATATGTTCAAGGAGCGACCGGAAGTTTTTCGAACAAACTTGTGGATGGTTCGTGCGTTCAAAAAGTTTGCTTTGGCAAGTGTTTTTTTTTTTTGAGCAACTGATGGTGACTATCACTGGTTCGTGACTATCGTGGTTTGAAATAGTTTTCACCCCAAAAACTAAACCAAGCTTACGAAAAAGTTGTCTCATAATGCCGATGAGGTGTAACCACTTCAAGATCTCGCAAGCTCTAACGTGATAGTTGAGGTTATGTGTACCGAAAATGGTCCGTTTCAACAGTAACCTTTTGGTGTAAACATGGGTTGCGGCTGCAGTTCTTGGATATTTAGTAAAGTGTTTGTTGTTTTAAGTCCTCGGACGCTTCTTACTGAAGGGACATAATAATCAAGTTTGAAAAAAAGGCACCAATTTCCAATTACCAACTCCAAGGAATTTGAAAGTTATTTTCAAAAACTGGTGATCAGATTGTGATCAGTAGTCATATCATGCTGGTGTGAAAAAACAATTTTTTTTGGTTCGAGCGATCGCTATTAGGATATATTGACAGTTCTTTATGAACAATTCCTTACAGAAAGGCCTCAGTCCAAACCTCTAAACAAGAATGAAACGATTACTTTTATCAAAAGGACGTACCCAAAATACGATTTTCATAAGACATAATTGCCGTTTTCGCCCCTTCGAGAAACCGTTTTGAATACTACCCAGTGGAGTCAGGTCAAATAATTTTTCAATATTCGCACTGATTTTTTTTAAAGCTCATCTGAAAATCATAAGTTAAAGCAATTTTAGCAATGTTTTGAAAAGTGCTTTTCATATCTCAGTTGAAGTAATAAATGTAACGCAAAATTCATAACGTATTCAATTTGTTTAGGTTTATAATTGTACTTGTTTGAAAACAACCTGCAGTAATTAAATTAAAATAAGCACATACTTCTTGTAATGTCTAGTGATTGAAACGTATTAAGAAACATTTTCAGCAAGTGGGGAAAGCTACATTGCCGGGCGTAGCCAACGACGAAGAAGAGCCACCCCCAACGATGAATGTCAGCTGAACAGCAACAAATCGGCTGGGGAGGACGGCATCGCAGCTGAACTTATCAAAATGGGTCCGGACAAGTTGGCCGATTGCCTATACCGGTTGATGGTCCGGAACAGCTACCGGAGGAGTGAAAGGATTGGGTAATATGTCCCATCTATAAGAAGGGTGACAAATCCGACTGTGAGAACTACCGAGCGATCACTGTCTTCAATGCCGCCTACAAAGTGTTGTCCCGAATACTACTCTGCCGCCGAACGCCACAAGCAAACATATTCGTGGGAAGTCATCAGGCTGGCTTCATGGTCTACGACGAACCAGATCTTCACACTACGGCAAAATGTCGTGAATACCAAGTCCCTACGCACCATTTATTCATCGACTTCAAAGCCGCACACGACACGATCGACCGTGACGAGCTATGGAAAATCATAGACGAGAACGGCTTTTCCGGGAAGCTGACCAGACTGTTCAAGGCGACCGTGGGCGGAATGCAGTGCTGTGTGCGGATTTCGAGTGAATTGGTGAGTTCATTTGAATCGCGCAGATGGCTGCGACAATGCGATGGTCTATCCTGCATGACGTTTAACGTGGCACTAGAAGGTGTTATTCGATGAGCGGTGGACGAAATGCGGGACACGATTTTCAGGAGATCCAGTCAACTTATCTGCTTTGCCGAAGACATTGATATAGTTGGCGGATCATCTGCGGCGGTGGAGGAGATCTACCGCAAACTGAAACGCGAAGCAGAAAGGATTAGGTTAACGATTAATACGTTCGAGACGGAGCCTTCGGTTCCAACACCAACCGAATCCGCTTGTCCAGTAATTATTATGGTTATGGTCACGATCGACGGCGACGAGCTGCCAATCCTCGGCTCACTGGTGATCGCAGACAATGACACTAGCCATGAGATCCGGCGGCAAATGATCAGCGGAAATCGTGCCTATTATGGACTCCACAAGCAACTGGGGTCGAGAAGACTTAGCTCCCGCACAAAGTGTTACCTGTACACAACGCTCATTAGACCGGTTGTTCTCTACGGGCACTAGAGAATATTTCGAGGAAAACCTGCGAACGCGACGAATGTCAAGAACCATCTTTGGCGGCGGCGTGCGAAGAACGGAGTGTGGAGGCGAAGGATGAACAACGAGCTCGTGCGACTCTACGACGAACTCAGTATCCAGAAGGTGACGAAGACTGGACGGATACGCTGGCCAGGACCAAGGTTTCCGAAATCACAGAAAAATCTTTAATTTCACAGAATTTTGAGCAAATTTTCATCACAGTATCTGCCACAGAACACAGTCGAAATTCAAAACCGACCATATAAATTCGGTAGACTGACCTGTGCAAAATTTTAGCTCAATTGGACTTGATTTAGGGTCGCCTCGGGTGAATTGTCGAGTTCATTCGAATCACGCAGGGGGCTTCGACAAGGTGATGGTCTATCCTGCATGATGTTTAACGTGGCGCTAGAAGGTGTTATTCGACGAGCGGTGGGCGAAATGCGGGGCACGATTTTCAACAGATCCAGTCAACTTATCTGCTTTGCCGATGACATTGATATAGTCGGCAGATCATCTGCGGCGGTGGAGGAGATCTACCGCAAACTGAAACGCGAAGCAGGAAGGATTGGGTTGATGATTAATTCGTCCAAGACGAAGTACATGCTGGCCTGCGGATCCGAGACCGACCGAACCCGCTTGTCCAGTAATAACAAGGTCACGATCGACGGCGACGAGCTGGAGATAGTCGAAGACTTTGTCTATCTCGGCTCCCTGGTGACCGCAGACAATGACACCAGCCGTGAGATCCGGAGGCGAATTATCAGCGGAAGTCGTGCCTACTATGGACTCCACAAGCAACTGCGGTCGAGAAGACTTAGCCCTCGCACGAAGTGTAACCTGTATATGACGCTCATTAGGTTGTTCTCTACGGGCACGAGACATGGATATTGTTCGAGGAGGACCTGCGTACACTCGGGGTATTCGAGCGACGAGTGTTAAGAACCATCTTTGGCGGCGTACAGGAGAACGGAGTGTGGAGGCGAAGGATGAACCACGAGCTCGCGCGACTCTACGGCGAACCCAGTATCCAGAAGGTGGTGAAAGCTGGCCGGATACGCTGGGCGGGACATGTTGCGAGAATGCCGGATGACTGTCCTGCAAAACAGGTGTTCGCTACGAATCCGGTAGGAACAAGACGAGCGGGGGCGCAATGAGCGAGGTGGTTAGACCAAGTGGAGCGTGATCTGGCGAACGTGGGGTGCCCGAGGAATTGGAGAACGGTTGCCATGGACCGAGTGAATTATAGGAATTATGTTCGTCAAGTTATGTATGTCGTGAGACGGTATACTATGTAAATAAAAAAATAAAAAATTAAAGTCGCCTCAAAGCACTCAAAGTTTCGGTTTTTGTTGGCCCTCAACAATCATTAAAGATGGGACCAAAGGAAATCGGGAAGGTCAAAGTTTTAATTTTGATGCCAAATGACTTAGAAATGCAAATTTTTTGTCAAAAATCAACTTAAAAATTTGAATTATCATCAAAGGGGAACCAAAAGGATTTTGTTCTTTAACGTAATGGAATAAAGAGATTTTTTTTAAGTTAGCTACGCAGTGTTATAATATATGAGGTCCTTGGAGCCAAAGGGGTATAAGTGCATAAAAGCTTATTTCGAGAAAACACGCTTTTAAATTGGTGTGTTTGGCCTTTTTCCATATATTTTTCGAGAATTTTTATTTTTTCTATCGAATGTAAAAGAGCGTAAAATAAACTCAAAAAATCCGAAAAAATCATAAAATATAGTTTTAAATGTGAAGAATCGTTTTGCATCATTAACTCAAAATCGACCATTTTGTCACTTATACCCCTTTGGTTCTGAGAGCCTCATATTAAAATGGAAATTCAAACTTTTGAAGCCTCGTTCACTGCTTTTTACGGAATTAAAATTGGGTAGAATAAAGAAATTGCATCATGCTGAAAAGTCGCATGATGTGACGCAACGAAAGAAATACCCTTTATCTTGAAAAACAAACCCTTAGAATAAACTTTTGTTGGTTGAAAACTGTAGGTTTCCTTGTTACGTGTACGGCGATGTATAGTGTGTGTAGTAAAATTCTAAAACCCAAAACTACATGTAATTAATATTAATTCAAATTTTTAAGTTCAAATCTTAGGATTAAGAATTCAAAATTCAAACTCAAAGTGTGAATTGGCAATTAAAATTCGAAAATAATATCGACATTTATGGATCAGAATTTCAATACCAGAACTTGAGTTCAACTTTTCAAGTCCGAGTTTAAAAGTAATCACTAATCACTAATCGTACTTCCGCAGCCAGAACTTATGTCCCAAAGAATAATAAGAGTACGTTATTATTCTTTTTTTCTATGTTTATGCTCTCGATTATGTTAACATAAAAATATTAAAATAATCAAAAACATAAAATGGTTGGGCCTTCCATGGAACTGAGAACGCAGAGACATCTGGAACACAGGAACAGGAAGAAACGTGGACCATCAGTACCATACGTTTTAAATGAGCAGTATCGTTGGAAGCATGCTAAGAAAAATGCTCCTTGATGAAGAAACCATGCGCAACGTGAAACAATTTCGCCAATCACTAGGACCTTTCTTCAGCGGCTGAAAATGATTTATTTTGGTCACAGAAATCACAAAACTTACGAATAGAAGCATTTTGAAGAATATGATGTGATAAATTAAAACATTTTGCAATTCTAAGATTTAGTTTCCTTCGTTATTTTGTTTTGGATTTCAGTTAACAATCATTTTTGGTCATTGACCAAGGATAAAGCGCCTTTGCTCGCTCTTGAAAATAAATAAGAACGAAAAGAACATTAGTAGAACACAGAACCTTTCGAGGTCTTTAAGAGTCCTCGGGTCATCTTTTGTATAAAACATAAACTACTAAATTTTTATATGAATTTGAATAATTCTAGAGTCAGCCCAATTGAAACGTTGAGAAAGGATACTTATCGTAGAGCCATCGGAAGGCTACAGCAATCTTTCAGCGGTCCATCAGCAGAGAGCGAAAAACTTTTATGATCGTAGCATGCATTGAAATAATTGTTTTCGATGATCCGGAAAGTTTTTTTTTCCCACAGTGGCACTATGAGTTTTTCTCAAGTCCGAGTTTAAAAGTAAACACATTAACAGTACAAAATAAGCTGGTTTATTTATCTGAGTATGCTGATTTATAAGGTCAGTATTTAAATTTTTTAAATTTGATTCATTCTTATTTGATTCATGTTTATAATTTTTTTTTTTTTAAGATTTTTGAGATTGATGAACTGTTAGCATTGCAATTTTACTAGATTTTGAAATATAAAATAGTAAACTTCTACATGATAAATCTAAAAAATATCATCACCTGTATCATCAAATATTCGGCAAAATATATCATTTTTCAGCCCTTTTAACGTTGCACCTTCCATTTTGAGACACTTTCGTTCCTTTTAGAGTTATGTCAGAAGTAATGACAATAAATTTCTATTTTGCGTCCAATTATAACAAATATAACAAGATTTTCCGAAGAATTCATAATTTTTTTTTAATAAAATACCTTAATCTGCTTACCCTCAGTTTAAAAATGACAAATCATTTGCATTTCATGTACTGTTTAATTATTTTCACGAAAAAATCTATCCTTAAATGTTTCGGAAAACATATTTGCCTCACAATCGTTTTAAAGATTTAAGAAACCTCTGAACCCCAAAATTGTTTTATTGACAAATGGAAGTTTCGAACGAACTTTGAAATCTTCCAGAGAATTTTAGATCCAGAACTTCAACTTAGATGTACCACATAATATCATAATTTGGTTTTAAAATTATGCAATACGGTGCTTCAAGATTCCAAGATGACGCCCAAAAAATTTAAATTATAAAAATAAAGAAGTTTTATCAAAGTTTTAAAAAGTTGAAGGTGAACAATTTTCGTTAAACAAATTGAATACAGGAATTATTTTCTCACCCTTTTACATTTCAACATTTAAATACTTTATTATCGGTAGGAAATCCATCAAGTCTCACCGCGATTTTTGCAGATGTGAATAACTTTCGAGTTGCAAAATTGATTTACTGAAAAGTTTTCACACATTTTCACTTACAAATATTATAAAATGCCCATTTGTTCGGTCAATAAATCTTGCAAAAGGTATTCTAAACCCGTGAAAAACATAAAATCTCACAAAGGAAACCGGGAAATCGAAATTTTTTAAATGGAAACTTGCTGGCAACCCTGGGTATAGCGAGACTCAATTGCTTGCATCCTTTTGTTCGACGTAATGTCTTAGTTACTTGAGATGAAAAGGAAGGTTTCTGGTAGAAAATTTCTCCGAATCGGTTATTTGAAAGTTATTTTTAGATGATTTAATTTTTTTAGTTCAGGTCAACTATTCAACTTGATGTGAAAATTATACTCTCAAAGTCTTAAAAATGTTGAATGAAAAGCAGTTTTTCAAAGCTTCATTTCAGAACCAAGACCTTTTTATATTATTTTGGGATTTTTTGAAAACAATTTTTCTTTACTTACACCAAGATCACCGGCCACGGAGAGCACCACATTCAGTGTATTGTTCCATCCTGGAACCATCCCTTCCAACCGGAGCAACCCGATATTGGCCTCTCGCTGCCCACCACTACCAACAAATCGAGGATCCCGCACGTACTGGAACATTTCCGGACATGGCGAAACCTTCCGAATGCCTCCGTAATCCGTGGTTCCCGTTTCACCGGTAGATGTAAATAGATTAAAATTGGTCCAAAGTGATAACCACCAGGCGAGTTTCATCACATAACCGTACATTACAATAGAACCTTTTGATATCTAAGACGTTTCCCCCCAGTTACTACTCGCTAAAAACAAATAGATTTTATAGCAGCTTATCTATTATAGCGGCACCATTGTTTGTACTGATAGATTTTCGATATTTTTGAAGTTCTCTTAGATGATCGAACGATTCTTTACCGTAAAATAGTTTAAGTTGAAACCTTTGGCTCATGACATGTATTTACCAGCATTGAATAACAAAAACTGTCACACTTAAAGAATTCAGATTGTGGTTCATCACCAGCAAACAGGGATTTAGATTTTTCACTCCCGAAGAAATAGTATGTAATATTTGGGTTAAATAGAATCGGTCAAAAGGAATAGGCTGTTTTCAAGGAAGTTTGATGTTCCTAGAATTTTCCGATAAATATACGTTTGAAATACATGGTAAATTATTAAGTAAATTTGGTTATATTTGGGATTATTATCTCTTTGAAGACTTTTAGAATGCAAAAAATTGTAAATGTTTTAATGTTCTAATGAACTAAACAAAAACATTATAAACTCAAATTCAATAAGCAAATTTGAAAACTTGAAATTGTAGAAAAATATAAATGCAGTCCCCCCGCAATCTTGGGTTACAAACAATTATTAGTCACCGATCATTAGAACTGCTGGTATCTTCTGAACTAATAGAAATTATTTCATACTATTATTTTTAGTTAATCGACAGTATCAGCAAAAATCCACTAAAAATATTATTTGTGCGTTTGATAAGAGTAAAATTGTTGTTCCAATGTTATAAGGTTGACATCTTAAACCGTTAAGCCCCTTGCGGGTATTTCAAAGATTCCAACAAAATGATTTGGTCTCATATAAGCACAAAGGACGAGTTTACATTTTCCAAATAAAACTGAGCGAATAAAACGCGAAAATTCAGTAATATTTTGCAAGATAAAAGTAACCCATAATTGTTACAGCATCCATTAAATTTGTGACCCATTTTGGGTAACAATAATAATAAAAATTTAATTAGCTTTTGGAAACCCATCCCAAGTTTATTTAATCAAATTATAATAATTTTAAAAGGCTCTTTTCTTTTGCAAATATAAGCCAGCATTATGAAAAAAAGTTGTTTTGTCCGCTAGGATGAGAAATTAGGGTCATTCATCCGAGTATCGTACGGAAGACAACCTGTCCAGGGTGTTCTAGAGCGCGATGCCCTGGAACACACTCCACCTGGACCGGTTACGTGCTTCCGTGCTCGTGAGCGATGCTGAGATGAATGGCTGCGTCCGTTGTTATCCCTAAGTCCCATCTCATCCCTGTATCATCGATGAGTGCTGAACGATAAAACAACGCGTCAACAAGGTAAATACATGCGTTTACTGGTTGATTTCCGGAGCAGAGAAGAGCGAACTTCTGGAAGAGAGGGCGAAGCCGATGGAGTGACTCGAGCAAGAGGATACGGGACAGTGGAGTTTTGGCATCGAAAGTGAGCACATCGTTAAAAAGAGTGTTCGAGAACCGTGTGTGTTCCTTTTTAAAAAATTAATTGCTCAATCATCGCAATTGGAGCATTTATTCGTCAGTCCCAAAGAAACGGACAAAACGAAACGGTCATAAAAGTGAAATATCGAATATCATCCTTCCCCTGAAGTTATCAGCAGGTGATCGCCATTTTGCCATCTCCACGAGGCGACGAAATCTAGCGGTTCTATCCGTTTGTTGAGCTACGTTGAAGGTTTACTGTTCACCGTGATCGAAGGCCAATCCGAGATCCGGTGATTTCGAACTAAACAATTGAAGAAACCCGCCGAGCATCGGAAGCATAATCCGAAACTCGGTGCTGCGTCCCATACAAATCATTTTAATAAGCCCACCGGTTATCGGGAGCCTATCTGGTATCCGGTGCCGTATCTCGTCCAAGAAAACCGCCGGGGACCGGAAGCTTGTTCCAAAACCTGGTGCTGTGCTACCCAAAACCATCGTCCAAGAAACCCACCGTGGTATCGGCCACGAAGTCCGAGACCCGGTGCTGTGCCCCAGAAAAGTAATCGCGGAAGCCCACCGGATATTGGTAGCTCAATCCAAGTTCCGGTGCCGTGCTCTTCCAGAACCTACGCCCAAGAAAACCACCAGGGGATTGGAAGCCGAATCCGAGACCCGGTGCTCTGCCCTAAATCAGTCGCCCAAGAAACCCACCGTAAACCGGTGCTGTGCCAATTATCTACAGCAATCGCCCAAGAAAACCACCAGGGTTGCGGAAGCCGGATCCGAGACCCGGTGCTCTGCCGCAGGCCAAGGTCGAGAAAGGCTGGTGTTCGAACGAGCAGATGCCACGTGGCTCGCCGAACACCGCCTCCACGGCTGTAAACTATCGGTAGGCCTGCCGACGACAGGTAAAACCATGAACCCCGAATTAAAACCATCTCAAGCCGATCCAGCTGTCCAGAACGGCCGCAACATATCCCCTCCTTAAATGTTGTCTGTTTGATGATAAAAAAATTATAAAAAGTTAAAAATGTAACTTCTGCTTCTAACTAAATTTATTGAACGAGCCGATATTCTTCGGACGGGTAAGGTACATTTGGTGATTTGGTCCTCCTCTTTGTACTCCGCATTCGTGATTTTACCCTAAAGCATAGCCGACCCTGAGGTTACGGTACCTCTGAGCTAGCCGTTCGTAACAAATTCTACACAATCATGGGTCACTTTTTGCAAGCAAAACAAAACATTTCTTAGTTGATAGCTGAACCCAATCGCCCCTTGAATGTATACATACTAGCAAAGAATGCCCCCAAAAGTTTGCTAGAAACTTGTTGATTTCTGTGTCGATATTCGAGTGTTGCCATGGACTTCTACGTGACTTATGATTGTGGGCAATTTGACTAATAATTGTTACGGGCTACAATTTTGACCCATAATGGTTTTGACAAACGTCGATTGTTTCGGTAAATTATGATATTTTTTAACAAAATTGAACATATTTGAACTCAAATTGGAAGTTTTTATTGACAGAAATTCATGCAAAGATTGATATTTGGTAAACTAACACCCGAATAAACGAACATTTGTGGTGAAAGGATATGTTAATTGACTAATGATTGTGATGGAAAGTGTAACAGCTTTTAGAAGGAATTTGATGTTATTAGTATCATGTTAACTAGACTAGGGAAAGTGATACAGGTTGAATTCTATACATTTTGGAAAATATTTTACACATTAATATGATCATTAATCTAACCAAACTTTACATTTACAGCAAGTTCAACAGGTAATTGATTTAATCTTTGTAATCATTAACCTAAAATGTGATCTGGAGTATGGGGGCGGGGATTCCATTCGGGCACCCAATTGAAACAATTCTTGGGCTTCCTCACCAGCAAGGGATCGTGGATAGAGGGCGGGTCCGTCTTCCCACCCAGTGGAGCGCTCTGCTTTTTAACGGCTTGAATCAAACGCTAAATAAATTTACGATGTTCTTTTGATGGAAACAATTTCTTCCTATCTCTACTTAGAATAAGGTTGCCAGAATTTTTTCAGCACGTATCCGGGCCGGACAAACCAGGCATTTTTTATATAAAAATCTGGCAAAATCCGGGCATTCGATTTCAAGTTGACAGCCATAAATCCGGGCAATATCCGGGCAAATTTTGTCAAAACTCAGAAATTCCTCAACAAAAATCAAGAAAAAAAAATTTGTTTTCATCAAAACTCATCGATCGATTTTAAACCGTATTTTAGGCTTCCAAAAAACCCTTCATGATTATTTTTATAAAACTTGCTAAAAAAATGCTGTTTTTATTTTGTTTAATTTGCCAAATAAAGTGAAAAAATCCGGGCAAAACCCGGGCAGTTTTCAATTAAATCCGGGCAACCGGGTTGGGCCGGACTGTTCCTAAATTTAGTATTAAATATCCGGGCAAACCCGGATAAAACCGGGCAATCTGGCAACCTTAACTTAGAAATGTATGTGTCTGCTTACTTTTCTTGTCCCTTATAATAAAGTCTGCTTCATTTAATATTGGAACAAATTCTTTTGCTCATTGTGGCGCACCTAGTGGACGGATTTGGAAACTTTTTTCACCCACGTGTCGGGAAATTCATTACCTTTCACCATGTATTTATGTCATAACACCAAACGATAGCATTTTGTAAACAACCGCCATGGAAGCCGAACGGAGAGATCAAATTGTCGAAACCGACCGAATCTTTTTCCTTCTCGCTACGCACAAATCGAACCTCTCTTCATGAAATTCGTCTTTAAACTGACTCGTTTTATTTTTCATTCCACTCGTGTTCGTTACTTTTACGCAAGCATTCCTTGCCGTATAACGCCTATTAACAACGGGTCCTGTCAATCGAAGGGTTGATCAATTTGCTATAGGCAATATCAAATAGGGATGCCTATAATTGTATTCATTCAAGTATTTTATTCAGATTATTTACTCATCCTCATCTTATTTCCTACACACAGTTTTCTTGAAAATCCATTGTTGTCGGCATCGAAGCTAGCTAAACAGCTTAAAGTGCCCAGAAATACCGTATGGCGTGTTATCAAGCAGTACAAGGAAACATTGACGACGGCTCGGAAGCCGCATTCGAAGCGTCGGAGTGGAACTGTCGACCGGAAACTACGTGGGAAAGTCATCAAGGCCGTCAAGAGGAATCCCAATCTTTCAGACCGCGATTTGGCCAATAAGTTCCAGGCCGCTCACAGTACGGTGCGACGAATTCGTCTCCGGGAAGGAATAAGGTCATTCCGAGCCAGCAAACAGCAAAATCGGACGCTGAAGCAGAACAATGTGGCCAGAATCCGTGCTCGAAAGCTGTACGACCAAGTGCTGACCAAGTTCGACGGATGTATTCTGATGGACGATGAGACCTACGTGAAGGCGGACTTTGGGCAAATCCCAGGTCAAAAATTTTATTTGGCGACGGCTCGGGGGGATGTACCTGCAAAATTTAAGTTCGTGTTTGCGGATAAATTCGCCCGCAAGTACATGATTTGGCAGGGGATATGCAGTTGTGGACAGAAAACCAAAGTCTTTCTCACTGACAAGACAATGACATCAGAAGTCTACAAAAAAGACTGCCTACAGAAACGGATTCTGCCGTTTATTCGTGCCCACGACCGTCCAGTAATGTTTTGGCCGGACCTCGCAAGCTGCCATTACAGCAAAACGGTTATGGAATGGTACGCAACGAACGGGGTCAGCGTAATACCGAAGGACCTCAACCCCCCAAACTGCCCCCAGTTCCGGCCGATAGAGAAATACTGGGCAATCACGAAGCGGAGGCTTTAGGCAAAGGGAAAACTTGTTAGGAACATGACTCAAATGAAGAACTGGTGGAATCAAATCGCCAAAACGGTGGACGAAAAGGGTGTGCGCCGCCTAATGTGCCGTATTACGGGAAAAGTACAAGAATTTCTTCGAAACAGCAATGAATAATTTTTTTATTTTTTTTTATGAAAGAGTAAAGAAAATGCTACATTTGTATGAAAAACAAATTATGAATTCGTTAATAAACGACTGAACTACACGCAATTGTTTGTGTTCCAATATTAAATGAAGCAGACTTTACTTACTTACTTACTTAATGATCCCGCGCCGATCCTCCGGTGCATAGGGCCGTGGTAAAAGACCTCCACTGTTGACGATCCGGAGCCAGCGTCTTCACCTGGTCCCAGTCAAGATTTTCGTCGACAGTGGAAAAATGAAGTATTTCACTCTGCTATTGAATATTCCTTTTTCATTCATGACAACGCCACAATGTCGGATGACAATTTATCTGAACCTTATTTTGACTTCAAACATGCAAACTACGAACTAATTAAAAACAAATTAAACTCGATTGATTGGCAAAGTAGTATTCGTAGTTTATCAACACATCAGGCTGTAACTTTTTTCTACCAAAACATATTCGATATATTAGAGTCTGCAGTACCCAAAAAACGTAGAAAAAAGCCGAATAGAAATCCGAAGTGGTATAGTAAGAAGATACTTAATCTTAAAAATAGAAAGCAGAAAGCCCATAAAAACTATAAAAAAGATGCAAATGATATGAACCTCACAATATATTTGACTATCTGTGATCAACTAAATATGGAAATGAAAATCGCACACGAGGAGTATAATAGAGGAATAGAAAGTAATATCAAATCAGACCCAAAATCATTTTTCAGCCTAGTTAAAGATATACAGAAGTCTAGCAATTTTCCGACAAAAATGCAGTTCAACGACAAAATCGGTAAAAATCCTGCGGAAATCAGTAACTTATTTGCTAATTTTTTTCAAGATGTTTACACAACCCGTAACGAAGAGGATCGAGATTATGATTATTTCTCGTATCTTCCTGAATCTTCATTAAATATCACTGTTGATAATGTATCACCCAACGAAATTTTGAATGCTTTAAACACCTTAGACGCCTCTAAAGGGGCAGGTCCTGATGGATTGTCGCCAGTATTTTTGAAATCATTATCAAATGAGTTAGTGAAACCCTTGTTCTGGTTGTTCAATTCATCTTTAAAAAGCGGCATACTACCCCCCATTTGGAAAGAATCGTATTTGGTTCCGATTTTCAAAACCGGCAAAAAGTCAGATGTTAAAAATTATCGTGGAATTGCTATATTATCTTGCATCCCTAAGTTATTTGAATCAATAATTAATCAACACATTTTTTCTCAAGTTAAAAATGCAATCACTACTAAACAACATGGTTTTATTAGAGGACGTTCTACTTCCACCAATTTACTAAATTTTGTAAATTTCTCGATAAATGCCATAGATGAAGGGAATTATGTTGAAACATTATATACTGATTTTAGCAAAGCATTTGATAGAGTTGATATTCCTTTATTGCTTTTCAAATTATCTAAAATAGGTTTCAATCATAAATTATTAAAGTGGGTTCAGTCATACCTGCACGGAAGAACGCAACAAGTAAGATTTGAAGGAAATTTGTCGTCTGTTGTGCATGTTACATCAGGAGTGCCACAGGGATCCCATCTGGGTCCTTTACTATTTATTTTATTTGTCAATGATGTTGAACACATTTGAAATCATTTAAATGTTTTAATATATGCAGACGACATGAAACTTTTCATGGAAATACGTAAACCATCTGATATTGAATCCTTCCAAAGAGAAGTTGATAATTTTTATGTATGGTGTACAAAAAGCTTGCTAGAGATAAACGTAAAAAAATGCATCTCAATCTCATTTACCAAAAAGCGAAATGTAAGACAGGACACCATCACCATTGGTCAAAAATCTGTAGAAACATGCAATCAAGTCAGAGACTTAGGAGTCATACTAGATTCTGAACTGACCTTTGTAGAACACTACAATAACATAATTTACAAGGCAAGTAATATGCTCGGGTTTATAAAAAGGTTTAGTTTTCAATTCAATGATCCCTATACCATCAAAACACTGTATGTAACATATGTTAGGCCCCTTCTTGAGTACTGCAGTGTTGTCTGGGCTCCATATCAAGGTACACATAAAGACCGCATTGAGTCAGTACAAAAACAGTTTTTATTATATGCTTTACGCAGGTTAGGTTGGAGCTCGTATCAGCTACCTTCGTATGAATCTCGATGTATGTTAATTAAAATAGATAGTCTTGATAAACGACGTGAGTTTGCAATGTTAGCTTTTATAAATGATGTTATTGGGCAAAGAGTAAATGATGCAAACATTTTAGAAAAACTTAACTTTTATTCTCCCACTCGGTATTTAAGAAACAGGAATCTTTTCTACATAAATAAACAAAGAACAAACTATGCCCAAAATGGACCTATAAATAAGATCATGATCTGCTATAACAAATACTGCACCATAATTGATATAACAATGAACAAAAATGAACTGAAGAGAGTGCTTCTATCATAACATTATACTTATATAGATTTAAGGCAAACATGTAAAACGGTCTACGCAAATGATTGACGTCAAATAAATAAGTTCGGATTTCAGCGGCTAGGCTTCGCCGCCACGAGTTTCTGGGCCTGCCTCTTCTTCGATGACCTTCTGGATTCCAATCTAGCGCCTCTCTGCAAATCTCGTTTTCATCTTTTCGCAGCGTGTGCCCAATCCATCTCCACTTACGTTCCCGAATCTCGATTTCTAGCGCCCTTTGATGACACCGGCGATGTAGTTCCTCATTCGAGATCCAGTTGCCAGGCCACCAAGCGCGGATGATAATCCGCAGGCAGCGGTTTACAAATACTTGCAGTTTTCGCGTCGTCACCGCATATGTGCACCAAGTTTCGCACCCGTACAGCAATACGGATTTGACGTTTGAGTTGAAGATTCGGATTTTTGTTCGTAGAGAGATCTGGCGTGACCGCCAGATGTTTCGGAGACTCGCAAACGCAAATCGGGCCTTTCTGATCCGGGTTTCGATGTCTTTCCTGGTACCACCATCAGGCGTTATCTGGCTACCAAGATACTGGAAGCACTCCACTGTCTCAACTTGTTGCCCAGCTACCATGAAACTAGAGGGATTTCCTGTGTTGATCTCCATCGACTTGGTCTTTCCGACATTGACTTTGAGACCTGCTGCCTTGGAACTTTCGGTGAGGTCGTCGAGTTTGCTCTGCATATCCGGTTGCATTTGGGCGAGCAAAACAATATCGTCAGCCAGGTCAAGGTCGTTCAGATGCTCCATACTGAAGCAGACTTTAGTCCACTCAAAGGCATTTGGTTTCACTTAGATGATGAATCTTGGACAAGTTACAAAGTAAAAGTTGCTCGCAGCTAGCTGGGTGGTAGCAATACATACAAACATACATACATACATACGTACATACATATTGGGACAGTCGATGGAATTGAGGGAATGATTATCTGCACAATTTGCACACTTAAAGAATTCAGATTGTGGTTAATCGCCACCAAAAAGGCATTTAGATTTTTCATGATCTTCATCATTTAACTTGACAATGAAACATGAGACGAGCCTTTTCAAGAATTTGAAAATTATTAACCTGATCTTTTTTTAAATGGATTGATTAAAGCTCAGGAGCAAAACCAACACTACTGGTATTATTCGTGTTGGTCCTTTTCCTCATTTGAATTACTGAAAAATAAATAAATAAAATTCTCATTTTGAGGAGTATAAGAAGAAGAAGATTTCTTATTACTCTTATCAGAATTCAATATGAATATTTTCTTATCACCGATGGTATGAAGGACATCGAAAGAATTGTAAATTTCAACTCTTTTGGCGGATGGACCTGAATTAGGTTCGGCAATTCTTTTTCTTCCGGCTTTCGCGCCGGCCGATGACTTCACCATGCCGTGCAAAGGAAAAGGAAAAATATGAATATAAGCAAATGGAAATAATTGAAAAACATGTAAGAAAAAAATAAATAATGTAAAAAGTTCCTGCAGGTACACAGCAACGACCTTCAAATTTGGTATCTTCTTATACACTCTAAATCTCAGGAGCTCAACCCACATTAGAAACTTAGGGATGCCACAGAAACTAATTGAAAAAAATATTGAGCATTTTGTAGCTGATCTACAATTTTTTTCCGAGGCATGTTTTTCGGATTTATTTTTTCTAAGACTTTGAATAACGTGAAACTGAAGTGTAGTAGCTGAATGTTATAAATTTTGTACAAATCGGTTGAAAAACAAGAGAGATATAAGGTATAAGAGGGAAAAGGGGTGGTGTACAGGAAGTTTTTTTTGTCTGGGCTTTCAAGGTGCCTTTATTAAAAAAAAACATGATGTAAAATCAAGATATCATAAATTTATTGGGGGCCCCAAAAGAATTTTTTTCTCGATGCGCCTGAATAAAGATACAAGCCGCCGGACTTCCAATAGTGTCATATTGACACTCAAGAGCGGACTAAGGTTTAAGTCAAAATGATGATTTTGATCAATTCGCTACCACAAATCGAGTTAAATTCCCATAGGCAACTCCTAAGAGGTTATCTAGGTTATTCTTGTGTTACTTTTTTAAATTCGGATTTTCTGTTCTCATTTTTTATCTAGAAAAGCTCTTGAAGAGGCCTTTTTCACACATTTAAGTGATTTATAGATGTTTTCGAAACACATCGTTTTAGACAATGCTTCAAGCGTCCATTTTCATAAAAATATCTCTGCAATGTGCTTTAACAATAATCCTATCGGTTGAAACACAAACGGCAAATGGAGCTAACTGGTTTTTATTGATCTTTCCATCATGCTTATCTTACGTAGACATGCCTAGTTAAATAACGTTTAAAAATTGTCTTTGTCACAAGTATTTTTGTTTTCGGTACTATTTATTTGTGCTGCATCCGCTACGCTGCCTCCTGGGTTTAAGCTATCAATAGCTAACGATAAGTCTTGTTTGGATTGAATTCTCCGAGTCCAGGGATTATTCTAAGAGGTGACACTTTTGATCCAAAACCGGAAGAACGCAATGTCGGTGTAAATTGCGAACTTGGTGGCATCGCACTTGAGCGTGTTGTGATCGACTTGTCCCTTCGAAACTACTCCCCGGAGATAGTATTGGTTGCCTCGCTTGATGACCAGCCCACTGCCCGAATCTCCATGACATGGCGTTGATCCTCGCCCGTCTGCACAGAATATCCGGGAATTGCTGGGATACATCCGCAGAAGGTTCTCGTTACACTGCCTCCGGTCGACGATGGTCGACTTGAAGAACGTTGGAACTGACGTCGGGCCGCTCTCGGTTATACCCCAACCCGCTACGATGGCCTCTTCGCCGACAATTTTCGAAAGATCGTTCTCGCTTTGCCAGAAGCAAACCGGAATGATGTAATCGGAGAAGACCAGCTCTCTCTTGAGTCGTAACACGGCAACGTCCGCATCGTTCAGGTCGTCATCCTGGATGTAGTCACTGTTCGGAATGATTTCGTCCACCGGTGAGTAGACGGCGTTCTCATCAAAGTAGTTGTCTATGTTGTACATACCGGGCATAGCTATCAGACGACTGGACGGTATGAAATCGTCTATCTCGTACACGCAATGAGCAGCCGTGATGAGATGCTTCTTGGTGATGATCGTGCTGCCGCAAATGTATTTCGGGCTGTTCTTGTTCGCCAGATCGAAAAGTGGCGCAATCCAAGGATACTGACCTTTGGCAAATCGTTCTCCATTGATCGATAGCCGGTTCAACAAATTGCCGGAGGCCTTACCGCAAACCCTGCAATTGGAGTGAGAATATTATTAGCATGGTGATCAATTCGAAAATATTTGTTTTAATCATTGGCTGCCGAATAAAATAGCAATTTTCAAGAATAAATATTGACCGTAGCCGAAGAGCATCTAAGCCGAAATGCCCAAAGAAAGCTGACAAGAATTCTTTTAAGCTTCAATTTGAAACAAAAATCCTAGAAAAGAGATCCTCAGTTGGAAAGCATGTTATACGCATCCTTTGAAGTAGACTTTCAAAAGCCGGCTTTATAGATAATTTGTTGACGTTGTTTAAAGGGTGATACGGTCAAAATTTGGTTAAGGGAAAACGCGTGTAGATCGGTGAAATCGTTTATTTAAAAAATCAAATTAAATCCGCTTCCGCTTTTCCAAATCCAAATTGCCGAGCCTTACGCTTAACCCCTGCCATCAGATTTTGTACAGCCACCTTATCCACCTTCTTCGCGGCAGAAAGCCAGTTTGCCTTGAACTGCTGCTCGTCCTTAGCAGTTTTTTTGGTCTTCTTTAGGTTCCGCTTGACAATAGCCCAGTATTTCTCAACTGGGCGGAGCTCTGGCGAGTTGGGAGGGTTCTTGTCCTTGGGAACCACCTGCACGTTGTTGGCGGCGTACCACTCCATGGCCTTTTTACCGTAATGGCAAGATGCCAAATCCGGCCAAAACAGTACGGAACAACCGTGTTTCTTAAGGAAAGGCAGCAGACGTTTATTCAAACAATCTTTCACGTAAATTTCTTGGTTGACAGTCCCGGAAGCTATGAAAATGCTGCTTTTCAAGCCACAGGTACAGATGGCTTGCCAAACCAGATATTTCTACGCGAACTTTGACAGTTTCATGTGCTTGAAAATATCTGCTACCTTTCCCCTTCCTTTTGCCGTATAAAACTCCTGTCCCGGAAGCTGCTTGTAGTCGGCTTTGACGTAGGTTTCGTCGTCCATTACCACGCAGTCAAACTTCGTCAGCATCGTCGTGTACAGCCTCCGGGATCGCGCTTTGGCCGTCGTATTTTGTTTATCATCGCGATTTGGAGTCACTACCTTCTTTTAAGTCGATAGTTCGGTTCGTTTTTTTGGCACGATGCACGGTTGTAGACGATACACCCAGCTTATTTGCGGCATTTCGGAGAGCGAGGTTAGGGTTTCGCTTGAAACTACCGGCAACTCTCTTTGTCGTCTCAGCGGCTTTCGGTTTTCGATTTCCCCCCAATCCAGACTTCCTGGCTGTCGACAAACGTTCCCAAACACTTTAATTAAATTTGTAACGGTTGATTTGGCAATTTTTAGCGGTTTTGCCAGCTTTGCGTGCGAGTAGCTCGGATTTTCGCGATGCGCGAGCAAAATTTTGATATGCTGCTCTTCTTCCTTGGACGGCATTTTGACAACTGAAGAGTGAATTCCAAAATCAAAATAGGAGCAACATTCTACACACACACACACCTTCAAAATAAGGTGTGATCAGTTTTTTTTAAATGCAAAATTGAAAGAAATACGTCAAGTTGATATTGACCAAATTTTGACCGTATCACCCTTTATAACGGAATCGAGTATCTACTAACGCCGAGTTTCGAAAAAGATTCGAGAAAGACGAAGTTAAACTCCAGGAAACCTGCCCATATACTCCGCAATAAAATGGGTCGGTTGAAATGTCTGCAAAATGCTTGTGTGGTGTTGAACGACTCTGAATTTACGAAGCATTTTCTGGATGGATGCACAATTGTGTATGTACCTAATGGCGATGGCACAAGCAGTTGAAATCGTAATCCCTAGCATGTATGTTTGTTGGGTTTGCTGAAGATTCCAAGACATACAGGCTATTTGATCCGAGTTTAAGATGGCACACTCGTCGAATTCTAGATATATTTTCCGATATTCGACGAATCGAATTCTGTTGGCGCTTGCAGTGAAGCACGCCTTGGAAATCGTTTAAATGAATTCTTCGAGTGCGTACCTAAAGGGGGTTTCAATATGTCTAAAAATGATTTAGATACAACTCTGTTGATTCTGGAGGACGTTTAAACAGCTGATTTCATCTGTGTTTTGTTGTTTACAATTCTTAACACTCTGTGCATCGTGAGTTCCAGATTTCATAGTTTTTCTTTGAATGAGAAGCATTTTCCCGGTAAGGCGCTAAAATATAGTACACAAATGGTGTACTCTCTCCAACATTTCGTTAAGTCAGTTTGTAGAAGAAGTAAGCATTAGAGCGGTCCGAAATGCTACTCGGATGTATGGAGGGGAAAGCAGCATCGTGAACATGAAAAAATGGACAGAAACCGGGTGCGGTGGACAAAATTTTGGACCAGAAACTTTCACTTTAACAGTGATTTTCTTGAAACATGCCAAACAGTTCATACTACCTGTTCAAAACTGACAAAATTTTTTTTTCTCAGTTTGGTTTTGACAGCTCTCTCTGGTGTGTTTGGAGACATCTGGTGGCCCATCCAAAAAACAAAAAACGGTCCAAAACGGTCGATGAAAATTTTACACAAGTTTCGTGGGCTAGCTTGTACGTCTGTTCTCTGTGGGTATAGGACGAAATCATCACCCGCAATGCTGGCCTAGCATCTCCCAGGGTTTACCTTCTCCATATAGTCCGCAGGCTTTGGCCAGGGCACCTTGAACATTCTGTGAGGGCTGGTTTTTTAGTTGAGGAGATTTTTCATCTGAGGCAACGAATTGAAAGACTTCAGCTTCTTTTGAAACTATAGCTAAGAAAGTGTAACATAATCTCCAAAGAGAAGGTGATTCAATTTTATAAAACTGTTATCTCATAAAACGGAGAGTTGCTGAGTAGCGCCAAACGAAGTTTTAGGCGACTATTCAATGCGAATGCGAATGCGAAATAAAACTATTTTTAAAGGCCTGAATTAAGTTGTCTCAACCTTCTTTTTTTCGGCTCAGTTAGATGAAATCTGCAACAAAATCGATGATCGGAGGAAGGTCGTACTGAATAAGACAGTTGAATTATCTTGCAGACAAGACAACTCCCTAGCAGAAAAAGAAGACGCTACCATTTGTTGTTTGACATTTCTCGTCACTTTCCTGGTGCTAGGTGATGCTAGAATTCTGCTACAAGACCCAGCAGACCAGCTATTGACAGATCGAAGAGACTAGCTCGAACATTGGACTGATCGTTCCGAACAGCGATGGTCGTCAACAGGTCCCACATCAAGAATCATCCAGAAGTGCCCTCGTTAGCTGAGGTAGAATTGGTAATTACTGATCCTGCCGAGTCAGCAGAAACTTGGTTCGGCCTTCTTTATGATCTCTGGGATACTGCGACATTCTTGTAGAATGTCGAACGAAGCGAACCTAACAGAATGTGGAAACTGCCGCGGACCTAGGAGAAACCTGACGCCCCATTGGCACTGTGACGACTACAAGCGGGATTCGATGGTGGAAAAACTATTTTCACCTGGCAAAACACCATGAACTTGACAACCTTAACGAAAATTTGAATACGCAGGTTCAGTTGTTTTTAGATTAGCTAGAATTTGATCAAAGTGCATTGTGAACAAACGAACATGACCAGAGAATTGTTGGTTGCAAACGCACTGATTTCCTGCTTTACCTGATTGCAGTCAATACTTACACATTAGAAGAAGAGACTGGCGGAGCAACCGTTGTCCGGATTGCCTGCGGTCGCGCCACAGTGACTGTTGTCTGCTGCGGCGGTCTAGTCGGAGTATTCTGGAACTGCACTTGCGTCGGCGGCCGTTGAGGTTGCGGTTGTGGCTGCGGCTGCGGCTGAAATTGAATCGGATATTGCGGTGCTGTCTCTATCGTCGGTCCGGAGGGCCGAATGTAGTTCTGCTGGGATAGCGTGTTCTGCACGGGCTGGATGACCACCGGTGTCATGCCGTACAAGTTGTTGCCCGCAACATTGCCGGACTGTAGCTGAGTGTACAACGTGTGCTCGAGATTGATGGTCGTCACAATACGACCCTGGGCCCGATTTCCGGTGCAAATGGTTTGTCCATTCAGGGCTATCGACAGCACGGTCGGTATCAGATTCTGGAGAGGAAAGTTTACACGATATTGGGCCGGCTGCCCGTGCAGGATGTCATTGAAGGTAGCCTCGCGAGATTTCACCAGTGTCACGGATCCAACGTTACCCTGAAAATAGACAGTATGTATTTAATGCTGTATTTTGAAAATTAAATCATTAACCAATTACAATTGACACTGGTGCTTGTCAAAATTAAAAATATCTATCAATTGAAAATACAGAACCTGAATTCAGAATCAGAATTTCAAATGATACTCTGTGTTACATTTAATATTTTTCATTATTATTCGGATACGATATTTGAGCAAATTTGCAAATATTTAAATTTAACCCATTCCCTCGTAATTATCTAGCAGTGTGTAGAATTAAAATGAAAACGAATCACCCCTCGGTGAACAAAAACAAACAAATTCCTACACAAAAGTGGTTAACATCCGAAAAGTTGGCAGCAGTGGCGCTAACAAAGAACGCAGTTTCGGAAAGAAAAACATCAGGCAAGGAAGTGGAAAGAGCTACTGGTGGCGAAGTCGCCGAGAAACGGCATTCAAATGTCGCGTTGACGCAGGTAAGCGGATTAAACATCATCGCCATCCAGAGCGCGATTGTAAACTCCCTCGCACAGTTTTTCTCCACCACAGAGTCCTGAAAATTCTGCGTCGCCAACAAAAGCCAGCAACTCTTCCGCTAGCAAGCGAAGCTTGGATTCCTTCCGACAAAATCATTCTCGGAGCCACAGGTAATCGGAAATTAAATCCCCGCTGAAGCAGCGCGCTTATCGTAGCACTTATTTCGCCGATTTCGCTCGAAGGCAAAGTCAAATGAAAATAAAAATCGGCCACTACCAAAAGCGGACACGAGGTGATCGCTGAGGAGAATTTCTACCAGCAAAAGGGTCTCAAGAGTGAGTAGACCATCATTTTTTCACTATTCCCGTTACTGATCGGAACTTTTCATACGACAGGGCCCGTTTTTTATATACGGCTTTTCTATCGACTGGCTCGTGTATCGACCCTTTCGTCGTACATTTCGCTTCCCCTTTCGGGAACAGTGGATCGAAGCAGAGCGTGGAGAATCCGGAAACCACTTGCTTCCAGTGCTGAACAGCCTGCTTGGCCTATCATCAAGGTCGGAAACACCACCAATTTTCCCCTTTTTAGGCACCGAACGGCCAGGCGTAGCAGCCCCTTTCTTTTCGAGGATCTGAGGCATAACATTTACCGATCTTGGAACAGCTGATGACAGAGCGGTCCGACCCTTCATCGATGACCCACTGGGTCGAAGGAACCGCTGCATTCAAACACAGTCGAAGGTGGAAGAGTTTTTGCCAGGAAAGGACGACAATTTTCGGGCACCATATACTGGAGCGAAATTGTGCGCTTGGAGGAATCGTTGCGCAAAGATCCACAACCGGGTGACGCGGTGGAGGGTCGCGTAAAGCGCAAACAAACCGTGCGGCGCTTTCAAGCAAGGAACGAGGAAAGGAAGTTGGGTACGAATTTACGGTGCAGTGCAGTTGTTTGCAAGAATCTTCCTGGTGTGGAGCCTGGTGCAAGGTCATCCGAAGCGTGTCGCACAAGCGACAAAGGTCGACGAGATCTGTTTGTAAAAGGAGTAACAAGTTGGTGAATTGGATCAACAAACACAGGTCAGTGCAAAAACCGCACTGAGTCGTGCAAACTCATCGAGCAGCCCCAAAGAGGTCCGTGGCGTCGTCAATGGTGATGCAGAATAAATACACGTAAGTCACTAGATTATACAGTTATGGGGGGACAATAAAATGGGTTTAAACCAATTTGCAACAATACCTAAAGTTGCTCCAAATATGTTTGTTCTGTATTCTTTACACAAGTCTCATCAACCGAAATCACAATTCACGTTGACGAGTGTGGATTAGGCTTAACACCTCCTATATATACACACCTTGAGTTTAACATCTTTTGCAGAGTTGCTATATCGTTGACATTACCAAACAAAAGTTGCCTATGAAAATTTGACATAAAAATACCGTGTCAGCAAAAAATGCAACTTCCTTCCTATTTATTAGGTCCAGTAATACGTCCGAACTGTCAGATTTTTATCCAATTTCAACTGTCTGTAGTTTTCCAACTGCGATAAGATTTCTTCAACAGCGATCGATACGCACTCTATAGACTTTAGTATCTTCATTGTGTTCCACTTAAAAACCAAATTCGAATGCCCGTTCTACGTAATGTGCTGTGACCTTGGATTTTTTTTTCGTCGACAAATATTCTTCCGTCAGTAAATTGATAATTTCGAATAACCGAAGCGCACCGCGATTGTTTTGGAATGAAAACGTCGATAAGGAGCAGCGTCTTCGGTTACCGGAATCCCGTTCCAGTGGTTTTTTTTAAATGTTTTATATTTTGCTTGCCTTTTATTCCAGCTGATTGGTCCTTATGACGCGGTATGGGTTTTTCAAGACAAAACGCGCAATGACAACAAAGAGAATCGTCATCGGAAGGTGTTTAGCAAATATAATTCAACATCATCGTCTGGACACATAAGCGTTGACCGTACGTTTAAATTACTTATATGTACTTTGGTTTGTTATTTTGGCATTTTTTTTTAAATACGGCATGATAAGATTGCGACCCAACATAACTTTATTTTTTTTGTTCTTAAGCTTCACATTCGTTATTGCGTATTTAAAAAATCAAATCAAACCATCCGTTTCAAGGACCACCTTTGAATGATGGTTAGATTTAAGCTGCCCCAAAATTATGGAACAGCCATAAATGCAACACGAAAAAGGCAACAATCTCATCCACTAGACAAACCACTAGACTTCGTCTTTGTGTTGAATCAAAATATTGAATGACGCCGGATGCCTACAGGGGTTTTTCACACATCGAGATTCGCGCAGAACCTGCTGGATGGTTGCGGTTGTTTGGTGAATGAGTGATCGTTCCCAGTAGGAGATCGATTTCGCAAGCTTCCCCACTTAATCACGGAATCTATTTCCAGAAACCGGGTGGTGATATTTTTTTATTTTCAGCAGGTCGAATAAACAACAATTATTATGGTAAAGATGAATTCTTTTTAATTAGATCCCAGTACCAAGTACTAATATTTCGTTAGTTACTTGTTATTTATCGTGCTTAGAAAAGAATCAACGCCTGATTGATCAACCTAAAAATTAGGTTGAAATGGTTGACTTTGCAACGTTAAATCAGCTATGCATTTTTGGATCAAACAATACCTTCCTGTCTGATTAAACTTTAAGTGTAAGGGTCAGTACAAACAACCATATTTATGACTGAATTGGAGCTTTTTTTTACCGATGATATCACATATCGTTCTCCACGTTGACAACGAATGAAAAAAAAAAAACTTCATAATACGTGTCTACTTACAGCTTTGAACTCAAATCAGTATAACAAATTTGAATTTCATACATCGAAATGGTTTTTTGATACCTTAATTGAACAATGTTTTTATTGAGGAAGGTTCATTTTGGTTCTCGAAAGTCTTACGAATTCTTTTAAAATATTTACTAAGCCTGTTTAGGCGGATAAAATATTCAATTTTTATAGATTCTATGAGAAGCTGGCGACATTTCATATTGACTAGTGTCGGAACCCAACAAAAGAAAGGGTTGCTGATTGTCGAGGTGTTTACTGAATTGATTTGACATTTTGCATCGTCGCTTGTTGGCAAGATTACCAATTACCAGTGCCAAAACTTCGGATGCATTGAACGTTCTTTTTGACGGTCAGACAAAACCTTTTGAATTTTAAAAATACGTCCACAGATAAGATTAGAAAAAGTTTTTCTTTAACTTAGATACTTAGAATTTTTCAGCAGTGAAAAAAAAATAACTACACGGTGACTTAATACAGTTTTATTTGTTTCCTTATTTTTTTTTAAATTAACATTTGTTTATCGGCTTCTACTATTTCCAGTTGCGTACACAGTTTCAAAACTCAGCAAATGATTTTTTCTTTATAAAATATGCAATAATAAATACCGAAAACTCAGGCGGGGCTCTAAGTGAGTCTAAAATAATTTGAATGTGAAGTTCATTCGCCAAAACAAGCTAGGTAGGCAGTTGCGGAAACCAGTTTTGGCTCGCAGATAATCCACGCAAGTATTCGAATAGGTAGCTTATGGAAACCGAAATCAACCTGTCCCAATAAAAATACGTTGCGAAATGGTTTGCGACTGGTTGGTCCCAATTATGGACCGAGATCAGCAGACAGAAATGAAAAAAATAAAATAAATTAAAATAAGGGCTTTGAATTTTGACTTAATCTCAAGTTTTAAAGCATTCGGTGTTTGTTGGGAACTCAGCTTGTAACAAAAAGGAATCAACTGAATCATTGGTTGTTAAGCATTAAGTTCAGTTTTCATCTTCGGAATTTTGAAATTATGTGAGCCACAAAAAAGCACAAAATTGGTTGATACTTTGAAGGTTTTCAATTTTCTTAACTAATTAAAAATAAAACTAAAATTTTATTTTTTTCAACTAAAAAGATACTGAATTTGATTGCACTTCTGTTCTAGCTTTTAACTCAAGTTTTAACAACGGTGATGCCTTTCTAGCAAGTTTATCAGAACGCGAGGTCACTAAATCTCGAATGTACGATAACCTGACAACTAAGAGCACCTGTATCCGTGGTCCAAACAGCCGGTTTAGACCCAAATTCCGACCCGAGCAACCGCACTGATGATCTATTATACCAGTTTCAACCCAACTTTTTTTAGAGCTGGTATAAGGATTGATCCAAAACTGATGAGATTTGGATCTAATTTGACGCAGTTCTAAACCGTTTGACAGTTAATGGATCACGAGTGCAGTTGCCAGTATTTTCATTGGATCGGATCTAATTTCTTTGGTTCAATTCTTGTATAAATTAGACCCAAGAATAGACCACGAATACAGATGCCCTAACATCCACTTATTACCAAGCAATGTTGGTTCTACTCAATTGTTGGTTGACGAAATAATTTGCACAAATTGTGAGTATCATTTTTTGAGTGAACTTTGACGCAAATTACATTGTTCAACCCACAGTTTTATGGAAACGCTTTTTGGCCCAAGCGCCGAAGTATTCTACCTCATGAAACTTTAAATCCAATTTATAGATCTTTTCTTTTTTTTTTTTTTTTTTTTTTTCCAGGATTTTCATCCTTTAGGATGATTCATCCTTTTTCCATCCGTGTCTTGTGTTGTTTTTTTTTTTTTTTTTTTTTTTTTTTTTTTTTTTTTTTTTTTTTTTTTTTTTTTTTTTCTAGTAACAAACATTTATGGAGTTAAAGAAAGATAAAGGATAGTGTCGAAAGAGAAGATAATGCAGTTTAAATGTTTTTCATATTTATGATAGGAAAGGGAAAGATAGCCACAAACAGGAAGTTAGATTTTATGCATAAGGCCAGTTTCCTTAAGGAATTTGATCATTTTATCCTCTTCTTGCGGACAGTTAGACAAAACTTCTCGGAGGCTTATGCTTAGATCACACATTTGTCTTTGGTTCGAGTATATGGGGCAATTTAGGAGAATATGTTTGATTGTTAGGAGGCAGTTACAAGAAGGGCAGATGGGAGGATCCTCTCGATCCATCAGATAGCTTTGGGTTAGTAGGGTGTGTCCAATCCGTAGCCGTGTGAGGGCTCGACGTTCATTAGGATTGGGTCGATCCACCCATTTGAGGGTGGAGTTTTTTACTTCACGGAGTTTGTTGTCCTGTACTGATCTCCATTTAGCTTCCCAAGCATAGGAAAGGTTGGTTTTTGTTGCTTTATAGGCATCTTGTTGGGGGATGGGAAGGGGGGGAGGGGAGATTTTGGCACCTTCAGCGGCAAGCCTGTCTGCTGCCTCGTTGCCTGGTATTCCAGCATGGCCGGGGATCCATACGAGACTTATCTTTTTCATCAGGGCTTCATCAGAGATACTTGATATCCAAGGGTGTTTAAGGTTGCCGGCGAGGACTGCCTTGAGGACACTGGCAGAATCGGAGAACACAACGTGGGATCCGGCCTCACCATTGGAACCTCTTATAGCGTTTAATAGTGCGTAGGCCTCAGCACTAAAGACGGAACATTCGGCCGGTAGTGCGAGACTTCTATTGTTATGTCCGTCGAAAATACCACATCCCACACGGTTTTCATCCGTTTTGGAGCCATCTGTGAATATATGGATAAAAGAAGAGTATTTTTGTTCTACCAATGAGCGGAAATTAGGAAGAACCACATGTGTAGGTTGGCCAGCTTTCAGTTTGTCGAGTAGACTAAGGTCAACTTTAGGGCTATTATCGGACCAATATCGGAATTTAACTGTTTTTCTTGGACAAATGCTCGGTAAACAGCTACCTGTTAGTTCTTGAAGCAAGAGATTTGTACGCGACACTATGCAAGCGTTTTCGGCGCCACCCATCGCTAACCAGCGTATTGACTTGGATGCAAGTTGTTGGGTGACCAGGTATTTAAAGGGCATTTGGCCACTTTCAGCCATTAAGGAGAGTATGGGACTGGTTTTAAAGGTGTAACCTACAGTTCTTATGCACTCATTGTATAGAGGTTCGAGTTTTTTAAAGAGTGCATTATCAGCTCTACTGATAAAACCTAGACCGTACAGCATGGCAGGTAGTACCCATCCATGAACGAATCGGAAGAGAGGTTGACGATGGGCTAGGCTAGTTTTGTTGCTGAGGATGCGTAGGATATTTATTTTATTGAGGGTATTTTTACGGATTTGGTTTAAGTGGAGGTTGAAGGAGAGGCGGTCATCCAGCCAGATTCCAAGTAATCTAAACGAATGGACCAGTGGAATCGGTTGGTTGTTCAGAGTTAGTGGGGGTATCTTCTTTAGTTTTTTTCGATTGGGGCCTAGGTGGATAAGTTTGGACTTGTGGGGGGAAAAGTGAAAGCCTGCGGAAGGGGACCAAGCTTCAATACTGTTCAGTGCAGTTTGGAGAATTTTGCGGGCCATACGAGCAAAGGGAGAGATGGAAATTAGAAGGATGTCGTCGGCATAGATGAGAATTTTTATGTTGTTAGGGATGAATTGGAAGATTGAGTTGATGGCTATGAGGAAGAGCGTGGGTGCGATCACTGATCCTTGAGGGACCCCGTTGTGTACGGGTTTGGGACTGGAGCGATGGCCGTTTATTTGAACCTGTATCGATCGGTTAGAAAGGAAGCTTCGGATATATTGTGTCATATTTCCTGTTACACCCCAGGTAATTAGGTTGCTCATAATTGTGTTCCGATCAACTTTGTCGAACGCTTTGGCAAGATCTAGAGAGAGGACTTCTATATGCCGGTGTTCATTCAGGGATGTGTCCAGGAGTGTTTCCAGAGAACCAAAATAATCGTCCGTGGACATGCCAGGTAGAAAGGCGTATTGCCTAGGATCTAGTCGACCCTCTTGATCAAGAAAGGCTTGTAGACGACGATTCACTAATCTTTCCATAATTTTGCCGGAGCAGTTTAGCAATGTAATGGGACGATAATTATCCACCAGGTGTGAGTTTAGCTTGGGTTTTGGAATGGGGATAACAAGGCCTAGTTTCCATTCGTCGGGGATAGATCCATGTTTCCAGATTTTGTTTATTAACGTGAGAAAAGTTAGTTTGGCAGAAGGGGAAAGATTTTTGTAGAACGGGTATCCCAGATCGTCTGGTCCAGCGGATTTGCCTTTAACTTTGCGAAGGACAAATTCAAGTTCATCCGGCTTAAAGTCTGTATTATAGGCAGGTGTGTTGTTGTGGGAATCAGGGAGGTGAGAAGGGGGAGAAGGTTCGAAGTTATTTGGAGGTGAAGAGCATATTGAGGAAAAGTGATTGCTAAAGGTTTCAGCTATAACAGCGGGATCGCTTACATATTGTTGGTTGAGGAGTAGGTTGTATTGATTTTTGCGAGTTTGCCCATTGAGGATGCGAATTTTGTCCCAAACAACTTTAGACGGTGTATCTGGGTGTATCTCTTCGGTGAATTTTTCCCAGCTTTTAAGTTTAGCCGTACGAACAGCTGATCGGCAAGCAGATCTGGCAACTTTGTACAGTTCGAGGGCAGGAGACTTTCTAGGATCGTCATTAGGGATTCTCCTTAGTGATCTCAATCTTTTTCTTCGCAGTTTCACAGCGTCGCGAACGTCTGAATTCCACCATGGGACAGCGGTTTTACCGGGAATTCCTCTGGTCTGAGGTATCCAATTTTTGGCAGCTGTATGTAAAATGTTAGTAAAGACTGGGAGGGTTGAGGGGTTGTCGTGTAGGATTAGGTCGTCAACTTCTGCTTGGTAGCTATACCAATCAGCCTCTTCGAACTTCCAACGGGGGCGAGCAGTGATTTCAGGGGTGGAGTGTACAGCTTTTATTAACAATGGAAAATGGTCACTACCAAATGAGTCATCCAGGACTTGCCAATTAAACTTGGAACAAAGTTCCAGAGAGACAATTGTCACATCAAGGGCAGACATATTACCAGTAACTGGGTCCATTCGGGTTGGTAAGGTGTTGTTAAGTATGGTTAGATTGTGGGAGAAAACAAGCTCTTCGAGATAGGATCCTTTGTTTGTGGTATGTGTGCTTCCCCAACTAGTGCTATGAGCATTGAGATCGCCCATTATCAGAAAGGGAGGGGGAATCTGGGGGAGCAGTTCATCAAGTTTACTTTTAAAATCAATGAAAGTCATATGGGGTGGAATGTATAGAGATACTACCGTTATTTTGAAAGGGTGATAGAGCTTGGCACAGATAACATACAAAGGTGAGTCGACTCTCACGAGGTCATAAGATACGCTATTTTTTATCGCAATTCCGGCACCTTGTTTTGTGATGGAGTCAGAAATAGTGTGGAGATGATAGTTTTTGAATAAATTCTGGGGAGGGGTGGAATTTGTTAGGATATCTTGGATGGCGAAGACCGATGGAGAAAATTGAGACAGAATGCTTTGGATTTCTGGGAGTCTCACTTGTAGACCTCTGGTATTCCACTGAATTGCAAAGTTGAGTGGTTTTTTACGAGTAGGTGAAGGGTAGGAGGGGCTGTTTTGTGTCATCATTGGGTTTGAATTATTTATTGTGTCCATTATTGTAAAAAGGTTGGTTTGACTTACCGGGTGTGTTAGGTGGAGTTAGCCGGGGGGTGGTTACCTGTTGTTGTACCTTTTCGGAAATTGGGTTGGGACACTCGTTTCTTTTTGGGGCCAGTTGTCGATGCGTTTTCGGTTGGGGATTGGTCACCAGATGATTCGCCGTTGCGGTTGCGTTTCGGTGTTGATTGGGCTGAAGATTGGCTGGATACACTGACCATCGTGCTGTCAGAATCGACTTCGGAGCTTGATTCTTGTTTTCCCTCCAATTTCTGGATCTTGCTGTTTAATCTGGTAATTTGGGCTTGCAGTTGTTTGATGATAGCGTCTTTGTCGTCTAATGGCTTTTGGCTGCGAGAGGATTCAAGTCGTTGCTGGATCTTGCTGATGGGGTTTTGGGACGATGCACATCGGGATCGGTATTCTTTCACGGCAGCGGCTTGGGAAATCCCCATATCCACACGGATATGAACTATTTCCTGCTCTTCTTTCTGTTTGGGACAGATTCGGTTGTTTGCAGCGTGGGGACCATCACAATTGATGCATCGTGGTGGTTTGGAACACTCTTTGTGGACACCGGATTCACCGCAAGTAAGGCATACAGGGTTGTGTTGGCAGCGCAGCTTGGTATGCCCGAATACGCCGCATTTTAGGCACATAAGCGGGCGAGGGTAGTAAGGACGAGTTGAGGCGCGGATGTATCCAAAAAAGATGTGAGGTGGTGGAACGGAACCTTTTATGGTCAGCACCATGGTGTTGGTCGATTCTTCCTTCCCGTTTACTTTGCGAACAAAGCGATAAACCTTCGTTACACCTTGATCGCACAAATACTCCTGAAGTTCCTCGTTTGTGAGACCAGAGACATCTCGGCAGGTAACAACGCACTGGCAAAGGTTGAGTGATGGATGATCGGTGACGGTGACGGGGGTTTCATCAATAAGCTTTGATAGCTTCTTCAGACTGTTTGCTTGGCTTGGGTTCCGCACTTTCAGAAGATAGGAGCTGCCGCCATCGATAGGGTTGGCTCCATCAATTTTTCCCACGGCCTGGTCGATCGTTTTAGCGATGATAAATGGATTCGGTAACTTGGCGTCGGGGTTTGGCTTGAGAACCAGGAACTGGATCTCCCCATATAATCCTTTGGGGTCCATCCAAACAGGAACCGTCCTTCTGTTGGATGAACCCGGTGGTCCGGTTTGACCTCCCCAAGGAGGATTTGAATCCATCGTAAGATGGAGCGGTGGTAGCTAATCTCTCAGAACTGTCACTATGATGTTGTACTTTTCACACTACAAGATTAGAAGCACTGAATCAGCCGTTCTGAAAAGAACAGCTGCTCTTTCGATTCAGCCCTCTACGCCAGAAACAATCAAAACACTCTCGAACAATCGAATGGAAAACTTTCTATTAGCGTACAACACGTCTAATCACGTCGACGGTTCGCAACTGAATGATCATAGATCTTTTCAAAAACTTGCTGTTTTTAAATATGTTCGAAAATCGCTCTGTTAACTTCAACTAACGAAAAAAGTTGCGTAGTTTCTGAGATATGGCAGCTTGAATGCTTAAAGTGCAAAGAGATCGAGAGTTTTTGTAGAATCAGTAGAGAGTAGGCGATGACTTAATGTAATCGCATGCGTTTTTTGACGTAGAATTACGTCTTACGGCAACACTATAGGGGGCAAATTGAAATTCGCGAACGGATCTCGCGTCACGAAAAACGCCTCTTTCAAAGACATCTTTTCCGAACAACATTTAGAGTCGGCTATGTGTTGGTACACCAATACTAATAACGCGCTAATACAAATTGGTGCGCAAAACACCCGAGCGAAAAAACCCCGATCGTCGACCCAAACTGCACTAGATGCGAAGTTATAAAAGAGCAAGGATTTCCCCGACCCGGTTTCATTTGCTTTTTGGGCCTTCTCCGGTGCGGTGCAAACGGGCCGCTGTTGCTGTCAAGCCTATGCTGCTGCTGCTTAGCCCGTTGCTGTAGTCCAGTACCTGCTGCTACTGCTGAAGCTGCCCCGCCTTGCTACAACCCCCGCGTGAGCTACAGCTGCTGCATCGTTCCTTTCAGCTTCGATTGCCGCCTTTGTCGTATACAAACACCCTACTGTCCTCTGTCCATGCCCCTGTTTCTTAAATTTTATTTTTATTCATTGGATCTTGTAAAAGCACATCAGCAGCGTTCAAATAGCGTTAAAAGCATCCAACATATTTTTGTGAATTTTGATAAAACTTGAAAGAATCCGTTTTTGGAAGCAGCTTTCAATAACAAAAAAAATTTTTTTTCATTTTCCAAATAATGTGAAAAAAACCGAGCAAATTTCTAAAATATCCGCATCCGGGCTGTACAGGGTGCGTCTCAAAATTTTCATCAAAATACCAAATTTTACTCCTAAAATCAATTTCCCCTGCTGTTAAACTCTCATGTGCAAATTTTCAGTTTAGTTTTAGGAGGGTTGTCGCATTTGCTTACGATCTCTTACTAGCGGGCCGGAGTTGTTTTCAAAAATCTTACGTAAGAAATGTTACATTGATAATTCATCACAGCCATACGAAACCATATTACTCAGTTTTTTTTTAATTTTTATTGACGTAGAATTACACAAATACAAATTGATGCGCAGAACACCCGAGCGATAAAACCGCGAACGTCGACTCAAACTCCTTACTGCACTAGATCCGAAGTTATAAAAAGCCAACGATTGCACCGATCTAATTTCATTTGGTTTTCGGGCATTCTTCTGTGCGGTCTGTTGTTACGATCAATGCTGTTGATGCTGCGAGCGTGCGTACGAACAATCCAACTTATCTTTGAACAAAGTACAACACAATTATTTTAAAAACATCTAAAATTCTTAAAAACGACAATATTTCATGTCGTCTGATTCAAAATTTGAATCCAGGAACCGAATGTCCGTTTTGTAAAACCCTCGTGCATTAGTTTTTATTTAGATTACACGCATAATAAAGTAATAATTGCAAAAACCTAAAATAGTTAAAATGAATGATCCCTTTTCCGTCGTTTAATACAAAGTTTGTTATAAGCAATCGATTTCCCGTCCTGTAAAATTTTCTTGTTTAAATTTTCGTATCGATCCGTAGCATTATAACGTTATTGTTGCCAAAACATTGAATAATTAATATTGGTGACCCCTTTTACTGATCTCTTGCCCAAAATTTTACTGCTGAAATCAATTGCCCGTGCTGTAAAACTTTTTTGACGTAGAATTGTCTTACGGCAACACCATAGGGTGGCAAATTGAAATTTGCAAGTCACGAAAATAACTTCATTAACGGACCATCATATCTAAAGGATTATGACGTCATGGGCAGAGCTTGCTTTGATGGTTTTTGTTTTTCCCTGCCCACGGAAGGTATAAAACAAAGGGCTCGTCAGTCGTCTCGGTTTCAGTGTCGGTTTCGTTGTCTAGCTCAACAGAGTTCGCCAGCTGCTCTTCGATCGGTGTTTGGACCCCACCAGTGGTAATCCTACACCGATATCGACTAGCAGTTCTGTTCAGTATCTAGTGCAGCAGCATGGACCAACCAGAGGCAGCGAGCAGCGGAGACAACTAGTGGAGAAAACTTGCAGCGGCTGAAACGACCAGCTGCGGGGGAATCAAGAGAAGCAAGCTTCATGGAGCGTAATGTGGAAATGAGTGGTGATGCGTGAGTGTTGCTAGATTTGCGTTGTATAAATAATGTGCGTGCGTTTATTGTGTGTTTTGTGTATGATGTAGTACAACACTCTCATACACCACATTCACACACAGACCATCCATACTTTTTCTAAGTATTTCGATTCAAAGACCGAATTGACTCTTTCTTAAAATCATCGGTCCTAAAAGGGCCTTTGTTGAAATGTTGCTTAATTTTGGACAGTTTTTAAAATCCCACTTTAAAGCATCGTGTTATGGTAGCGATTGTTGTGCGGAAAAAAATGATTTAAAGAGCATGGAAAGAAAATTCGTTAACGATTTTTCAAAAGAGTGTATGAATCAAATGTAACGATCACCTATATTAAACCGACTAATTTAATTCAGAAAATACAAATTTAATAAAAAAAAAACGATGGCACAAGTTTGGCTGTCGTAATTCTACGTTAACTTCGCGGCCGTGTCTTATAAACAACCTCTTCAACTTTTTTTCGCTTTGATTATAATTCAAATAATATTCGTGTTTTGATTGAGTGAGTGTTAATAAATTGAAATTAAGTGGTATCAACGTGTGGTCGTATTTTCACAGCATGAATGGCCACCGAAAGAAGTGCTCCAAACTTAAGGAAAAGGGTCTTTCAGGAAAATTTGCCTCATTGAGTTGAAAGAACTTTGCTTGATAGCCGTTTGTTTTTCGTGTCGGTGATTGGAATCAGTCCATGTGGCTGATCCAATTTTTCATGGAAAGATATAGGATGATCGAAGAATCTATTTGAAACATCTGTGAGTTGAGGAACTCAGCAATTTTGCTGATTGGAAAGCAAGCATTCAAGTGTAAACGAAACTTTCAGCAGCCAATTTTTTTACGATGAAGTTATTGGGATTCATAATCAAAATAACGGAAATGAGCCATAAGCAGCGGTCATGGATTCCTACCCTAAACAATTCTTGCTCCAAAATATTTTTTTTTATCTGAATTCTTGATCAATTTGGTAGACCGCTACAAAAAATGTCTTTTTGCTCCCATATGTTTTTTGGGTCACCAAGCATCAGTTTTAAAATTGGAGATGATTTAGCTGATTCCTAAATTAGCGTAACGCGTTTCAATTTAGCATGGAAATTTGTATGGAAGGAAAAAATTTTGCGTAGTAAATCATCCAGAAAATTCAAATAAGCTCGAAATGAAGTTTGTCTTCAATTATTAGTTATGCCCATTCTTAAGCTTCACTTTTTGGTAACATCAGAAGAAGCCAAGTTTTTCATGGAAAAAGTTATAACCATTTCAAAATAAAAAACTTAAATAAGTCAACAAATTCATGCGAAGCAGTTGTTTAAGATTTTTTATTTTCAGCCAAAATTTTTTTTTTAAATTTCAGTACATCTCTGGCAATTTTTGAACGACACATTTTGTTTTACCATACAAATTCCCACATAAAATTAAAATTCGTTGCGATAATTGAATTTTTTTTTGTTATTTGTGGCAGAAATAAACAACCAAAACAAGTTATGGGAGGTGCAAAAATGTATGAACTTGAAATTTTCAATTCAATACCTTTTTAAATGTTTCTTTAAACAACATACATTTGGAACATTTTTCTAAAACATTAAATCTTTAAGAGATATTGTGCATTTTATTAAAAAATTTAAAAACATCGTTGGTGAACTGACAGCTGAACAGCGACTTCAAGCAAACTAGTACTTAATTTTCCTTTGTCGGAAGTCAGTCGGATGTCCGGACTAAAATTAAGTAAGTAAAATTAAGTGCTAGCGCGATAATACCGGTCACCATGTAAGCCTGAAAAACACAAGTAAAAAATTTAAAGAAAAACGCTCAAATGTCTAATTGGTTTGATTAATTCACCGACCAGTTAACAGTTATGAAACTTTGTTTCTTTAGAATGATCATTATTAAAACTTTTTTCAAAGCTTTAAGAAAGTTTTGCATTGAACAGGTTTACAAATTTCATGAAACTGAGCATGTCTTAGCTATAAAACAATAGTTTTTGTTGATTTCGTTTGCATGCGGAATAAATACGAGATAACTCATTTTTTTTCGTTTGCCGCTAATGTACTTCTCTAAGAGACATCAATCAAATGTTATGAATGTTATAATCATCATTCAACAAAATTCAAACCAACAATTTAAGTAACTCAATGATACTTAATTTGTAGAAATTGGTCCACTTGATTCTGAGATGAAGAATGCCCACCCAATTTAAGTGTTTCCCGGCTTAGATTTCTTCGCGATCCCTAATATGTCAAACGATTACAACTCTTGAGCTTGAGCTTGAAAATATTAACATTGCACATTGAATCAAATGAAAGATTGCTGGGAACAACCAATACAATCTCACTGTACAATTTTGAAGATTTCCTACTTTTAAATGAACCAATAACGGCGCCGGCCAAGTCCATGTAGTCAACAGAGGGAAAGGAATTGCAGCAAGTGTGATGATTTGTTTTGCGCCTACCGGCTGTACGTTATCCCCCCCAAATCTCACGCTGAGTGTTAGGAGGAAGGGGTAATGTGGCTTGGAAATCACCTTGGTAAGCGATGTGTCCATGAAAAGCCTATGCTCCTGAGCTCCTGAAATTTTCTTAATAAAATTTATATAGTGTACCCCTAGCATCCCCTTGTATCCTCGTAAAGGTCCCGAAGAAAGGAGACCTAACAGAGTGCGGTAACTGGCGTGGCATAAGGTGGCATGATCTGTACAACCCTCAAAGTACACTGCAAAGTGATCCTGAACAGGATCCAGGAGAAAATCGACGCTACACTCCGACGGCAACAAGCTGGATTCCGATCCGGACGATCATGTGTGGACCACATCACAACGCTACGAATAATACTGGAACAAATCAACGAATTCCAGGACTCTCTTCTGCTGGTGTTCGTTGGTTTCGAAAAAGCATTTGACCGACTGAACCTCGGGAACATCTGGGCTGCTCTTAGACGACGAGGGGTCCCAGAGAAACTAGTCCATCTCATCGAAGCACAGTACGAGGCATTTTCGTGCAAGGTCTTACACGACGGACAAGGATATATTTTGTCACCGCTGCTTTTTCTCATCGTAATGGATGAGATCTTGACTGGATCGATTGACTGTAGACCAAACCGAGGATTGCCGTGGAATCCTTCAGCGATTGAGCCACTGAACGATCTTGACCTGGCAGACGATATTGTTTTGCTCGCCCAAACACAACAAGACATGCAGAGCAAACTCGACGACCTCACCGAAAGCTCCAAGGCAGCAGGTCTCAAAACCAATGTCGGAAAGACCAAGTCGATGGAAACCAACACAGAAAATCGTTCCAATTTCGTGGTAGCTGGACAACAGGTTGAGACAGTGGAGTGCTTCCAGTATCTTGGTAGCCAGATTACGCCTGATGGTGGTACCAAGAAGGACGTTGAAACCCGGATCAGAAAAGCCCGAATCACTGCCTACGGAACATCATCCGCGCTTGGTGGCCTGGCAACTGGATCTCAAACGTTGAACTTCATCGCCGGTGTCATCAAAAGGCGCTAAAAATCGAGATTCGGGAACGTAAGTGGAGATGGATTGGGCACACGCTGCGAAGAGATGAAAATGAGATTTGCAGAGAGGCGCTTGATTGGAATCCAGATGGGCATCGAAGAAGAGGCAGGCCCAAAAGCTCGTGGCGGTGAAGTCTAGCCGCTGAAATCCGCACAGTTGACGAGAACCTTGGCTGGCAGCAAGTGAAGACGCTGGCTCCGGATCGCCAGCAGTGGAGATCTTTTATCTCAGCCCTATGCGTCGGTCAATCGGCGCCGGACCCTTAGGTAGGTAGGTACCCCTAGCTATAGCTCTTATTTAAACTTTGAATATTCGGTATAATGTCTCTGAAATATATCAGACAAATTGAATTTACGGTTTCTATTTTTTATGAAAAATTGTGATAAATATTTACAAAATCACACTACTTTGTAATAGATCTTAGCATTATGTCTTAGCGAGATTACGGGCCCTTTTACATAAGACGAGTCGAGTAACTCGACTCGACTCCAGTCACTGTCGAGTCTAGTGAAGTGTCGTATTACGGTAGTCGAGTGAAACAGCTGAGTCACGAACCTTCAAGCAGTCGACTAAGTCGAGCTATTCGACTGAAATTCGACTCGACTCGACTACTGTAACACTAAAATGGCTCACGAGTAAAATGAGTAAAATGACTCGTGACTCGTCTTATGTAATAGGGCCCTACTTCAACGTAGTTATTTCATACTTTTGCGCTGTATCGCCTTATTTTTATCTACAATAATTTTATCTCAGTAGATACAAGATGCAAAAGGAGAGAGGAATCAATGAAAAAAAAAACATATTTTAATCATGTTTTGTTGGCAAATAATCCATTCGTCTATCATTATCAATTCTAACATTCCTACTACAAGAACAACTTTCATTGGTCAAGCAGAAATTAAATTCATTCAACTATAATATCGATAAACAATCATGCAAGGTGTGATTTCGAATGATAGATTCTAAGTATGGAATATTATTAATATTCAACTAAAAATTAAATCTTTTTAAAACGATTCTTGGTAAAACAACTAAAAAAACTAAAAAAAAACACCGCATCGTGTCTACATGAATAAGATGGTAATTCATGCAATTTTTGCACATTGCAGCCGGAAAATATGAGCTTTTTCACTTCGTGAAACCTTAAAGCTTTTTTTCTTATCAAAATGAATCGGAACGGACTCACCAAAGCAGGATACCAAAGTATTACAAGCATTACATCGCTTCCTGGCATGCTCAATTTTTGAAACCAGCACGTTAAATCAAACCGATTGATTATAGTCGGAGCCGGAAGCCAAAAGCGGGAAGTGTAGAAGCGCCATTCATCAAATTCACCTTTCTTAAAGGCTTTAATTCAAATTTTCTTATCTCATCTTATCTCATCGTTTATAATAAACGATTACCACTCTTTGTAAAAAGTGCTAATTTTTTTAAATTGTAAAAAAATGCTGCAGTGAATTTCTATTTTCCACATTCGGGTTACAATATATAACTGGGGAATCAAGTCACCCTGGGATAAATTTTCCTTACTCCCACAACAGCATCCTTCGGATAGGATGTCTCTTAATGAGGAATTTTTCATGACGCGAGATTGGATCGCAACAGGGAGGTGGCAATCTAGTTCTTCTTTCGAACAAGAATCTTCTTTTTTTTTTCTATCCATCGGGAGAGACGTTTATGGTGTTTTCCTCTCAAAGCAGTACAAAGTCTCAAAAGTCAAAATTTCAACCAATGAGGATTCAGAATGATTGATGTGTTAGTGTGCTATCAACTATACTTCTTTAGCATTTGACATTTAGTTCGGGTCCTTGACAGCAAAATGTCAGGTTTGTTATGGGCCCACAAAATCGTGGGCCCGTAATTTTGATGGTTGTCAAATTCAATGACAAAGGATAGGGATGTCATCTCCCTGGATCGCAAGTTTCAATTTGCATCTCTATATTGGGGCCCGCTAGATGTAATTCTACGTCAAAAAAAAAACTTACGGATGTTTAAAGCGACGTTCATGATAAATAAGTTGAATACATGCTTAGCTTGATTACGCATGAGATCGAATTCGTTAAAAATTGGCTTCGACAACCACAGTTTGTTTATGTTGGCTATTGAATTATTAAAAATGTAAACACGTGTAAAAATAACCCCTCCATGTGATCATCAAACATGTTTCGAGAGGCTTCCAACCTCGTGTCGTAAGCATTTCATCAGCTGTGGTTTGGCAGCAGGCAGCGAAATTCTCTAAACACTATCATCCGTCATCCATCTTACTTACCGGTGCTAATTCGGTGCCAATCGACAGATCGACGTTGAGTTTGGCCGCTTGGCCAATTTGAAGATTGTTGATCTCCACATAGCCGAAGATCGCCCTGGTACTGGGATCCGTCTGGTATGTGAAGATGTCCGGACAGGGCGACTGCAGATATTGGGTCCTTATTCGCTCGACTAGATGGCAAAGCAGCCCAGCTGCCAGGAGGTACCGGAAAATCATTACTCTCTAGGACTAGATGGAGACACTATGGGACAGGTGAACGTAACCGTAACTGATAGGGAGGTATCTATTCTAATCGACTGACGTCAACGACTACACCTCTATGTCATCACAGTCAGTCGCAGGCCGTCCAAGGAGGATCGGTTGAATCCTCCTCACTCTTCTTGATGCGGATGCCACTTAGAAGTAAGCGGCCGTCAAACAGGTTTGTTTTACGATTCGGTTTGAATCCGAAACCGCGAACCGCTATCTGTTTATCGAAATAATTCACGAATCTTCTTCACCCACACGAGAACTCGGATGCTGGGAGACGCGTTCTAAGGCTATTAGACACAAGTTATTTACCGAACGCTAGTAGTTAATTGATAGCAACATGTGAAACAGATTCCAATCAGCGTATATAATTACGATCGTTCCCTCGTATCACGCCAAGTAACATTTTTCTGAGGGATGCTGGAGAGCGAGACGTTTTCGTTCATATGTGTTCAAATTACTTAGGGCGCTGCCGGAGCTGAATGTGGCCGGACGAAAGTTGCTGCCATTCACTAACTAGTCGGTAACAACGCGATCCTCACGCTAGCGAATCTACACGCACACTGATCGTGAGGCGGAACGTTGTTTACCAATCAACCAACTAACTTGACCAGACCTGGGGATCACCGCACCGTTTGGTTGTTGTTGAACTAACTGTGCACAATCTCTGGAGAATTTCGATTGAGACTGGAAGAGAGTCCGGTAAACTACCCATATCGGATCAGCGTTATCAGTTGCTTGAGCTCGTCGTCATAGTTCAACGTGAATGATCTCTCTTTCGTTCTCTTGTTTTTTTTTTGTATGTTCTCTGAATCGATCGAACTGTGGAATGTCACAGCATTCATCTTCCCAAAGTCGACACTAAATATTAAAGGAATCGTTCATTGAGTATGCACATACTTGAATGAAGAAGCTATCGATGGCACTACCTGCCTAGACAAGGATAGAGAACCTGTTCCGATACGATGCGGGAAACCTGTGGGCGGTGGAAGATCCACGCCTTCCACTTCGAAGCCATGGTCGTCGTCGATCTTCAACTATGAATAGAACTACACAGTCATAGTACACTCAATTGACGCCGAGTGGATGAAGAAGCTGCAGCAGAGTGGTTGAATGAATTAGCGACCCTGGGAAAACCCCGGGCACCTGTTTGGGGAGGAACCACATTCTCATGGCATAAGTCTGTTGCGCTTCCCTATTGAAGGAGGCAGCCGAGTCGGCTTTAGAAGGGTTTTTTGCTTTTTTATGGTTTGAAATTTCCTTCGCAGACTACGGTGAAAAAGTTTCTTCCTGTCCTAAGGGGTGTTTGAAAATGTTTGGAGAACAAACACAAAAAAAATTGAACAATATGTTCAGTCCTTGCGAAGGTAAGGAATCCGTTCACAATTTAGGGGAGAATGAAGATACTTGATTCTTGAGGATACTTGATTCCTTTGCTCTATCTCGAACCTGGAATGTTTTACATAGATCAAATGTTCTAGAAAAATTTGCCAAATAGAACAAAACAACAAACCAAAAAAATTTTGTTCTGTCCTAAGTGAGAAAACAATTGATGAAAGAAATGTTCAATTTTTGCACGGTACGATTTTGGCAAAACAAAGTTTTCCAGCTTGTTCTAAAGAGGCGTGTATGTATTACAGCAAAAATAAAAAGTAATGACAAAAAAGACAAAAGTAAAAAGAATAAAAATTACAAAAATAAAAAAAATGAAAAACGTAACGAACCTGATATTATTGACAAAACAACAAAGGGAAAAAAACTGAAAACTGTAACAACAAAAATAACAGACTGACAACACTGACATGAGAATGACAAAAAATGTAAAAAAACAACACGAAACTAAAAAAAAAACAACAAAAAGACATGAAAATAACAATACTGTCAAACATAACAAAAAATGACAAAAAATTTAAAAAAAATACAAGAATGAGAAAATGAGCGAAAAAGACACAAATGACAAAAAGACACAAATGACATAATTATATATAAAATTATATATAATTATGAAACTTATCACCACTTCGAGTTGTCATTTCAGCTAGAACAACATCTAGGCGTGGACCTGTGGTAGTGCTTTCGATTATCTCTATGAAGGTCGGGGCTCGATTACGAAGCTGGACAGGGTTTGTTTTTCAATACGTTTGTGTATGATGGAGTAAAGCAGCAATCGATCAGCAAATTGAACAAACCTGGGCAAACCACAATTTGTCGAGTTTGGGATCTGAACATACTAAATAATCAAAAGATGGTGATTGAAGATAGGGTGAGGAAGCAGACAGGTGGAAGGTGGGAGAGAGTTTCTTGCGCATTTAACGATTTTTGGAAGCTGAATTAAAAGGCCACTGAAAGCTGGATACAAGATCGTTAATACATGTTATGGAACTTAAAAGTATCAAAAAGAACTTTAATTTTGAGCTGCATAGAATGAATTTCAGATCAATGATGGGGCTGAGTTGTTTGGGATGTATGACAAAAATAACAAAAAAAAAAGATAAAACTGAAAAAAGGCCAAAAATAAATTAAATGACAGAATTTAAGAAAAAGTGACAAAAATGATTAACATGACTAATTTTTAAAAATAAAACTCAATATGACAAAATGATGAAAAATTACAAAAACAACAAAAATATCCAAAATTTAGAAAATGAGAAAAAGGAAAAAAAATACTCATATGAGAAACCTGACAAAAATAAAAAAAAATACAAAAATGACAATAAAAGACAAAAATGTCTAATCTAACAAAATTTACAAACATTTACGAAAAATTTAAAAAATGAAGTGATACAAATTTTCAAAAACAGGCCCCTTTCGTTTTTGGCAACACGCTCGAGAATTTTGTGTTGCCGAAGGTTTTTTTTTCATCAACTCCCTATTAATAAAAATTTACCAAAGTTATTATTATTGTTAACTCAATTTTCATCATTTTTAGTTTTTAATCATGTTTTAGACATATTTAGATTTTTTTGTTTTGCTTAGAATTTTTGTTATTTTGATCATATTTGTAATATTTGTCAACTTTCATTTTTTTTTTGAATATTTCTTCAAGGATATTCATATTTCTATACTTTTGTTTGTATTTGTTTAAAGTATTTTGAAATTCTATCTTTGTCGTCATTTTTGAGTGCTTTATAATTTTTTGTTATTGTTCTATTTTATCAACATTCAAGAACGTAAAAACCTATGTATGGTGTTTGTCTAAATTATAATGGCACAGAGAACAGAGTTCGAGCTGGAGCTCAACACGTGTGTTTGAATACCAACCTAAGTTTCAAACCAAATGCGTAAGTGGACTAACATACATAAGATGTCGCTACCGGTACACCTATTTTTGTTTTCATGTTTTCGACACGCTTAGAAATTACTACTCGTCGCTTATCTCAAAGGAGGCCAATGCAATGTATGACAGTAACACAAATTTTGGTGTAATAAATTTTAAAACATCATGATTTAAAAAAATGCAAATCATATTTCAATCACAATTGAACGCTGTCATATGCCCCATATTGTTCAAACAATTTTGGCGCTGAATTGAAAGTTGAATTCCAAGTGTTAAAGTATGTTTTGGGATATTACTATCAGTTAACAGTTTTCTAGAACAGAAAATGTGAACATAAATGTTATAATTGTAAACTATGGCTCGATATTCTGGTTGATGTTACCTGAGATCGATAGATGAGGACTTCTAACTCAGGGTTAGTAATCAGTAGAAATGATTAAAGTTATTAATAAACATGAGTTACATAATAACATCAACCGGAATACCGACCCATAATTAACAATTATAACATTTATGTTCACATTCTCTGTTCTAGAAAATTATTTACTGACAGACATACTTTAAAACTTGGAATTCAACTTTCAATTCAGCGCCAATATTGATTGAACAATATGGGACATATGCTGGGACATATGACAGCGATTAAAGTATGATTGAAATATGATTTGCATTTTTTTAAAATCAAGATGTTTTTAAAATTTATTACACAAAAAGTTGTGTTACTCTCATACATTGCAATGGCCTCATTTGAGATAAGCTATGAATATTAATTTCTAAGCGTGTCGAAAAAATGGAAAAATATGTGTACTGGTAGCGACATCTTATGGATGTTAGTCCACTTACGAATTTGGTTTGAAACTTTGGTGGGTATTCTCACACACGATTTCAACAAATTTTTGTTCGGGGCCCGATGTCTGTTCTCTGTGATAATGGTCCTTTTATAGCGAAAACTATATGGTAATGTAGTTCGAAAAAACCGTTTGATTTTGGCACATGTGCCAAAATCGGATGTTGCCAAACGTGGAGGGGGCGTTCTTATTGCTGTTAAGCGGCTGTTAAATAGCACTCTAGTCGAACTAAGCGGTTCGGATCATATCGAGCAAATTGCAGTCCGAATTATCAACGACAGTTCTTCGATCTTCGTGTGTGCGCTATATTTGCCACCAAATTCTGCACTATGGACTTACGAACGACATGCTGCTTACCTGCAAGAATTAAGTTCGCTAGTAAATGTACAAGACAAACTAATTGTTGCCGGGGACTACAATTTACCGAATTTGAGTATCTGTGCTATCGGTAGGATTACAACAAATTAATCATATCACGAATAACAACATGAGAATGCTTAAACTGGTTTTAATGCATGATCCCGTCTACATAAAAATCTCCGTTCCTCCGAGGCCTCTACTTGATGTCGACTTACATCATCCTCCTGTTTTTATGATGTTTATGTTTGAAGATGAGTTGCCACCACCAATGCTGGACGAATTGGTTTTCGATTTCAAACGATGCGATTTCGACTCTCTGAATGAGTCTTTAGCTGCTGTTGATTGGCCAAGTGTTTTATATGGTTCAATCGATAATGTGGTAGAAGCTTTTTATGGAAAATTGAATGAATTATTAAGAGATATTGTTTCTGTTAAAAAAACGGTGTTCACGTATTGGAGTAAGTCAACCTTCGCTAAACCACGAACTTTGAAACCTTCGCAATCGTTTGAGGAAAGCGAGAAAAAGGTTCCGCAATTACCATGATATGACTGAGTATCTTGAGGTACGTAACTCTGAGAGCGCCTACAACACGTGACACGTGACAAGTTTCTGTGACTACATCAATCGCATTCAGGACAACGCTCGCACCGATCCCTTATCTCATACGTGCGACAAAGAAAGGGTACTCAGAGTATACCTCAAGTGACCACATACAACGATGAAACTGCCGAAACGTCAAATGCTGTTGCAATTTAATTCTCGACATTCTTCCAGAGTTTTCTTAGCACTAAGTCACCACCTTTATGCGAATCATACCTAAGTAGCTTGCCGAATCGTGACTTCAACCTTCCTCTGCTGAATTTCTCCTCGAACGACGTCTTCCGAAAGCTGTCTACGTTAGATGAAACAAAAGGACCTGGACCAGATGGCATTCCTCCATTTCTGTTTAAGAAATGTGCCGATCCGGTATCCAACTTCGATCATTTTTAACCAATCGTTAATGGAAGGTACTTTTCGCACCGCATGGAAAATCGCATCGATCACTTCAATCCTCAAATCCGGCGACTCGCATCGAGTGGAAAACTACCGAGGGATTTCGGTTCTAAGCTGTTTGCCTAAGGTATCCAAGAGCCTCGTTTATGACGTACTTTATCAATCAGTGCATCACTGTATTTCTGAAGATCAACATGGATTCATGAAACGTAGATCTACGACCACCAATCTTATGACGTACTTTTCGAAGTTGGTTACTAGGCTGGACAAACGTCAACAAGTCGATGCAGTTTATGTAGACTTGAGCAAGGCTTTTGACAGAGTACCGCACAAATTTGTCATCGAAAAAATGCGTCGGATAGGATTACATGATTGGCTTTGCAAATGGATCAACTCTTATCTCGTAGACCGGACAGCTTACGTACGACTAAACAACGTGCACTCGACGCATTTTCGAATCACTTCTGGAGTTCCACAAGGAAGTCATCTGGGACCTTTGATCTTCGTTCTTTTTATCAACGATCTATGCGCTATCATTGAATTGGAGAAGTTGTTGTACGCTGACGATCTAAAAATTTTCAGTACACTCTATTTCTCCTTGGCTCAGATTTGAAGGAAAATAATTCAAAATGCGCCAAAACTGGGAAAACTCAAATTTTGATTAGAGCGGTAAAACTCATAAATGAATTGTAGGTGTTTTCGCGAATTCTGAGTTGTTTTTGTTCAGGGTGGTTTAGGCTTGTTCATGGATCGACTGAATGAAAAAATCCAAAAATTTCAAAGCAGTTTTGAATGGAATTTCTGATTGCAAAAAGAAAAAGACGATGGTACGGTGTGTTTAGAAGATGGATGCGTGCATTTTTATACGGTTGGTTTTATTTTTACCACAAAAAAGTTAGTGCCACCGAGTCATTTGACCGCATCCAGCCGGTGGAACTTCGTGCTGTCCCACTTGGCACACTCTGTCTAATTTGAGCTGATCTGAAACTTACTTACTTAATGATCCCGCGCCGATCCTCCGGTGCATAGGGCCGTGGTAAAAGACCTCCACTGTTGACGATCCGGAGCCAGCGTCTTCACCTGGTCCCAGTCAAGATTCTCGTCGACAGTTCGGATTTCAGCGGCTAGGCTTCGCCGCCACGAATTTCTGGGTCTGCCTCTTCTTCGATGACCTTCTGGATTCCAATCTAGCGCCTCTCTGCAAATCTCGTTTTCATCTCTTCGCAGCGTGTGCCCAATCCATCTCCACTTACGTTCCCGAATCACGATTTCTAGCGCCTTTTGATGACACCGGCGATGTAGTTCCTCATTCGAGATCCAGTTGCCAGGCCACCAAGCGCGGATGATATTCCGCAGGCAGCGGTTTACAAATACTTGCAGTTTTCGCGTCGTTACCGCATATGTGCACCAAGTTTCGCACCCGTACAGCAATACGGATTTGACGTTTGAGTTGAAGATTCGGATTTTTGTTCGTAGAGAGATCTGGCGTGACCGCCAGATGTTTCGGAGACTCGCAAACGCAAATCGGGCCTTTCTGATCCGTGTTTCGATGTCTTTCCTGGTACCACCATCAGGCGTAATCTGGCTACCAAGATACTGGAAGCACTCCACTTTCTCAACTTGTTGCCCAGCTACCATGAAACTGGAGGGATTTCCTGTGTTGATCTCCATCGACTTGGTCTTTCCGACATTGACTTTGAGACCTGCTGCCTTGGAACTTTCGGTGAGGTCGTCGAGTTTGCTCTGCATATCCGGTTGTGTTTGGGCGAGCAAAACAATATCGTCAGCCAGGTCAAGGTCGTTCAGTTGCTCCATTGTTGAAGGATTCCACGGCAATCCTCGGTTCGGTGCACAGTCAATCGATCCAATCAGAATCTCATCCATTACGATTAGAAAAAGTAGCGGTGATAGAATACATCCTTGTCTCACTCCAGCAGTTACCGGGATTGGTTCGGACAAGACACCGTCGTGCAAGACCTTGCACGAAAATGCCTCATACTGTGCTTCGATGAGATGGACTAGTTTCTCTGGGACCCCTCGTCGCCTTAGAGCCGCCCAGATGTTTTCATGGTTAAGTCGGTCGAATGCTTTTTCGAAATCAACGAACACCAGCAGAAGAGAGTCCTGGAATTCGTTGATTTGTTCCAGTATGATTCGTAGCGTTGTGATGTGGTCCACACATGATCGTCGAGATCGGAATCCAGCTTGTTGCCGTCGGAGTGTAGCGTCTATTTTCTCCTGGATCCTGTTCAGAATCACTTTGCAGAGTACTTTGAGGGTTGTACAGATCAACGTTATGCCTCGCCAGTTACCGCACTCTGTCAGGTCTCCTTTCTTCGGGACCTTTACGAGGATACCCTGCATCCAGTCGGCCGGGAATGTTGCAGTATCCCAGATGTCAGCGAAAAGACGGTGCAACATTTGTGCTGATAGGGCAGGGTCGGCTTTCAGCATTTCAGCAGGGATGCAATCGATCCCAGGTGCTTTGTTGGATTTCATGTTTTTAACCCTTTAATGCATAGTGTTGTTTTAAAACAACACTAATCTAAAGCCAAATATCTTGGAAACGCGTGGATATTTTTGAAAGATATATGGACAAAAAATGTTCTAGAGATTAAAAGGAATTAGCTCATGGTATTTTTATTACGGTATTTCAATATTTTCGTGAGGTATCGAACAAAGTATGCGGAAAAAAGGCAAAATTCATATTTATTTATTTTTTTGAAAAAAGTAGTTTTTGGAAAATTGCTGATATTTATTCAGATTTGCAAATTCTTTTACATTTTTTAACCCCAATCAATCACAAACACTTTCCTACACCCAATTGACAAGATTTGGATGAAATTTGCAAAATCGTATTGAAATGAATTAAGAATTTCAAAAAATATTTTTCAACTTTGATGGGCCATAACTATTATAATACTCAAAAAAACGACTTCAAACCTGTTGAGTTGTATTATTCGAATTACAATGTTATTATTTCACTGAATCAATAACTGCAATTCTCATTTAAAAAAAGTCATGCATTAAAGGGTTAATTGCTGCTTCTATTTCAGCCAGCAAAGGCGCTTCCGAGTTGACGCCATTTATGCGACTTACTGTTGGCGCTTCGAGCTGCAGATTCTGTTGGCCATCGCTATTCGTGACTCGGAAGAGTTGTTCGAAGTGCTCAGTCCATCGTTTGAGCTGATCTGTTCGATCGGTCAATAACTGACCTGCTCGGTCTTTCAACGGCATTCTTGCATTAGTCCTTGCACCACTGAGGCGGCGAGAAATGTCATAAAGTAATCGGATATCTCCATTGGCGGCGGCTCTTTCTCCCTCTTCGGCTAGGGAGTTTGTCCAGGCTCTCTTGTCTCGTCTACAAGCTCGTTTAACTGCCTTTTCCAGCTCCGCATATCGTAAGCGGGCGGCTGCTTTGGCTGACCCGGTACATGCCTGCTCAATTCCGACTTTCGCCTTTCTCCGATCGTCGACCATCCTCCAAGTTTCATCCGACATCCATTCACTCCTTCTTCCACACACTTTACCAAGAGTACCATGGCTCGTCGTGATAAAGGCATTCTTGATTCCACACCACTGTTCTTCGACTGTTCCGTCTGTCGGCAGCTCCGAGGCTCGGGATTCTAGCTGTTCAACGTATGCCCTTTTCACCTCTGGATTCTCCAACCGGCGGACGTCGTATCGACACCCCACTTTCTCCTCGCGCCTTTGGACACGTGCAACTCTCAGTCGTATCTCGCCAAGGACGAGGTGATGGTCAGATGCAATGTCTGCGCTTCGCTTGTTGCGGACATCAAGAAGGCTCCTTCTCCATTTTCGGCTGATGCAGATGTGGTCAATTTGATTTTCTGTTCGGCCATCTCGGGATACCCAAGTGACCTTATGTGCTGGTCGATGGGGGAAGAGCGATCCACCGATCACCATGTTGTTGTTGCCACAAAATTCTACAAACAGCTCTCCGTTTTCGCTCATCTGTCCTAGGCCATGGCGCCCCATGATGCGCTCAAGGTCCTGATTGTCGGAGCCAATCTTTGCGTTAAAGCCGCCCAAATGGATTTGAATGTCACCCTTCGGAATTCTCTCAACCACGCTGTTCAGTTGACTGTAAAACTGCTCTTTCTCCTGCAAGTCGGCAACGTCAGTTGGCGCATAACACTGGACCATTGTAAGGTTTCTAACCCGTGTTCTGAATCTGGCTACGATTATTCTTTCGTTTATCGGTTCCCATCTAATGAGGGCCGCGTAGGCCTGCGGGCTTAACAGGAAACCAACTCCTCGTTCCCGAGTAGCATGTTCTCCTCGTATGCCAGAGTAAAGCAGGACTTGCCCGGATTGTGTCTTGTGTTCTCCAGTATTAGGCCAACGGACTTCGCTCAGTCCCAGAATTTCAAGCTTGAGGCGGCTAGCCTCTCTAGCAAGTTGTTCCAGTTTGCCTTGTTGGGCAAGGGTTAAAACATTCCAAGTTCCAATTCGTGTCCGTGTTTTCATGCTAAAAGTCGTCGCCAAAGTTCCAGGTCGGTCATTTCTTTCGGATTCCGTAACAATTTCAAATCGGGAGCAGTAGGTTGTTAGCCTAAAGTCCCTATCCCGCGATGGGGCTGCCATCTTGGACTTAGCTGGCGGGAGCCGCATTTCATAAATTCAGCCGCTTGCTGCAAGACAGACGCTGTTTGAGCCGCCCCTGACCTGGAGAACAAGCGCTCGGTTGTTGTTGCACGCCGCCCCTGACCTGGGGAACAGACGCCTGCGGCCACCTTCTCAGTCTGCATGCGACCAAAGCATCCACCGGGGTTGGGTACCCGATCTCCGCTTAGGTTACTCGCACCCCAGCCGGCACCGCGGGGAGGTAGAGATAGGAGTTGTGAATAAGAGGTGATATGACCACTATGGGGTCTCGTGTTGCACATTATCCACCGTTTACCAGCTGATCTGAAAAGACAAGAAAAAAAAACACCATAGGTGAAAATGATTTGCACTTCAAAATTATGAGGAAATTATACTTACAGTTGTGAGTGATGGCTTCCTTAGAGATTACTGGAAGAAAAGATAAAATTGTTCAATTTTGTATTTCCTTTCGACACCACTTAATTTCTAATAGAAAATGTAATTAAAACTCACCTTGATTATTTCGTCAACTGTTTCCGACCATCGCATCCAAACAATCAACAATGGTTTTTGGAACTCTCTGAGTTGTTTTCATCTATTTTGTTCGAAAGCGTATGCGTCTTCGCTAAGTTCCAGGCTTTGAAAGTCAATAGATGAAAACAACTCAGAATTTTGATGGATTTCAACTCAGTTGTTTTCATCTTCATACATGGTGCGACCCCGGAACCGAAATGAATCAGTCTCTGAATAATCTAAATTTACCGTGTACCATAGCTTCACTAGTTGACTGTGCTCTTCAAAAAAAAACATCGATTCAATTCTAATGTGGTGTCATCAGAATGGTATGGCTCCTAATATTTCCAAATGTAATGTCATATCTTTCACTCGTAAACGTCAACCTTTGAACTTCGAGTACAAAATGTCATCGACTACCTTAAGCCGAAACTTCATCGTCTAGGACCTTGGCATAATTTTGGACATCAAGCTCACTTTCTCTCAGCATATCTCGACTACAACAGCTAAGGGTTTTGCGGTTCTTGGCTTCATTCGACGAAACACGCAATTTTTCAACGACTACTACAGCCTGAAAGCACTTTATTGTGCTCTTGTACGCAGCATTGTAGAGTGCGGAGTGCAAATCTGGGCTCCATACCAGGTTGTACAGGCAAACCGGATCGAAAGAGTACAACGACGCTACCTCAGATACGCTTTGCGCCAGATACCATAGAATGACGCCTTAAACCTCCCGCCGTACGAACAGCGCTGCTTGTTGCTGAATCTACTGACGATGGAATCAAGGCGCATTCTCCTACAACGGCTTTTTATCTTCGATATTCTACATAATAATGTGGACTGTCCAGAATTGTTGTAGTTACTTCCGTTTAACGCCCCTGTAAGATCAACTCGGACGCAGGAATTCCTCAGACTTACTACTAGACGAACCCAACACGGACAAAACAACCCTTTGGATACATGTTGTGCTCGTTTCAATGAAATAGTTAGTAACTTTGATTTTAATATTTCTTAGGCTGTGTTCAAAAGTAGAATTAGATAGTCTCTTTTTGTTATGTGTAAACTTCTCTAAATGTCTGTAATGACTAAATAAATAAATAAAAAATCGAATGTTGAAAAAATTAAATGTTGCCAAAATCTAATGTCGCCAAAAACGAACGGGGTATCTAATACCTAAGCGACAAGAATAACAAATATGACAATAATAACGATAGAGAGAAATTAAAACATAAACAAAATTTAAAAGTAACCATTTTTACAAAACAACAATCAAAAGAAAACGACAAAAATGAATGAAAAAAGGCCAAAAAATAACAGAAAAAAACAAGAATGGAAAAAATATCAATACGGAAAAAATAGTTCAAATGGAAATATAACAAAATGACAAAAATTACAAAGTTATCACAAATGACAAAAAGTGAAAAATGATAAAAATATTAAATTTGATTGAACAAAAACATTGTCGTAAATGACAGCAATGAAAAAAAAATACAGAACTTGAAATAGGGGAGAGAGAAGTACAGTGGGCCACCCTCAATATCTCTGATGTGTGTTGAGATAAAAGTCTCAATCCAACTGTCATCGTTCTCGCTCTGCGTAAGCATATACTTCCATATGTTGTTAACTTGTGTACGCATCATATGTTTCTTTTGTTTGAATAGCTTAAAAAAAGCACCAACATAAGTAATTAATCAACCTCCCGCAAATTGCATGGTGGGAAACCTAAATTTTATAACGAAAATTTGCTCTTAACCCTTCGTTTCATGAATTTTTATTTTTCCTTAAAAATGATTTTAAACAGTTGGAAATAATATGTACGTCAAGAAAAAATATTAAAATAAAGTACGATTTTTCAATTTTTTCATACATTAATTGTTGCAAATATGTTAGGTACTTTATGAAACGAAGGGTTAAGCTTATGGCCATAGTTTAGACTACATAGCTGAAATGGTCACCATTTATCAATGACGAAAATAACAAAAATGATAAAATTAACAGAAATAACAAAAATGATTTATATAACAAAATTGACAGAACTACTAAAATACAAACCTTACAAAGCATTTTAGAAATAAAATTGAAGAATAGACAAATTCAAATATAAATATGAAAATTTTAAAAAAAATCGATGATAATAGTGATGAAAAAAAAAGAACGAAAAACAAATGACATAAATGATTGCAATTGAAGGAATGATAAAAATGAAGGAAACACAAGAATAACAAGAAGGTATGAACAATATCACACTAACATTTTAAACAAAGATATGAAAATTGGAAGAAATGACGAAAATGGAATATTTTTGTTTGCAGGAATGGCAAAAACTACAAAATCAATAAAAATCATGAACTGTGCTAATAATAGCGAAAACGACCGATTTTCTGTAAATGATAAAAATGATTGAAGTTATGTTGAATTTAGAAAACTGATAATTATTTAGAAACAATTGATCTTAGAATCAAGTAATGTCGTGAGACGTAATACTATGAAAATTAAAAATTAAAACAAATGATGATCTCAGTATGAAGAATTATGGTTTTCGAATTTCTCAATGAACAAATTTGTCTATCAGGCAAATCAATATAACAGATTTATTTTGGGTAATTTCCGGTAATTGTAGATCTCTATGATCCGGTATGAAAAATGTTTTCATTTTGAGATTTTTTTTGTCTTTAAGTTATTGAAAAATCTTATTCATGTCGTTCACTAAATCACTGTTTATCTACGCTAGGACCGCAGATGTTCTTTTGAAGCTCGTTCCAATGTCCTGGATCCATTCTTACAGATGGTTTAGCATTTTCTTCCTCATCCAAGCCCGGAAGCGTGCTACATCCGTGTAGACGGCATACTTTTGCGGATCACATTTCAAGGTGTTCCGATCGACGGTGCCTTTCGAAACCACCCCTCTCAGGAAGTACTGGTTGCCCTGCTTGATCACCAGTCCACTGCCCGAATCGCCCCGGCATGGAACCGATCCACGTCCATCTGCGCAAAAGATTTTCGCATTGAACGGATACGATCGCTCCAGATTGGTGTAGCATTGCTTTCGTTCGACGATGTAGCTCCTGATAAAGGTCGGCACCTTAGTTTGACCTCTCTCTGTGAGACCCCATCCGGCTACGATTGATTCCTGGTTCAAGATTTTACCCAGATCGTCTTCTCCTCGCCAGATGCACACGGGAATTATGTGTTCCGAAAGGCAAAGTTCTTCCTTCAGCTTAAGCAGGGCAACATCGGCATCGTTAAGCGGTTCATCGTGCAAGTAATTGCCATGTGGAATTACGAACTCTACCTGGACCAAATGCGCGTCTTTCTCCAGAAAGTTATCGATGTTGTACATTCCCGGAACCGGAAGAATCCTCTCGGCTGGAAGAAAATCGTGGATACCATACACGCAATGGGCAGCCGTTATCAGGAATCTTCGGTTGATGATCGTACTGCCGCAGATAAATACCGGATTGTCGTGATCCTCCTGATCGAACAGCGGAACCGTCCAGGGCAGTTGGCCTTTCTCCAAATTTTTACCTCCAATGGCAAGGTTCGTCAGTCCTTTGATGGCAGTCAGACCACAAGTGCTGAAAAAACTTGAGATTTATTCGGGCGGCCACAAAATTATAAATTTAATTATTTTTTAAACTCCTAAATTTTTAATTCATCTCCCTTCTTTCCCTTCTTTAAAAAGTAGAATTTTAGTACTCTTAAACTATACCCAGAAGAAATAACTATCAAACAAATGAAAAAAAAAAACAAATTTAAATGAAATATAACACTTGAAACGAGTTTCGAACATAAATTACAGAGATTGAAAATAATACCATTAAAAAATCTATACTAAATAAACTTAAACGGCAAAAATTTGAAAATTACAAACATGAAAAAAATACCATCATTAAAAAACGAAAAAAATGACATTAATAACAAAAAAAAATTAACATGACAAAAATGGAAATTCTGTTGACAAAAATTATAAAAATCACGAAAATTGTGACAAAAATGACTAAAATGAGAAATGTTTAAAAAAGTTGACAAAAATGACATGAACGGAAAATTTTCACAAATGAAAATAATGACAACAATGACAAAAATCACAAAAAAGACAGAAGTGACAAAAATCACAAAAATGACAAAAATCACAAAAAAGACAGAAGTGACAAAAATCACAAAAATGCCAAAAATGACGAAATGACAAAAATGACAAAAATGACAAAAATGACAAAAATGACAAAAATGACAAAAATGACAAAAATGACAAAAATGACAAAAATGACAAAAATGACAAAAATGACAAAAATGACAAAAATGACAAAAATGACAAAAATGACAAAAATGACAAAAATGACAAAAATGACAAAAATGACAAAAATGACAAAAATGACAAAAATGACAAAAATGACAAAAATGACAAAAATGACAAAAATGACAAAAATGACAAAAATGACAAAAATTACAAATATGACATAAATAACAAAAATGACAAAAATGACAAATATGACAAAAATGACAAAAATGACAAAAATGACAAAAATGACAAAAATGACAAAAATGACAAAAATGACAAAAATGACAAAAATGACAAAAATGACAAAAATGACAAAAATGACAAAAATGACAAAAATGACAAAAATGACAAAAATGACAAAAATGACAAAAATGACAAAAATGACAAAAATGACAAAAATGACAAAAATGACAAAAATGACAAAAATGACAAAAATGACAAAAATGACAAAAATGACAAAAATGACAAAAATGACAAAAATGACAAAAATGACAAAAATGACAAAAATGACAAAAATGACAAAAATGACAAAAATGACAAAAATGACAAAAATGACAAAAATGACAAAAATGACAAAAATGACAAAAATGACAAAAATGACAAAAATGACAAAAATGACAAAAATGACAAAAATGACAAAAAAAAAACAAAAAAAAAAACAAAAATGACAAAAATGACAAAAATGACAAAAATGACAAAAATGACAAAAATGACAAAAATGACAAAAATGACAAAAATGACAAAAATGACAAAAATGACAAAAATGACAAAAATGACAAAAATGACAAAAATGACAAAAATGACAAAAATGACAAAAATGACAAAAATGACAAAAATGACAAAAATGACAAAAATGACAAAAATGACAAAAATGACAAAAATGACAAAAAATGACAAAAATGACAAAAATGACAAAAATGACAAAAATGACAAAAATGACAAAAATGACAAAAAATGACAAAAATGACAAAAATGACAAAAATGACAAAAATGACAAAAATGACAAAAATGACAAAAATGACAAAAATGACAAAAATGACAAAAATGACAAAAATGACAAAAATGACAAAAATGACAAAAATGACAAAAATGACAAAAATGACAAAAATGACAAAAATGACAAAAATGACAAAAATGACAAAAATGACAAAAATGACAAAAATGACAAAAATGACAAAAATGACAAAAATGACAAAAATGACAAAAATGACAAAAATGACAAAAATGACAAAAATGACAAAAATGACAAAAATGACAAAAATGACAAAAATGACAAAAATGACAAAAATGACAAAAATGACAAAAATGACAAAAATGACAAAAATGACAAAAATGACAAAAATGACAAAAATGACAAAAATGACAAAAATGACAAAAATGACAAAAATGACAAAAATGACAAAAATGACAAAAATGACAAAATTGACAAAAATGACAAAAATGACAAAAATGACAAAAATGACAAAAATGACAAAAATGACAAAAATGACAAAAATGACAAAAATGACAAAAATGACAAAAATGACAAAAATGACAAAAATGACAAAAATGACAAAAATGACAAAAATGACAAAAATGACAAAAATGACAAAAATGACAAAAATGACAAAAATGACAAAAATGACAAAAATGACAAAAATGACAAAAATGACAAAAATGACAAAAATGACAAAAATGACAAAAATGACAAAAATGACAAAAATGACAAAAATGACAAAAATGACAAAAATGACAAAAATGACAAAAATGACAAAACTGACAAAAATGACAAAAATGACAAAAATTACAAAAATGACAAAAATGACAAAAATTACAAAAATGACAAAAATGATAAAAATGACAAAAATGACAAAAATGACAAAAAATGACAAAAATGACAAAAATGACAAAAATGACAAAAATGACAAAAATGACAAAAATGACAAAAATGACAAAAATGACAAAAATTACAAAAATGACAAAAATGACAAAAATGACAAAAATGATAAAAATGACAAAAATGACAAAAATGACAAAAATGACAAAAATGACAAAATTGACAAAAATGACAAAAATGACAAAAATGACAAAAACGACAAAAATGTCAAAAATGACAAAAATGACAAAAATTACAAAAATGACAAAAATTACAAAAATTACAAAAATGACTAAAATGACAAAATTGACAAAAATGACAAAAATGACAAAAATGACAAAAATGACAAAAATGACAAAAATGACAAAAATGACAAAAATGACAAAAATGACAAAAATGACAAAAATGACAAAAATGACAAAAATGACAAAAATGACAAAAATGACAAAAATGACAAAAATGACAAAAATGACAAAAATGACAAAAATGACAAAAATGACAAAAATGACAAAAATGACAAAAATGACAAAAATGACAAAAATGACAAAAATGACAAAAATGACAAAAATGACAAAAATGACAAAAATGACAAAAATGACAAAAATGACAAAAATGACAAAAATGACAAAAATGACAAAAATGACAAAAATGACAAAAATGACAAAAATGACAAAAATGACAAAAATGACAAAAATGACAAAAATGACAAAAATGACAAAAATGACAAAAATGACAAAAATGACAAAAATGACAAAAATGACAAAAATGACAAAAATGACAAAAATGACAAAAATGACAAAAATGACAAAAATGACAAAACTGACAAAAATGACAAAAATGACAAAAATGACAAAAATGACAAAAATGACAAAAATGACAAAAATGACAAAAATGACAAAAATGACAAAAATGACAAAAATGACAAAAATGACAAAAATGACAAAAATGACAAAAATGACAAAAATGACAAAAATGACAAAAATGACAAAAATGACAAAAATGACAAAAATGACAAAAATGACAAAAATGACAAAAATGACAAAAATGACAAAAATGACAAAAATGACAAAAATGACAAAAATGACAAAAATGACAAAAATGACAAAAATGACAAAAATGACAAAAATGACAAAAATGACAAACATGACAAAAATGACAAAAATGACAAAAATGACAAAAATGACAAAAATGACAAAAATGACAAAAATGACAAAAATGACAAAAATGACAAAAATGACAAAAATGACAAAAATGACAAAAATGACAAAAATGACAAAAATGACAAAAATGACAAAAATGACAAAAATGACAAAAATGACAAAAATGACAAAAATGACAAAAATGACAAAAATGACAAAAATGACAAAAATGACAAAAATGACAAAAATGACAAAAATGACAAAAATGACAAAAATGACAAAAATGACAAAAATGACAAAAATGACAAAAATGACAAAAATGACAAAAATGACAAAAATGACAAAAATGACAAAAATGACAAAAATGACAAAAATGACAAAAATGACAAAAATGACAAAAATGACAAAAATGACAAAAATGACAAAAATGACAAAAATGACAAAAATGACAAAAATGACAAAAATGACAAAAATGACAAAAATGACAAAAATGACAAAAATGACTAAAATGACAAAAATGACAAAAATGACAAAAATGACAAAAATGACAAAAATGACAAAAATGACAAAAATGACAAAAATGACAAAAATGACAAAAATGACAAAAATGACAAAAATGACAAAAATGACAAAAATGACAAAAATGACAAAAATGACAAAAATGACAAAAATGACAAAAATGACAAAAATGACAAAAATGACAAAAATGACAAAAATGACAAAAATGACAAAAATGACAAAAATGACAAAAATGACAAAAATGACAGAAATGACAAAAATGACAAAAATGACAAAAATGACAAAAATGACAAAAATGACAGAAATGACAAAAATGACAAAAATGACAAAAATGACAAAAATGACAAAAATGACAAAAATGACAAAAATGACAAAAATGACAAAAATGACAAAAATGACAAAAATGACAAAAATGACAAAAATGACAAAAATGACAAAAATGACAAAAATGACAAAAATGACGAAAATGACAAAAATGACAAAAATGACAAAAATGACAAAAATGACAAAAATGACAAAAATGACAAAAATGACAAAAATGACAAAAATGACAAAAATGACAAAAATGACGAAAATGACAAAAAAGAAAAAAAATGACAAAGATGACAAAATTGACAGAAATGACAAAAATGACAAAAATGACAAAAGTTACAGAAGTGACAAAAATGACGAAATGACGAAATAACAAAAATGACAAAAATGACAAAAATGAAAAAAAGACAAAAATGACAAAAATGACAAAAATGACGAAAATGACAAAATTGACAAAAGTGAAAAAAATGACAAAAGTGACAAAAATGACAAAAATGACAAAAATGACAAAAATGACAAAAATGACAAAAATGACAAAAATGACAAAAATGACAAAAAAGACAAAAATGACAAAAATGACAAAAATGACAAACATGACAAAAATGACAAAAAATGACAAGAATGACGAAAATGACAAGAATGACGGAAATGACAAAAATGACAAAAGTGACAAAAATGACATGAATTACATAAATGACAAAAATGACAAAAAAGACAAAAAGACGAATATGACGAATATGACAAAAATGACAAAAATGACAAAAATGACAAAAATGACAAAAATGACAAAAATGACAAAAATGACAAAAATGACAAAAATGACAAAAATGACAAAAATGACAAAAATGACAAAAATGACAAAAATGACAAAAATGACAAAAATGACAAAAATGACAAAAATGACAAAAATGACAAAAATGACAAAAATGACAAAAATGACAAAAATGACAAAAATGACAAAAATGACAAAAATGACAAAAATGACAAAAATGACAAAAATGACAAAAATGACAAAAATGACAAAAATGACAAAAATGACAAAAATGACAAAAATGACAAAAATGACAAAAATGACAAAAATGACAAAAATGACAAAAATGACAGAAATGACAAAAATGACAAAAATGACAAAAATGACAAAAATGACAAAAATGACAAAAATGACAAAAATGACAAAAATGACAAAAATGACAAAAATGACAAAAATGTCAAAAATGACAAAAATGACAAAAATGACAAAAATGACAAAAATGACAAAAATGACAAAAATGACAAAAATGACAAAAACGAAAAAAAAGACAAAAATGATAAAAATGACAGAAATGACAAAAATGACAAAAATGACAAAAATGACAAAAATTACGAAAATAACAAAAATGACAAAAATGACAAAAATTACGAAAATAACAAAAATGACAAAAATGACAAAAATGGCAAAAGGACAAAAATTACAAAAATGACAAAATGACAAAAATGACAAAAATGACAAAAATGACAAAAATGACAAAAATGACAAAAATGACAAAATTGACAAAAATGACAAAAATGACAAAAATGACAAAAATGACAAAAATGAAAAAAATGATGAAAATGACAAAAATGACCAAAATGACAAAAATTACTTAAAAGACAAAAAAGCCAAAAATGACAAAAAAAATACAAAAATGACAAAAATGACAAAAAGCACAAAATGACAAAAATGACAAAAATGACATAAATGACAAAAATGACCATCATGACAAAAATGACAAAAATGACAAAATGATTTAAATGACAAAATGATATAAATGACAAAAATGCGTCAAATAGGACTCCCAGTTTAGTTTTGTAAGTTTGGAAACTCATATCTTGTTGGTGTTGATTAATAATTTGTGTTTTCAATGAGTCTAAAGCCAGGTATGTACTTACAAATCTTTGTAGCATGCGTTGGACGTTATTTCCGCGTTGAGCGGTTTTTCGGTCGTCGTGCTCTGGGTTGGAGGCTGAACGACGCTTATTGATTCATCTCCCGAATCATAGATTTTATCTTCTTCATCAGCCAATGTTTCCAGTCGAGTGTCACCCGTTCCGAAATTTTTGAAAAATGAAGGAATATCTATCGGAAACCTCCCGGGAGAAAAGCTTTCGGTTCGGTTGAATGTTCGGATGATATGGCGTGGTTCATTGAAAAGAGAGGGCCTGACCTGTTGTCTTACTCTCGGTGTCCAAATTCTCAGCGTGTAGAATATGTTGGATTGGGTATCGAACAAAGAGGGCGCTCTAGGTCCTTCGCAAATCACCACACCATTGACGTCGATATGTTTAACGTATGGCTGGGGATTCTGGCGTGGAAAATGCAGCTTAAATTCAGCAGAATCACCATATTCGATGCGGCGCATGGTTTTGTCCTCGGAACGAAATAAAGACAGATGCCCAGTTTCATCTTGTTCCTAGCAGCATTCGGAAAAGTAAAATAATTATTTATGAATTTGATTACATGTAAAAAATCATGGATCTTCGAGGAATGAAAGTTAACTCAAAAGAATAGTGAGCATTGTGAGAAACGTTTTGGTACTATGAGGTGACAAAAATGTCGTAGAAATATTCTAACAGTTATTATATCCTTGTTGCCAATCGTAGGGTGTGTCTAACAGTTTTAGATTTTTATGACATGTAATGCGACTTATAAAGGGGTTTTCCCGTCAAAACGACATGCTTCCATACTTACCAAAATAGCTGAGGTTAATAGAACAACTTTAATATCGGCTATTTTAACACCACGAAGCTGTGGAATGGTGAGATAACCGAACCAATCTCCCGAATCCTCAGATCGCTGATAAGTGATTATGCGAGGACATGGGGATTGCAACGCTGCACTTAAGCCACCCACCACAACGAAAAGCACTACTAGAGTCGCGAACCTGAACATTGTGGTCGTTGATGTGTAATAGTTGAATGTCTCCGGGATACTGAACATTACTGAGTAGCAAAATGCACACCGTTCTCGATGACTGATAAAAATTCTACGGCTCCCGCTGTCGTCAGTTCAGGAAAATGGTGAAATCCAGTCCATAAACAAGCTGTTAAAGTATCTATTCTACAACGACTACGTAGTCCTCTGTGGGCTTTCCAGCTAGCAAGAGAAAATAAGTCTAACGTTTCCTTCATATGTACATATCTATTTTTGCGACTGAAATACTCAGTGATTAATCGCCTTCTTCTTTACAGATTTTTTTTTGTAAATTACATCTATTTTTGTGTGAGTATATCAAAAATAGTTCTCCAATTTGAAGTCCGTCAAACGGGGCATCATGCAACAGCAGGGTAAGGTGCAGCATTTGTATAACACAACACTTATTTAATTTTCATTTTAATATAATGTTATAAAGCTATCATTTAATGATAACAAAATGATGATGACGTAGTTTCTCACATCGTGAAATAGTTTTTTAAAGTTTTCGATTCTCATAGAAAATTTAAAAAATCGAGTACCTAATACATGTACATATTTTAACATTTTTCGATGCCGTAAAAACCCTACCCAGTATGACGGATTGGCTGACACTGTTGGAGACGAAATATTTTTCGGACAATCACCATTTTTTTTTTTCAAATACTCAAAATACCTAAATATTTAGTTATTAGTCTGTGCTTAAATGCATGAAAATACAAATACAAGATTCACCTATTAAAACTCGTTTCCATATGCTGAAATGTGATTGTTTTCCATCACGCGTTTGTTTATTTTAAAATTTCATCCATCCAATTATTAATTTTTATGATTTCAGCTAGTAGATTTTATTGTAGTATTTTTTACCCCTGAATGTATGCAGCACAAATACTCCTGCAAGCTTTGTATGGAAATTTCAAATTCTTAAATTTTTACACCTTCTTCTCCTTTTTCTTCTTCTTACATCAATATGGCCAAAACATGTAGGCATCCTGGAAAATGGAAGACTTGCGTCTTTCATTTTTTTTTCAGCGTATTATCTGTTACATATTGCTATGCATTGCAGATATTACTACGGCCAGGCCAACCTTGTGATGAAAACCGCGAAAGATACAGGATACAGGGGAGGAATGAAGCGTGGAGATCCCTACCAAACGCTCCATATAATATTTTGAATACGGATATATATTTATTTATGCCATTTGGAAAAGTATGTATGAAAAATTGATACATCAAATGCTGTTACGGAATTAGGAATTTACGATACTTACCAACATTATACTGACCGCAATAACAAATAGAGAATAGAATATTACAATTGTGTTGCTGTAGATAAGCTATTTTGCCTTCGTATCTTTCCGTCTACTCTGTGGATAATATGAGGGGTTAATGATCAGTTAAAATAGTGTTAACGGTTGAAAAACTAAGCAATTTGGCTTAGTTACCTGCAATGTGAATTTCTGTAACTGGGTACAAGCTGGAAATTTGTAAAACAAAAGTAGAAACAGGGAGCTATCCCAATCAATCACAGAACTTCACTTTAGCTTACAGTCAATTAATTAATTCCCCCTCTCTTTTCCACTTCCTATTTCAAGGAGGGGGAGTCTCAAACAATCACAGAAACCCCTCCTAAAATACTCAAAATAACGACTTCAAACCTGTTGAGTTTTGTTATTCGAATTAAAATGTTATGATTTCACTGAATCAATAATTGCAATTCTCATTTAAAAAAAGTCATGCATTAAAGGGTTAAAATTTTAAATATTTATATCCTGCCAAGAAACGAGCGAATGAATCTTTCGAATTGTATGTAAAAATTACTTTGATGAAAATTCTAAATCTAACACATAAAAAACAAAAATGCACTCACACATTTGCAATGTAAAATTCGTACGGATCGTTTAAAAAGTTTTGTTTTCAAAAAATTTCCATTTCTTAATGATAGATTTAGGACATTGGTTTTCTTATCTAAAAAGTTAGTATCAGCAATAAGATTGTGGAAATTTTTATAAGCACGTCATATCTGTACAGTGTACATACTCTGATTGGCGTAGAAAATTAAACCACTTTACAAATGAATCAGCATTTCAAGATACTTCCACAACGTTTGAAAGAATCAATTTACAAAAGATTTCAATATAACGTGTAGAAATGATTAAGTTCCTGTGCTCAAAATCCACAAATCCGGTAAAGTTCGTGATGCTAAGTCAACATTATAAGGAGGAAATCGATTGAGGAATTTAAAACGAATAATAAATAAGCTGACTGAAGATATAAGATAATTCTAATATACAAATTATTATATAGATCAGAACGGGCTCACCAAGGCAGGATAAACGGATTCATTTCAAGCTCAAAATCATCGAGTCCAGTCCCGTCCAATTTTCGATGCTCTTTTGTTGGCACTCTAACGAAATTTATCTTTTTCGGGTGAATAACCGTTGCAATTTCACAACAAAAAGCACTATCTATTTAAGTTTAAATTTATTCTTTACTTGAAAATTAAAATTTTATCGGACGAAGCGAAAACAAACGCGTGCGATGTCAAGATATCATCGCCTACTCACTTAAATTTTTACATCTCCCATCACTTTTTTTAGTTGGTTTTGCTGACAGAAATAGTAATAAAAATTTCGGAAGCGATCCATCCAGTCCTGAATTAGCGCAACGAGTTTTAATATTGTATGGAAATAAGTATGGGAAAACAAAATTTTACATTCAAAAATTGACAGAAATATACTGTGTAACCGGTTAATTACAAATCGTTTGATTTTTGTCTTCGTTTGTAGTTTTGAATGTTTAGCTCTAGAAAATTCATGTTCCTTGTTCTGTCTGACACCAAGATAGCACCACAGTAGGCTACATTTTACTGCTGGCTGCTGTCAATAAACAGAGGAGTTAAAGCAGGAAAGAAAAAGAGAACATGGAAGGCGAAAAGGAAGCTTGCTTCCGGAAAAATCGCTCTCTTCTGTACCAGGCGTCCGTGAGTGTAGTCAAGTTTCTATAAGGTACACCGGGGTAAGTGTGGACGCGGGGTAAGTGTGGACGCGGGGTAAGTGTGGACGATGGCTATAAAAACAATACTGTGCACTATTTTTTCAAACTTTTAATGCAGAATGTTCAATTTACTTGTAATCTATCCAATAACTGTGAAAAAGATACGATTCTGACAATAACGGTTGTTTACAGCGACTTTTTCGGAATTTTCTATTTTCAACTACGATGTCGAGTTGATGTGCATCTTTTTCAATTGCAAATTTCTCCTAAACTAGCTGGCTCTCGATGAAAAACTCTACATTGAAACAATCCTTACATTCCAAACAACCAGTTAGGAAAAGAAACGGCGGTTAAAAATTAAGAAAAAAGAGTTTATTTACAAAAAACTAAAATTTTGTCTCCAACCCCTACCTGGGGTAAGTGTGGACGGCTTTAGAAAGACTTGATGTTTACACATTTTTTTCAATTTTCTGTCCTTCATCCTTTATGAGTTGTATTATTTAGCTATATTAAGCATTCGGATCATGAAAATTTGAGTAAAGTACTTATTTGTTCTGTGTTTTTGATGAAATCGGATCTCGTGTGTTGTAACATAAATTACACACTTTAATTATAGTATCATGAACTTTTTTCAAAATTTTGGACGGTTCAAGCAATAAAGTAACGTATTCAACCAAGAAAACACATTTTTTTTTGAAAATTTCCTGAGAAATTAAAGGGAAAATCTACCGTCCACACTTACCCCATAAAGCGGGGTAAAAAACATGTTCTGCATCACATTGATCGTCAATTTATCAAAATTGCTCCACTGCTGATTTTTTTATGATTTTTTAAAGTTGAACTATACGAAAACCCGTCCACACTTACCCCGGTGTACCTTATAGTGTTTGTGAATGGACACGGAATTCACCCGAATACCGGTTTGACCTCTTCACGGTTCGGTCCGCAGATCCCTTGTGGTCTCGCGCCTCAACGTAAAGGACCAGCTATAACGTTCTTGGGGTCTGAGGACCCCTAAACACCAAGGAGAACTTCCCTTCTCGGTCTGTCCGGATACGGGACACTCTCGTGGGCAGGCCGAATAAAAGCCAAAGAAGGAAGACGCCTGCAACGACCGAGTCCAGCAACGCCCGCTGGCGCCGACGGTTTCGGCACCCCGTCAATACGCCAATATATTGACGGCCCTCCTGCTTCCGGAACTGGATTTCCGGAACTGCGACGTCGCGACAGAACAGCAACAGCAGCAGCAAACCCACGGTTAGTGAGAGTTTACACGCCACACAAAACACAGAACATTGTTTATACACACAGACAACACGCCACATAAAAACGTTAATAAAAGCAAACATAGAAACATGGAATTTCCTATTTTCTGTATTCTATCCGTAAAGTCCTTGGTTACCCAGTAGCCAGCCGGCCCTGAGGTTCCGTACTCTTAAAGTACCTTGCCTTGGCTGGGCTAGCCGCTGCTTCTCTATCCGTAACAAATGGCGCCCAACTAAAAGTCCGCGAGAGGTAACCAAGAGACGACCGCGTAGAATACAAAAATCTAAGGATTTTTTCTGACGGGAGGTGGCGTGCGATCCACGAATGGCTGTCGCTGTACACCCATCAAATTAATGTTAAAACGTGCTGAGTATGATGTTTTGCTTTTGAGAAGCTCTCGACCAGAAGAAGGACCTTAATCCGTTCCCAAAATTATTTTTCCCACCTAAGAACTCGATGGTTTTGGTTGTTCACGTGTTTTGTTAAATTTTATGATGTATGTGTTTTGTTGCCAGTTCACCAGCGACGTTTCTAAAAATTTTATCGAAATTCACAAGAGTAATTGCATTAATGTTTCATGCGCACTTAATAATGTTTTACTATGTCGTGGTTGGAAATACTATTATAACACAGAAATGGTAAAATTATCATGACAACGTTTTTGAAATAAACACACAATTTTTTACCGTGTAGGAGCCTTCATCGTTGAGAGGAGGGTCTTAATATTAATACCACAGTCAAGGAATATTTAAATAAGGTAGTGTCGAGAGCCATATTGGATTTTTTTTGTGACGTCACAAAATCGAATGTATCGAAAATTTATATGCGAATGGCAGAAATTTCAAAGAAAAACATGTTTTAGAATGAAAATGAATTCCAATTTCATTTTGATTGTGTTGTAAGACCTCTATTTCACTATGTTATGAAATTTTCTGGTCCTTTAAAGATTGCATTATGTTTTATTTCTCGTTTTAACAATGAACGCAATGTCATCTTGAAGCTAAAACGTTCAAAAACGAAGATAAAATCTACTTTAAAAAGGTCTAGCTGATAGTTATTGAGTGTTCAACTGATTGTCATGATTTTTATCCAATCGGTTTACCATATTCAATTCTTATGTAGAACAATTAACATCAATTGATTATTGTTAACTCGATTTACTAAAACGCAAATAAATAATTGTGTTTTTAAAAAAAAGTTTGTTTTTTGATAACTTTTTTGTAATAAGGATCTTAAACTGCACTGACTTGATCATTTTCATGGAAGAATTAGAACTAATTTTATGGCTGTGTGGTGGCGGCTTATAGAATACTACCACTGGGATACTGGTCCACGTCGTAAAAGGCGACTTATCCAGTACTTCCCATATGCGTTAGTCATTCTTCAAATGCGACTATCACATTGGGAGGGGGGAACCTTGGCTTGGTTCCAAGCCAAGTTTCTTCAGGGAGGATTCACCAATTGTGCTTATTGCTATTAATGCGCATGCACAAGTTGTATTCTCCTAAATTTTGTAAACACCCGCTTCAAGGTGGTTCTGTGCCTGCGGGCCCCAAAGTGGGGGTAGGAGGGTGTATAATAATCCTATCTTAAGCAGAACGTTGTTAAGGTCTGCACTATAGCCAGGCACTGGTGCAAAGGGCCGTATTTTTCCTGGCAACTCGTGGGATTCAGATTATACACACGATTTTAAAATTTTCATCCTGTATGGGATACCCCGCTTCATGCGTCGATATGAAGGTGCAGAGGTTCTTGTGTGTGATGGAATTATGTGTGGAATTCTTTGATAGAAATGCTTTCTATTAAGGTTGCACAGATAAATCTGCAGCACAAAAGAACCGCTACACTTAACTTATGTCGTTTAATCCTTAATGGAACTGCATCAATCGCCTTGGTCCAAGAACCCTATTTCCGAAATGGAACTTTTTACTTAGGGAATTTGCTCAAACCAAACTTTACTGTGTTCAGTGTAATTGGAATGACTAATGCCCGAATAATGCCACGTGCATGTATATTGATAAACAATTCTTTAAATGCAACACTTATACCCAATCTAACAACAAGAGATATTTGCGTCGTTCAGGTTTCGTTGCCTGATAGAAAATACGTCTACTGTTCAGCATACTCACCATATGAACAATCATCCCCTACGGATGATTTAAAAAATGTCATTTCATTCTGTGAATCACAAAATATACCTCTTGTAATTGGCTGTGATGCCAATGCCCATCATTTTGTATGGGGTAGCTCAGATATCAATCTGAGAGGCTTAAATTTAATGGAATATTTAAGCAGCACTGATTTAGAAATTCTAAATGTAGGAAATAAACCAACTTTTGTTAGGTGTGACAGAGAAGAGGTGATTGACATCACACTTTGTTCTAGAACAATTTCTCAGGAAATTTCAAATTGGCATGTGCCTAACGAAGAATCGATTTCTGACCACAGGTTTATCTATTTTGAACACTCAGGTGAGTTTTTAGAAACAATTACATTCAGAAACCCAAGAACAACTAATTGGGACCTATATTTGGAGCATCTTGCTACTAAATTTCATGGATATACACCTGAAATTACTACTCCTTCTGAGTTAGATGAAGTGGTTGCAAAAACCACCGAAATTATTTTAAATTCTTATGAAGAAGCGTGTCCTTTACGAACGTTGAAATTCAACAAAAACAGTACACCATGGTGGAACTCAAATCTTAGTAAATTACGAAAAAACTGCAGACGCTCTTGGAACCGAAGGCGCACGGAAGGTTTTGATGCTTTCAAGTTGGCTCGCAGAGCTTACCGGAAAGCAACAAGAGCTGCCGAACGCTCAAGTTGGCAGAGCTACTGCACAAACATTTCAAGCTTGCACGAAGCAAGTAGGTTAAATAAAGTCTTAGCCAAATCAAAAGATTATCAGGTTTCATACCTTAAAACCCCTAGTGGTGATTATACATCAAACGACGAAGAAACATTAAGTTGTCTATTCAATACTCACTTTCCAGGATGTGTTGATCAAGATTCTTCGATAGAGCCTGAGTTCTTTTCTGGAAGTCTAGATTCCTTGCATTTTGCTCGGAAAATAGTTACTACAGAATCGATCAAATGGGCAATCGATGGTTTTGCTCAATACAAATCTCCTGGAAGTGACGGTTTATTTCCAGTTTTGCTTCAAAAAGGATTCGATCATTTCAAACACATATTAAGAATAATAATGATAAGCAGTTTTGCTCATGGATATATTCCTAAACTTTGGCGGCAGATAGCCGTGAAATTCATCCCTAAAGGGGGACGATCATCATACGACGAAGCCAAAAGCTTTCGTCCTATTAGTCTAAGTTCATTTCTATTAAAAGCACTTGAACGTTTAATTGATCATCATATCAGGCAAGAATGCCTTGTCCAACATCCGCTTAATGCGACACAACATGCATACCAAACAGGAAAATCAACATTAACTCTTCTGCACAACGTAGTACACAATATTGAAAATAGTTTTTCACAAAAAGAATCATGTCTAGGAGCATTTCTAGACATAGAAGGAGCATTTGATAATGTCTCGTTTACATCAATAATGGATGCGGCACTACTTCATGGAGTGCCTAGTGTTATAACTAACTGGATTAGCGCAATGTTAAGTAACAGGAATCTTCATTCGTCTTTAAGACAGGCTTCAATAACAAAAGTTAGCACACGTGGTTGCCCACAGGGAGGTGTACTATCACCTCTTTTGTGGAACCTAGTTGCAGACGGCTTGTTGAGAAAACTCAATGACCGTGGAATACCAACCTATGGATTCGCAGATGATTATCTTCTGCTGGTAAGAGGTTTGTGCATAAGCACAATATTTGATATAATGCAACAAGCTCTGCGCTCTGTTGAGCGATGGTGTTCTCATGTAGAACTGACAGTTAATCCTCTAAAAACTAATATTGTATTATTTACTAAAAAACGTATCACCCGCGGGGTGCGCCCTCTGCTGTTTTATGGTTCCGAAATCACCGTGTCTGATCAAGTTAAATATTTGGGTGTCATTCTTGACTCCAAATTAAACTGGTCAGATCACATCGAATTCAGAATCAAAAAAGCATGCATGGCCTTCGGACAATGCCGACGTGCAATCGGGAAAAACTGGGGACTCAAACCCAAACATATTCACTGGATTTACTCCACAATAGTAAGACCAATTCTGGCCTATGGGTGTCTAGTGTGGTGGCAGAAAGGAGAAGTTGCAACAGTTCGGACTAAACTAAATCACCTTCAAAGAATGTGTCTCTTAGGGATGTCCGGATCGTTCACTACAACTCCTACTGCAGCACTAGAAGCTCTGTTTTCAATCAAACCTCTACACTTGTTCCTAAAACAGGAAGCCTTCTCATGTGCTTTTCGTCTACAGGCAGTTGGTCTCTGGCTGTCAGGAAATATCGAAAGATCATCGAGTCATACAAATGTGTGGCCTGAATTCGTTAGATTAAACAAGTTTAATCTAGCGCCAAACGATTTAACACTCTCGAGTAGTTTTCCCTACATGGGGTTTAAAGTCAAATTTCCTTCTCCTCAAGAATGGTTATCAGGTTTCGTAGAGGACCAAATGTCCTCTCATATTGTATTCTATACTGACGGTTCATTATCAAACGGCCGTGCAGGTGCAGGAATTTACTGTCACGAGTTGAACATAGAATATGCTCAACCTCTAGGAAAATATTGTACAGTCTTTCAGGCTGAGCTATATGCTATTATGTATGGAGTGCAAATTGCACTTCAAAAGAAAATTATGTTCAGAACAATTTATTTCTGTTCAGATAGCCAAGCAGCTATCAAATCACTCAGTGCTTCCAGTTCTAGATCAAAACTGGTTATCGCATGCCGGAAAGCAATCGAAGAACTTGCTGAAGGCAATGGATTAAACCTTCTATGGGTACCCGGACATAAGGGAATTTTTGGAAACGAATGCGCCGACGAACTCGCTAGAGCTGGGTCGGAAAAGGAATTTTACGGACCAGAGCCGGCTGTCCCAATATCACCATGTTGGTTCAGAAACCAAATTCAAACTTGGTCCTCTAACCAGCATGAACGATACTGGGAAGAGTTGGACACTTGTCGTCAAACTAAATTATTTTTAGAAAAACCATCTCCAATCATATCAAGTTACTTATTAACTTTAAATAAATCTCATTGCAGCATCTTGATCAGAGCACTCTCCGGTCATTGTAAACTCAACTATCACATGCACAACATTCAGCGTGCTGAATCTCCAGTATGTGTTAGTTGTGAATCAGATGTGGAAGATCCCTTCCATCTTATATGTAACTGTCCCTCATTTGCCAGACTACGTTTTCGTACTCTGGGATCTTACGCTTTAAGCGAATCTGAGTTTAAGAAATTAAACTTAAAAAACATTCTATCATTCCTTACCGAATGTAGAAAAGAGCTTTAATGCTAATAATCCCTAGTGGAAAGGCTTTATGCCATCTTAAATAGATTGAATTTATTTCTTCCTTTTATAGGTTTTTCAGGTTTCTCAGGTAAATGATGAAATCTTGGATAAAAAAAAGGCTAGGTACAATTTTCCCGTATGTTTGGATAACGTGCCGCTATTAAGCCTACCCCCATTCTGATACCTGATACCTGAGAACTAATTTTAAAGTTTTGCAAATTTGAGTAGGGAAAATCCACCAATTTTTCGAACTTCGATGGTCTATTTCATACAAAAATTACTTGAAAATCCAACTTTTTTCGTACCAAGCTTGAAGAACAAGAATCCTTCTAGAATAACAGGTATTAAAAGTGGAACATTTCCAGCAAATTCTTCAAATTACCGAAAAAGACAAATTTCCTAGTAAATTAACAGATTTTTTGTGATTGTGACGTCGCAGTGTGTACTAATACTAAAGCAGGGCTGCCTCGACACTACCTTCTTTAAATATTCCTTGTACCACAGTATCATGGCTATGTCTCAGAAAGTTATTGTAAAGGGTGGAATGATCGAAAGTGTGTGAAAAAAAAATTAAATCCTTATTTTTGTAGGCACAGGTGTGGGTGGAGTGTACAACGATAGATATGCCTACTTTGTTTTCGGCGCACGCTTTACAGTTGGCAAAATGCGCAGTGTTTGGGAAAAGGTTGACCACGGAAATTCAAGGTGTAGCAGTTAAGAAATCGACTGTACGAAATCTAATGCAACATGTGAAAAGGAAGACCTCTGTAATGTTGAGTATGCAAAGATCACTCCCCCATCCCTGTATGTGTTTGTCGCCCACTTCTATCTTTTGCTTTTCTTTTGTCATGCAACGAATGCATATTGAGGCGAAGCCGCCATTCTTACAAGTGAACTCCAAGAGTTAAAATCGTTCTTTTCTTTTTTAAGTTAATAATAAAGTTTACACGTTAAACTCGTTATTAAACTCGGCCTTTTTAATTCCACTGCATGACCTCAGCCCAAGATGTAAGACTAGTCAGCAGGCGTCAGAAAGTTTCCCTAAAAAATCATAAGTGTCAGCTAGCTTACTGATTCAATAGACAAATACCTATTCGGAATTCACAACCTTCTAGCTCTAACACTTAGTATATAACCAATAAAACTACAACACCAATGAATGACTTTATTTTGTTCTACAAGATACGTTTCCTATTTGTCTAAATAAATTATTTACAATGCCATAACACATGATCAGTTTTCTATGTTAAGTTTCATCCAGTGGCGAAACTTGGCAATATCGGTGTATACGGCGTGCTTGGTCGTATCGCACTTCAGCGTGTCCCGGTCGAGCAATCCCTTCGAAACAACTCCCCGCAGGAAGAACTGATTGCCTCGTTTGATGACCATGCCACTTCCGGAATCGCCGCGGCACGGCACCGTTCCACGACCATCGGCGCAGAATATTTTGGCATTGTATGCGTAGGCACGGTCTAGATTTTGATTGCAGTCCTGCCGACTGACTATGAATGAATTGATGGAGGTTGGCGTTTTCGTTTGCCCATTTTCAGTCAACCCCCATCCAGCAGTTGTTCCCTCGAGGCCGACAACCTTGTCCAGATCACTTTCCTGATTCCAAACACACACCGGAATAATGTAGTCCGTAAATTTGAGCTCATTTTTCAGCCGCAGCAGAGCTACGTCCGCATCGTTCAGATCGTCGGATACGTAGCCGTCGTTCACCGTGATGCTTTGCAGGCTACTAAACACAACGTTAGGGTCCATAAAATCGTCCAGGTTGTGCATTCCGGGGATGGCGAGGATCCGTTCCGGTGGTAGAAAATCGTCCATTTGATCCATCACACAGTGCGCTGCTGTGATGAGGTACTTCTTGTTGATGATGGAGCTACCGCAAATGAATTTCGGATCATCCACGTCGTCCTGATCGAATAGCGGAGCCATCCACGGATAATGGCCTCGCTTGGCGTCCGTACCACCGATCGACATATGCTGCAGTCGGCTCAGCACTGGTAAACCGCAGGAGCTGCACAGAAGAATATTGAAAAAAAAAATTTGATCATTATTTTGTGTACCTACTGAAAAATCATAACATCACTGCTGAGTTTTATTCTAAACGTTGAAGACTCGATTTGTTCAATGATTCGGATTATTCGAACTGGCTCTTAAAGGCCGTTTATTTTTTTATCCACGAGGAAAGAATTGATGACATGTGATTGAAATGCTTTTTTATAAAATTCTCCTCTCTCATTTTCAATTTCAATATTCATGTCTTTCACATTTCTTCTAACTTTCAATTTGACAAGAATTTTCTTAGTTACATATGTTCATTTAATTTCCACCGATAAGGTCGATAAATTAAATAAACAAACAAAATCACGGTGGTTAAACTCTTCATACATAAAAATAAATGTGAAGATGAAAAGATTAATTTTTAACATTTGAAAAAGTTTTTCTAAAAAAAAAGGTCTTACCAAAAAAAAATTAAGAGACAGCATTTTGGTGTCTACGTTTCAATAATTGATTTAGTATATTTTTTGGTGCGTTGAACTCAAATCTTCAACTAGATTTTGTTTATCACCTCTCGTTTTGGTGATATGGAGTTTAAAGCTTTAAAATAAATCAGTTGAGTGAAATCAATCATATTGATAACTGATGAACTTACAAGTGCTTACAAGTTAACATGAAAAAATGGATTCTGAATTTGTTTATCATACTATTCTGTTAATGAAGAATACTTTCATGTTGATGAATGATCTAAAAATGTCTAGAGTTTTAAATAATTCGGAAAAAACAAGTATTTCTGACATTATTAAAGAAACTTTTTAAAAACAAAGATTTTAATTCATTTAACAAATATCCTGAAAACTGAAAAACGATTAGGTTTCTACTTTGAGAAATATCTTAAATTCAATGTAGTCATTACTTCTTTGAACATTCGTTAAAAGTCTATTATTTTATAGAATTGGAAACAGTAAACAAATAGAAAACTTCAATTTTTTTTTTCACAGAAGTCAAAATAACTTCTGTTGTGGTATGAGCCTACTTGGTGGAATGATTCAACTGAATCAAAGCAATCGAAAGATTCCTTTTAATTCAACCACGGTAAAATAACTTGCGTTCTTGGGAAAGAAATTCTGAACCCTTATTTCGAATTTTAATTGCAATGTTTAAAAGTTTTGTCAGAAAAGAGCAGAGTTAACTTAAATAATTTTTAACCTATTTGAAAATAATTTAAGGCACCAATATAAATCAAACTTAGCTCTTAAATTCTATTCATCCAAAAAATGTGGAGTTGAACATTTAGATAAAAATATAGGCTGAAATTGGGTTCTTGAAATATTCTATTTCAGCATAAAATTTGTAATGATTCAAACGATTTTTTTTATCTAAGTGATTAATCATCTAATTAATTGATGAACTTGATTAGATACACTTCTTCAAAATTTAAAAAAAAAAAAACAATATTACACGATCATGATGCACACTGCTTCTCTTCCCATCAAATTTCATTTAACTGAACTAGAGGTTTGTATTTTAAAAATTTGAAATAAGAGAAGTTTTTCAAACTTTCTCTAAATACTTATTTTGATATTCGTTTAAACAGTTTATACATCCTATTGTAAAACAATCTGCGAATCTTTAATGTTCACTGCGAACAATTGTAGATAAAAAGATAATTTTCATCATTTTTATATTGAGCAGTTCAAAAGTTATCAATTTAAGAACTCTTCGAAGAATCTTTCGATATAAATGTAATTTTACAAATAAAAATTTTTTTATAGAAAAAATGTGAAAAAAATCTAAAGTTATCTACAATATTTTTCTTGAGTATCTATATATCACCGCAAAACTCCCACCAGAGTTTTAGTGATTCTCATTATGCAACAATACCTTTGGAAATCCAAACATTTATTTGAGAAAGTGTTAACAATAGCTATGAATTTTAAACTGAATATTTTATTATTTTTCTGAAATATATTGCTGAACTGTGATTCGAAAAAAAAATATTAATATAAACCTTTGTTGCTTCAATTTCTAAATATAAATTTTATTCTAAATCAAAATCATTAAAATAAAATTCTTAGGTATGCTGCTTTCTTAATTTTTTTTGGTTTCTCTTAAATTTTAAGCTCTCTTAAATTTTAAAATTTATTGGAACTGAATCGAAAGAAATAGTTACAAATTTGAAACGAATGATTTAGTAAAAAAAGTAAAAAATTGTAGTCTTGCTTCATGCACTCAATATTTTAAAACTTATTGTATAATTTAAAATTAAAAAAAAAAATGAATAAAGGGTTCATTTCTTGTAGCTTATACTATATTTCATGACAAGTTCTAATCAATTGCAATTGAAATAACGAAACTTTCAGATTTAGGTTGGATTTATAACTTCAATCAGGCTGAATCAAATATCAATTTCTTCTTTTGTCACCCCCCCCTCGAAATTTCCAAAAAACCCGAAGGGGGGAAAAATAAAGTTTGAAGTAATTTATGTAAATTACGATAAAAAATCTAATATCTGAAAGATTACATGACCAAAAAACAAATTTTAGAAGATGAGAGTTATTTCATCATTTGTTTTCTTGATGTAATTGAATTATTCGATAAAAAATTACTTGATTCATAGGTTTTTTGCAACGATATAGTATGCAATTTTGGTTGCATACAACCTTCCGTGCAATGTATTTCAATTAATTTGTTTTTCGCATTATTTTTTATACAAAATTAAGACTCGTTTGAATGCTGATTTAGCTTTTTTCAAAATTTCTGTTTTATAAACTTTTTTCACTCTTGAAGTTTTATTAAGTTAAGATAAAATTGTGTTCAAAACTTTTTTTCAAAGGCTGAAAAGAACTGGCATAGCTTTTCTTCTAAATCCGAATCTTATTTTGGGAAGAAAAACAATCAATTTCTCAAAAATTCAAAACTTAACACATTGCGGACTTAATTTAATTATGAAATTTATAAAAATTGGTCCAGTAAGTTCCTTGAATATAGAATGCCGAGTGATGATGTTTCCTGGCTAAGATTTCTTCACGGTCCTGTGTTAAGATCATACAGAAGGGGAAGGGGGGGGGGGTAGTTTTGTGAGAAATTTCTTACAAGGGGAGGAGGGGGAAGGGGGTCTGGAAATGCTTGGGTAATAAATTGATGGCCCCCTAAGTAGATGATAAAACATTTGACCATCAAAAAGCCAAAGAAATGTCAGGAAATGTGTGTTCATAATTACCCCATAGGACGAAATCTATGGGGTAAATATGAACACTCATCTGTGAATCAGTGCGAATAATTTTTTTCAAAATTTCTTCAAAATCTAGACAGAGCATCATAAACTGGATGTAAAACATGTGATAACAAGATTCCAGCTGGATTTCCTATGATCAGATATTCAAAACAATAAACATTGTCCGAAACGATTTCCGTTTCACGAGGTAATGCTTTTTTAAAACATCTGAAATGATATCATTAGGATTTCAAAATAGATCGGAAACAGCTTAAAGCTATCAATCGGATGTTAAACTACCACTTTTGGAACTTTTTGTGTTCATTCATCCCCCACACCAGCGCCGCGTATGGCACTTGTTCGGAATTACCCCGTGTTCATAATTACCCCACTTGACCCTACCTATGCTAAAAACGACGTTCAGATTCTTCAAAGATCTTCTCAACAGATTTTTGTTATCTCAGCCCCACTGATTACGAAAATTATTTTTTGGAAACATCTTCCTGCATAAAGCGTTATACATTCGCAGATTGAAATTGAATGTACTGAATATTTTCATATTATTCAAAAAACCTGAATTTAATAGAATAAATTCACCAGTTTTAATTTGGTATTCGTTGCATTAAATAATTCTCTCTTTAATTTTTAATTGTCTCGGTTGATTGGACTGGTTGAATGTTTTGAAATTATTTTGGCTCCGGTTCATAAGACGCTCAGGCTGGCGGAGCACAGTTTTCAAAAGATATACCGTCAAACGGCGGAGAATCAAGCAACAACGGGGTTAAATGCAACATTTGTATAACCCAGCACTGATATAACTTTTAATTTTATAAAACGTAATCGAGTTATCTTTTAACGAATACAAAATGATGATGACATAGTTTCTCACATCTTAAGCTAGTATTTTAAGGTTTTCATTTTTATTCTAAATTTTCAAAAACCATCAATTTATGCACAAATTTTAATATTTTTCGATGCTTAAGGATTGGCTTAATGATATAACTCTAACAAACTTTTAACTGGTTTACTATTCAAACACTGTTGGTGTAAAAATATTTTTAGAACAATCACCTAATTTTTTTCAATAAATATTTTTATAATTCAGTTACCTGCCTGGGGTAAGAACTAACAAAATGCAAATCAAAGAGAAACCTTGTAAATCTCGTTTCCATATGCTGGAATATGATTGTTTTGCAAATCGCATTTGTGAACTTTGAAATTTCATTCATGTCAACATTTATTTTTACGTTTTCAACTAGTAGAAATTTTAGAAGTATTTTTTACCCCTAAATGTATGCAATAACCTTATGTTCAGAAAAAATTTGAAATTAGTTTCAACAGTATCAATGCAATTGATGTTTTTGTGCGTAATGGCTTTTATGGCATTAACAATTTATCAAAAACTATATAGGGTGATTTGCCAATCGTTGTCCTCTACCCCATCGTTGCACAGGATGACTTAAATTGTCAATATTTCAGCCGTCTTTCAAATTTTACCCAAAAATAATACTGAATCATGATTATTGGAATGTTTACTTATAAAATGAGGCTTTTTACGATATTTTCTGCTGAAAATTAGGCAAATAAAGGCAGTTTTACTTTTTCTTGTTTTTTTCGCGGGGTTTTTGTGCAAATTGTTAACCAAAACCTTAAGATTCCTTCAATGGCAAATAAGGTTTTACGTCAGAACAAAACTTTTTTCGTATCGGTTTTCTTTATGAATCGTTTGTTGGACTATTTTAAAGCCATGATTTAAAAAAAAAAAATCACGATCCCTATAGAAATAGAGAAAATATCGGATTGTGCAACAATTGGTCCGCTCAATCTTCTCTTGTCCAATTATTGTACATCACTTCATTCTCTAGCTGGCTGCATAACTAATACCTACGCTTGCAATAATTGACTTCTTACATGCTTCTGATAAAATTCGTATTAGATCCATTTAAAAGGTAACACTTCAAAGGGGGGGGGGGGGGGGGGGGGTTTTGTTGGAGGTAACGTGAATAGCTTGTTACTATTTGTTGATTTTGGTTATAAAATCTCATACGGATGCGTAACGTAGGTAGGAAGGGGATCGAAAATGTTCAAGGATTGCGTTACGTAATACAGCCCCTTAATATAGGCTTGCCAGATGCTTTTAAAAAAAAGCGGGACATTTTGAGAAAAAAAAGCGGGACACAGCCGAAAAAAGCGGGACATTATAAAAATTCGTTTGATAAAATCAAGAAATGTATGTTCACATGAACGTAAGTATGGTTTTTTTGTGCGGTTCCTTTTTTTTGAGTATAAAATTCTACTAATCGGTAATTGGATCATAGTTCAGTTGATACAACATCTGCATTCCGAGTCTATGCTTTCAAATCCAGGAAAAAAACATCCAATAAAGTTGACGCTTTTAATACCCTTCCGTTGGGAAAAAAGTGCGAATGACACAAAGATGTTGAAACAACATTGATTGAAACCAAAATTAAACCAATGATAAAAAAATTATCAGAATTATAAAGGGTGTTTTCGTTTTTTAAATGTCAAGATATTTTCTTGATTCTTACCATACTTGCGATTGAATGTCATGACTAAACAAATGCTTGAATAAGGCTCCCATTCAGCTTACATTTTTAACTAATAAATCAATTTTGTTTGAAACATATTTAATTTTTATGTACAATGTAGGTATTCACTGATTTTTTATGGAATGTTCTTAAGCTTGAAATTTATGGTTTGCAAAAAGAGTTTCAATTTATTAATTAGTTTAATTTTTGTTCACTGAAAAGATTCAGGGATTTTGAGAAAATTTCAAAATTATGAAAATCAAATAAACCATTCAAGTGTGAAATCAGTGTGTCATTATGTAGTCGTTAATCTACCACTAGCGTTTCCCAAAATAAGATCTTTTTTGTATCATTTTTTTTAAATACTGAAAAGCTATAAGTTTCGTCAAGTTGCAAAAAGTGTTTATTTTTTCAGCACTCGAGTTTTGCAACGAGTTGCAGAAACAATTTCATGCAAATTCGAAAATGTTCCTTAAAAATTCTTTTATTAACCAACAAGAAGCGCATCTCAACAAATAACAATATGTGGTCGACCATGCCAACGATTGAAAATAGGTCATGGAGTGTACTTTTCGACACTGAATTCAGTGCTGAAATGTAGCATTTCAATACTGTTTTCAGTGTTCAAATTTTCCCTTTTCAACACTGAATTGTATAAACGTTATTCTGAATGGAGGTAATGCTTTTTAACACTGATTTCTACCAGTTTCAAAAATAGGAAAATAGTATGACGTGTCGTGTCACAATGTGACATTGTCACATACTTAAATAGAGCATGAAAAAGAAAAAATGTATAACAAATAAATAAAAAACAGTTTTGCTTACAACTTTAAATGCAATGTCTTGTTTGATAGATTGAAATCTGATATTGATAAGAATAGCATAAAAAAAACATTTCCAAAGAAGTAAGGAATCAAAGAAAAAGCAAGCATCTTATTTGTTTGATGTGCAGTTTTGATAAAGCAATTAAAAAACCGTAGGCAAACTTGTTTTTGTATTTCAAAACTTTGTTGAAAAAAGCGGGACATTTCGAGTAAAAAGCGGGACGGCGGGACATTTACCAAAAAAGCGGGACATGTCCCGCTTTTGCGGGACGGATGGCAACCCTACCTTAATATGACATGTTTTCTTTTTCTGCTAAATAAGTTGAAAACTACGTTTAAGAAGTGATTTTAGTGATTTCCGTGCTCTGCTCAACCGTTTTTCCCTCAGAATTTTCATATTATTTTCATAACATTTACAATAACTTAACTTTACTAAAAGACACTTTCAATACGATTTAAAAAAAACCAATGATATTTTACAAATTCTTTTATTTTAAAATTAATCATGACGAATATTTCTTCATAGTTCAAAAACTATATTTTGCTTATCGTAAAATCTTCAATTGGAAGTATTGAGTTTATTAAATTACATGAAAAATTTAAAAGTAGCCTCAAAGCAATTAAACTGCCTTGGTTTTGAGGGACCACTTTTACATCAGATTTATTTTGAAGCTCTTCGTCTCTACCGTTAACTCAAAATTTCATGCAAATAATTTAAAGATTGTTCTGCATAACCAATTTTTCTCACAATTTGAGACTGTCTGCTGCATCTACAGATTGGAAGATCTGAAATACCTTTTCATCTCATGGAATGTTTTCTTTGAAGTTTAAATCTGTCATCGGGATAGACTCACTACTCAAAAACACAGTCATAACTTCGAGAAACTGAATTTGATCAAAACTGTTTTTCAGCTGAAATGTTATTGGGAAACATTTCAATGTGATGTACATCTTATATATAAAAATGAAGGCGTTTTCTTTGTAACACCATCACGTATAAACGGTCGGTCGGAATGAAGTAAAAGTTTTTCGGATCAGAGATGGTTTGTAAAATAGTTTTAACAATCTCACTTTTTACGGAAGGGGGGTCCCCATACAAAATTATCTCTTCTTCACATCTCTCTTGGAGGCGTTTTCTTTGTAACGCCACCATGTATAAACGGTCGGCCGGAATGAAGTGAATTTTGGTATCCGGGGCTTTTTAGGGTCAGCGATGGTTGGTATAATAGTTTCAAGAATCTCACTTTTTATGGCAGGGGACAAAATAAAATCAATTTTAAGTGGGACAGAAGACATAAAATTTTGTTACGATTTCATAAAAACCGATTCGCGAGCACGATGAAGTTAAGGACGTGTAAATGAAAATAAAATATTTATTACGTTGGTTTATTTCAAGGTGAAACGAAGTTTTTCCGGGTCAGTTAGTGTTTTATGAAGATTGATGAAATGCTACAGGAGTTACATTCATTACAAATTATCCCATTTTCGCGTTATAAATATTTTAAATATTTTAAATAAATATTTTAATCAAATAATTTTTTCTTATACAAAACTGCAAACTCTTAGTCATAAATCAGTCGAATGGTTTGAAGCTTTGGGCGTTGCTGAGAGCATTTCTAAGCTTTAAATTGATATTCAGTATGTTGAAATAAATCTACTTCTTAGTGAGATAAAAAGCAATTATTAAAAAAAATACATCTTCTTCATGAGGGTAAAGGGGGGCAAAATAGATCTTGTCCTTTTATCCTTTCATCAACAAATAGTCCCTTTAAAATATATTACGCGTTCAAAACCTTTTAGTTCGTTTTATGGAATGATTTAAAATTTCATGGTGCAAGAACATATAAAGAAATAGCTAATTACTGGGCAAACAAGGTCAAATAACACTCTACTCAGATAGGTACGGTCTAGTCTGACGGCAGATTTGAGTTTTTGAGAAAATTTCACGTAAGATGGTACTATTCCGGGCTCTGAAACTCTTGGCTTCGATTTTTTTTTTCGGGATTATGGGTCTAAATTTCCCCAGTGGGCATCGGACGGTTCTTATGGACGACCTTCTTCAAAAGGGGCCATCTCCAAATTGGATTGCATTTGAACTAGAAGTTCTCATAAATAGCTTTCGTTTCAAATATCAGCTACTTAGACTACATGGTGGCTGAGCCTTTGAAAGCCTTTTAAGATGTGCAACCATTGGAAAAAATCGGACAACATTAGGAACGACATCAGATTTGCCTGTGCAACTATTGGACAAAAACAGCATGTTTTAACTGATTTTTTAAATTTCGATGTCACTATTTTCGAGCATTTCAACTTTTGGATCTTGTTGACCAAACCTGTATGAGTACCTTTGACAAAAAAAATGAACGAATTCTATTTATAGGACCGAAATATTGCATAGAAACCAAAATCATGTGCTTAGCTATTCAACGATTGGCAAATCACCCTATTTACAAACGTGTTCATAAGATTTTTAATTAAAATCAAAGTTTGTTGCAAGTTACCCCGTTTTCTAATTATTTATAATGAAAACCGCATGTTTTTAAAACATTGAAAATAACCGAAGAAACCAATAATTTTTCTGACTACGTTGGTTTGATGTCCCGCTAACCTTAAAACTTTTGAGGCATGAAGGGTATGATTATCTGTGGACGTGAGTTTTTTAGAAGCCATTGAAGTTGAAAATTTTTGCAAATCGCTCCAGTTGACGGTAGCTAAGATTTTTTTCTACAAACATGTCAGCCACATTTATCAGCGTCAAATCGCCTTCAGCGAATTTTATTTTATAGTCCGTAAAAACTCCCTTGTCAACTGGCAGCGTAAATGGGACGAGGATGAGTTGGGTCGGTGGCTCCACTCGATTGTCCCAAAGGTAAGCCTCAAACCCTGGTTCAATAGGTTTGACTTGAGTCGGGATTTTATCCGAACGTTTTCTCGTCTCATGTCCAAATATTGTTCCTTAAACGCGTTACTATATCGTGTGAATCTTACTAGCAGAAAATTGTGTCATTGCGGCCAAGGTTACCACGATATCGAGTGAGGACCACCTTATCGCCAGAACAGATTTAATTGACTCCCTTCGGGCCCGAGGGAAACCATCTAACGTTCCTGTGAGGGATGTGTTTGCTGCAGTTTACCTAGACTACATGTTTAAGTTATACTCTTTCCTTAAAGCTATTGATCTTCGTGTATAATTTTCTTCTATTTCCTTTTTTTGTTTCCTCAACTATGTTAGTTTAAAGTTATGTATTGTAAATACAATAACGAGAGCCGTTTCAAATAAATGAATTAATAAAAAAACATGTCTGCCACATAAAGTTATATGAAATTGCATAATTTTGCTTCGAGTTCAACAATAAGAAAACTTTTTTCTCTAGATTTAAATACAGACTTAAGGCTCGTCCACACTATGAAACAGTTTATCTTGAGAAAGTCTCAATGTCTCCCATTTTATTCAGAAGACACTGAAACCGTCTCATGCTTCCAACAACAGCAAAGTTCATTTCACAACGAAAATCGTAGTTCAGGTTGTCTGTTTAGAGATATTGTTTATGTTTAGCTACTTACTATTGTTTGACGACAGCTCTAGTCGGTTTCGCTGTTGTTGATGTTGTCGTCGTCGGCGTTGTAGTAGTTGTTGTTCCTTTTGTAGGCCTGAGGTTTGGTACGGTCGTACGAACCCTTGAGGTTGGGCGAACAGGACGGGGAACACTTAAAAATGAATCAATGTATTAAAAACACTGCGTGTAAATTTGATCCACTTAAAGCAAACTTAGAGATGTTACGCTGAAATTGCATGACTGAGACTCAATTACCTGGTGGTACTTCGGGGTGTTGGTCTTACGTTCCGGAAGGAGTCCTCGTCAGTTTCTTCTTCACTAATCTCAATCAGCGGTCCAGAACTGATTGTTCTTGTAACATTGTACGAACTCGAGTAGACGCCACCGAATCCATCGTCAGTCCACCTGCTGCTTTCGCTAAATCTCTGTACACTGTGCCCTTCTACTCCATTTACGATGCCAGTGTTCGAGATCGAATGGCTTACACCTGGGGGAACCCAGATATTCAGAGTGTAAAACAAATTAGAGGTGGTCACGTAAGATCCCTTAGCAGGGGAGCCACGACAAATTTGTAACCCATTGACGCTGACACTCAACAGATAGGGCAGCGGATTTTGGCTCGGAAAATTTATCATAAATTCTGCATCATATCCTTCGGCAATGTGCGTCATTATTTCGGTCATCGGACGCATCGGCTGCAAGTTGCCGGAGCGGGAACCCTGCGGAAAAACGTACGAACGAATTATTTTACAACTCTTATCTTCACCGGTACATTTGATCGGTGACTTGGTTGTCGAGTAAGTTGCCTTCGGTTTTCCGGAATCGATAACTCTCATACTACGCGCGCGATACTGCGCAATCTTCAATCGGTATTAACCTTTTCAAAACATAAAAAAGACCTAAAAGGGATGAATCATCCTTAAGGATGAAAATCGTGGAAAAAAAATAAAACGACCTAAAGTTGTGAAAAATATCGGAAAAATGAAGAGAGCCTGGCAATGGCTTATTACACTGAAAACACTTAAGTCTGAAGTCTAGCAGCATATTATGGTTGAGGTTAACACCAAAGTTCGAACATTCGGTTGATTGGATGGCATGAAATAAGTGAATGATGCCAAGATAAGCTCTCTTTTGTTTGTCATTACATTTTGAAGATTTGGTGGCAATCGGATGAAAACTGTGAATTCTGCATATGCAGATTTGAAGTGAAATTCTTCTACACATTTACTTGCGACTATCAAATCGTGTTCGACGCCTCATCAGCGCTGGTTTTATTCAAATGTAAAAAAAATACTACATTTTTCCTCACATTGAGCTGATAAGATGTGAGACATCTCTACGATGACGCGCCGATGTAGAATGATTACATATTCCAAAAACAGGAATTCCCTGGTTGTTTTGTTGTGATGAATGATCGTTTTCATTTGTTCAGTTTTTGCAGCTTATGCTCATTTTTTCGAATTCTTTATCATAGCTTTTAGAATAAGATGGGTTATAAACAATACTATGATTGAAAATTATTTTCAGTGCTTTTCATCTTTTATGCATCAAAAACTGACTGTCGGAAAACTGCGTTGAAGTAGGCTTTGACGCATAATGCTATTTGTTGACATTCTTTATAAGTTTTAAGAAACTTAATTTTTTATGGTTGTGTGTATGTATTAGACTCTCACTTGCTACTTATAATGAGCTTATTTTCTACTTACCAGGTTTGCTGCTGTTGATAGTTGAACCGCCAATTGCGCCGTCGAGCCAGCAGTCCGCAGGTTGGGAATCGTAAGATAGCCATAGTATTGTCCGGTGGGATGTTGCTCATAGGTGAATATTTTGGGACAGGGTGACCCAGCGATCACACCGAGAACAGCCGCCAGAACGGAAGCAATCTTCAAGCCGACGTACATTTTGTTAACTGGGAGCAGAAACCCCATCGGGACGATTGCGCGATTCAAACTGATTACATGTGCCCCTCTGAGCTGAAAGGATGCTGCTTCGAAGTTTACGTGCTTATCAATTTATTGCATGTTTTGGCATTCTCGAAGTCCAATTGGAATTTTTGCACATTGGATCATACCATGGGCCAATCAAAATCCTGGAAAAAATATTTTTTTATAAACGGAAATAAGAAGAATGTACCTTCTGATCGAGTATAACGTCTATTTCACATAGAATCTGGCCTTTTCATTTACTGCAGCGCCCCAAGTTGTCACATCGCGAATCTATTGACAATGTTTTGATCCGGTTGGTTGGTTTACTAAGTGGTGAAAATTTCATCAACATTGCAGTCAGTCAAAGGTTATCGACGATGGAACGCGAAAGGCGAGAGAAAATTCTGCACACTCACGTAGAGAAACCGACGTGGTCAGGGGTAAAGATTGCGAAATTCCTGAAATATCCAAAATCGACTGTAAATTCGGTGCTGCAACGTTACCGGAAGACCCTTACGGTGGATCGAGCAAAACAAACCAGGCGTAAAAGTGGAACATATGACAGGAAGCTGTGGGCAAACGTAATTCGATCAGTTCACAATAATCCTGGAATCTCCTTGCGTGATTTGGCGATTAAGTTCAAGACGAACCACAGTACAGCACGACGAATTCGTTTGCGAGAAGGCTTGCAGTCGTATCATGCAAGCAAACACCCCAACAGGACGCTGAAACAAAACTTGGTTGCCAAAACCAGGGCAAGAAAGTTGTACGAAAAAGTGTTGACCAAGTACAACGGATGCATTTTGATGGACGACGAAACTTTCGTCAAAATGGATTTTTGACAAATACTCGGTAATAAAATTTTACCTTGCGAAGCGTAAAGGGAATGTTACGGGTAGATTCAAGTTTGTTTTCGCAGATAAATTTGTTCGTAAGTTGATGATTTGGCAAGGGATCTGTAGTTGTGGGAAGAAGACTGAGATTTTCATCACTGGGGACACAATGAATGGAAATGTTGGAAATGGAATGTCTCCAGAAGAGATGTTTGCCATTCATTCGGTCCCACAAAGGTCCAGTGAAGTTCTGGCCGGACCTGGCAAGCTGCCACTACAGCCGGGATGTCGTTAAGTGATATAAGGAGAACAAGATCGATTTTGTTGAAAAAAGTATCAATCCACCAAACAGTCCGGATTTTCGTCCCATCGAGAAATATTGGGCAATAGTTAAGGGCAAACTGAAGAAATGTGGCAGAACCATGAAAAAACCAGCTCAAATGGAAAAGTGGTGGAACAAGATGGCGAATGAGGTTACCAGCAGTACTGTGCAGAAAATGATGAGTGGTATCACAAAAAAAGTTCGAAAATTCATCCGAAAAGCTGACGAATGATTTTGATGTATTTTTTTTCCTTAAAGTGCAATTACATAAATTGCATAACTCTACAAAATTACATTTTTACTTTTGTTGTACGTTATTTCTTTGCGAAGAAATGATCAATTTTATCCGACCAGATTCTATTTGAAACAGACTTTATTTTTCTCAGCTATTAGTATTGTAAAAGCAATTCGAAAAAGCAACACATTCTCTTGTGTAAAACTTTCAATACACGGTTAAAAATAAAAATTTGTGAAACTTTCATTGAAACTAGTTTAGAGTGTCCGTTACAATTTACCCTATATACACCAAATAAGTAAAATAAATTAAATTTGTACAAATGCCATGGAATTCGACGAAACCCTGTCGCTGTGCTCTGAATACGATTTACATCGTGTATGGAACTGTTTGAACGCATACGGATTGAAATTTTTTTGTACAAACAACCTCTGTGGCATGGTGTAAGGTACTGTCTGTTCAAATTTCAGGCCATTTACTCAGCCCCAGCCGGGGTGGAAGTGCTTTTTTTCTGTTTTAGTTGCTGTTTTCACCTGCGATCGTTTGTGTTCGTGCGAAATTTGTTTGTATTGCGTATGAGCGAGCATAGAATCAAACAGTCATCGTAGAATCATCAAATTTGCACACGCCATTTGTGTAATGTATGTCGGCCTTGATACTCTTTCATCTTTTTTCGTCTTCTCTATTTTTCTTAAATTTAAGACATTAATACACAGTTTTTTTCTGGTCCTGCAACAATTTATTACTCAGTTTTAAAAATTTCGCTGAAACGCTGTAAAATGCATAAAATTATGTAGGCGCCTGAGCGGCTCTGTGGCCTCCCCTCAAAAAGGCTACCGTGTAACCTTCTTGAGCCAGAACCGAAACAGAGCTATGTCGGTGTAGATGGCGAACTTGCTGGCGTCACATTTCAGCGTGTTAGGATCGATCAGACCCTTCGATACCACACCCCGCAGGAAGTATTGATTTCCTCGTTTCAGCACCAATCCACTGCCGGAATCTCCATTACACGGAGCCGATCCACGACCGTCGGCACAGAAAAGCCTCGCGTTGCGTGGATACATTCGCAGCAGATTCAAGTTGCACTGTCTGCGGTCAACGATCGTCGTACGGATGTAGGTCGGAACCGAGGTACTTCCCGTATCGACCAATCCCCAGCCAGCCACATACCCCTCTTGGCCGACGATTTTGTTGAGATCGTTCTCACCCTGCCACGGACAGATCGGAATGATATAGTCCGAGTACTCCAAGGGGTCCACCAACCTCAGCACGGCCACGTCCGCATCGTTCAGATCGTCATCGGGGACATACTCGTCGTGCGCTATGATTGCTTCGACGTCGGCCAGTTTGGCGTTCTCCTCGAAGAAGTTGTCGATGTTGTACATTCCCGGTATCGCCAGAATCCGTTCTGGCCGGATGAAATCGTCAATATCGAACACACAGTGCGCAGCCGTGATCAAATGCCGCCGGGTGATGATCGTGCTGCCGCAGACAAACTTGGGACTGTGCGGATGGTCCCGATCGAATAGCGGAACGTTCCACGGGAACTGTCCCTTGTCAACCAGCTCGCCATTGATGGTCAGCCGCTGGGCGAAGGAACTCGACGGCTTACCACATGCGCTGAAAATTAAAATTTTCGAAGACATTAATCACTGTTATTTATGTTTTGTTCTTAATTTTATCGGCCTTATCGGTGAAAGGTGATGTCCTTTTTAGTAGGGACATCTTAAGATTAAAAAAATTTTCTAGACGAACTAGCTGAACCGGTGTGCTTTGCAACACCTTCCAAATAATATTTGTTCCTTAAAAGTAAATTTGATTTTGAAGTTTTTTTTTCGTTTCATATTCAAATCTGAATATTTGGCTTTGTTTCTTGAGTTCTGTTTTCAATCTTAAATTTCATATTTCTTGAATTTCCACAAAAAAGAAGATTTCTCAGTATAGATATGAGTTTATGAATTTCATTTGATGAAAAAAGTCATTGAACTTTAATTCATATAATTTAGAAATCAATCATTTTGTTGTGAGAATTCAAGAATTGACCTTCAAGATTTGTCATTGCTATTTTCTTAGATTGTTCTGAATCTTTGAGTATTTCTCTTAAAACCTACTACAATTTTTTTTTCGAAAATCGTCACAATTAATAAAGAAACAGTACAGGTGTAGATCTGAGAAGAAAATGCACGTTCTGCAATTGTGAAAATTATACGAATTTCAGTCGATTTGAATCGCGGATCCAGTTGAATTTCTTTTCAAATAGTGATAAAAAGGGAAACTTTCCACTTATTATTGAAAAGTTCCCTGATTGTGCGTTTTGTGACAGAAAGAAACATGTGGTAGGAGAGAAAAAAAAAACTCAAATTCCAGCGCCCGGTGGGAGTGATTTTTTTTGTGGCCTGCTAAGCTTAACTGAAAAAGTGTTAACAAATTTTAAAATCCGGAAGATTGAAATTGATCAAGTGATAGGTTAATCTAGACGGATGGAACCAGTTCAGTGACCACCATCACCTTCGGAGCTTCAAAAAGTGGACTCCTTCGTGGATTTAAGGACCAGTGTTTCCAGGAGGACAATTCAGGACAGATCAACAATTAGCATCTTTTATAACATTTTTGGTGAGCCCGTTCCATTTTTCACTTTTGTTTTTATTGCTGTTTAATTTTCAGTTTTATTTTGGAAACAATGCAACATTCGTATTTAAATTAAGTGTATCTTAAAGATTTCCCGATTTTATTTTAAACTAACATTGTTGATACCTCAGTATCAAATTAAAGTTTTCAAAATAAGGTTTCTCTAAGTTGATTCATGATGCAAAACTACTTTTTATTTTTAAAAAAATGAACAAAAAATTGAACATTATTTTGTACATGCAATGAAGCTCAAAAAGAGGCAAAGAGAAGAAAGAATTGAAAAATTTTCAAAATGGTATTAATCACGAAAAATAGTTTGAGAAGTTTTTGTCGGCATACCATGAAAAATACATTCAGTTCAAAATATTGTTTTTTTTTTCAACCATAAAAGCCTTTTGATAATTCTTTGATTTAACAGGGATCACTGTTAGGGAAAAAAGCTAGTTTGATAGGGATGAAATGTGGATGGTAATAATTTTCTTTCAATACTTAACTCAATATATATTTATTTAACTTTTATCGAATGCCTCGTAGAAGTAGGAGTTTCCTTATGAAATGTCTAGGAGCATAGAAGGTGTAGGAAAATACGATCGCACCATTAACCAAAATGGATCCTGATCTTTACCTTTTTCTAACTAACACAACCCCTTCCTTTGATACTTGAATATAGATTCGCAGACGTACAGACGGTTTCCATAGTTGGTGATACTTACTTATGTCTGGTTCTGACTATTTCAAAATTATTTTTGGAGTATGCAGGAGCATGAAGTTGCTAGTTGAACCTAAAGAGTATCAAACTAACATTCATTCCTTTTCCCCCATTGACTACTAGGACGTGGCCGGCGCCGTTATTAATCATTTAAAAAACGGAGAGCGTGAGTTTTGTACATTGAGAATGAACTGCTAATCCCAAGCACCATTCTTTTGGACTTTGTGCAAAATTGATGGCCTCGATTAATCACGGAATAGCAACCATTGGCGACGTGGAACTTGTTCTGCTTAGCCACGCCAGCGATCATGGAATTCGAAATGCGCATGAATTTATAAAAATCCTATGAAACAATCAAATAGCATTTCGAGTTCAATGATTTAAGGTGGATATGAGTAGTCAAACAAGCTAAGCTAAGCTAAGCTAAGCTAAAACCTACTACAATTTTTTTTTCATTTTTGTTTCCGATGTCTTTTTTTATTTTTTTTCTGATCAGTCTCCCGTCCTTTAAAATAAATTAGAAGAAGGGTGATTTGCCAATTGTTGCACAGCTAAGCACATGATTTTGGTGTTTATTCTGTATTTTAGTCATATCAACCAAATTCACTCGATTTTTTTTTGTCGATTGCACTCATACAGGCTTGGTCAACAAGATCCAAAAGTTCAAGTGTTTGAAAAAAGTGACATGAAAATTTAAAAAATCATTTAAAACAGCTTGTCTGTGCCCAATAGTTGCACAGGCAAATTTTGTGTCGTGTATAATGTTGTCCGATTTTTTCCAATGGTTGCACATTTAAAAAATCAATCAATATGAGATCGAATAGGCTGATATTTATTACGGAAGCTTATTATGAGAACTTCTAGTTCAAATGCAATCTAAATTTTAGACGGCCCCCTATGAAGGAGGGGGGGGGGGGGGGGTCTTCCATATAAACCGTTCAATGCACTTTCAAATTCCAATTCGGCCCCAAAAAAACACAAAGCCGCCGGTTTGAGTGTCTGGAATAGCATTTATCACCCGTGTTTTCTCAGAAACTCAAATCCACCTCTTAATTTACCCGAAGCCATATGAGTGGAGTGTTATTTAACCTAATTTGCCCAGTGTTGAGCCTTTTTCTTTATGTGTCCTTTCAACATAAAATTTTATGTCTTTAAAATCCCATAGAATGAAGTGAAAGGTATTTAACAGTAGCTATTAACAGGTGAAAAGATTAGAGAACGTGATCTGTTTTGCCCCCTTTTACCTCTATGAAGAAGATGCGATTATATAAAACAAATGTTTCAGGACTCACTTGGAAGTCGATCGAATACATAATGAATCTCAATCTAAAACTTGAAAATGGACACAACCACGCCCAAAATTTCCGATCGTTTGACTGATTTATGCTCATGATATACAATTTTGTATAAGAATTTTTAATTGATTAATTGATTTGAATATCTTTTTCATATAAGTGGGTTTATTTGTAATTAATGTAACCTCTATTGCATTTCATCAATCTTGAGGAAACAATCACATCACATGAAATACTTCCCAAGAGTTTTCAGTCTGAAAAACTGTTTTGGGTCAAATTAAGTTTCACAAAGCTATGACTGTTTATTTTTCTGGATGATAAGGGTCAAATAAAGCTTGACATAGATGTCTCCAGTGACGGCAACTCGACGGCAGATTCGAATTCCTGAGAAAATTGCACGTCAGATAAATAATATTTCGGATCTTCCGACCTTCGACTTCTAGTTTTTGGGATTAATAAGGGTCGTAGTTTTCCTCCTGTACAATATTCTGACAATATTAATATCAATATCAAGGGGATCGTTGTTGACATGGAATATTTTTTTTTTAGATTTGTCGTCACGAAATTAGAGAAACAGATTTTTTCAGAACAGCTTTTAGATTCTTTGCATAAAATGTTGAGTGGATGGTCGGGATAAAGGATTTTTAAATAATTCTGATAAAAAGGTAATCTCTCAAAGCCAATGTAGTTGAGTTGACTTTGACACTTTTCTGACAATGCAATTGCCCGACTTTCATACATACATAAGTTTTTTCAACGAGTTTAATAATTTCAAAACTTCATTTTTAAGATTTGACGGTAGAAAAAATAAACTTATGGATATATAAAGTGTCATTGAATTATTGAATTAAATATTAAAAATCAACATTGAGTGCAAAAAAATGTGATAATTCTGAGTGGAAAATAATTAATTAAACCCAGAATTTACAAAAATTACTAGTTAAACGTAAATATCCACTTATTCAGAAAAAAACATGTCATACCAATAGACAATTCGAGTTGTTTTAGTTTCATGTAGTCAATGAACGAGTTCAATTTTGTATGACAATTTGTATGCAAGAAGAACTTTTCGCATATACAAGAAATTCAAATAAGTTTGAAATGAATTTTGTTTTAAATTCTTGATTTTGCCCATTCTTAAGATTAATTGTTTGCCAGCATGAGAAGGAGCTAATTATTTCATGAAAAAAGTTATAACCATTTCGCAATAAAAAATCGTAATCTATTGAAAAGTATTGAAAAATTGCAGGATTTGCTTTCTGAAGCTTTCAATAATTTCACGACATGTTTTTGCGAAAGTTTTAAATCATTACACTTATTGGCTATGCAAAGCAGTATAATGCGATTCTTATTTTCATCCGGTTAACCAGCTTTCAAATTAGCTGGCAAAACACTAAAATTAAAAAACATTTACCTATTTTCAATTTTTTGTATGGCAACGATTATCATTTCTGGGGTACAAGTAAGGTTTAGTTTTTGTTCACATGCAATGTATTTCAAGAACCAAGAAATATTTTAAAAATACAAAATTATGTTTTTTGAACTTTCAGTACATCTCTGATGGTTTTTGAATGAAAATTTGGATTTTTCCGTACAAGCCTCCTTACTAATTCAAAACACGTTGCTATAATTCAGGATTTAATCAATCGTTTCAAAAACTTTTATTGCTATTTTTAGCTGTAAAAACATCCAAACAAAGTTATTGGAGGTATACGAATTTATAATTTTGAAATTTCCAAACAAATTTTGCAACGGAATTATGTACAACAGTGGGGCAGGAGGAGATTGAGCGGACCAATTGTTGCACGATCCAACATATTTTCTGGTTAAGTATGGATCATAATTTTTTTTCCAAAATCATGGTGTTAAAATTGTCTAACAAACGTTTCGTATAGAAAACTGATACGAAAAATGTTTTGTTCTGACGTAAAATCTTATTTGCCGTAGAAGGAATGCTAAGGTTTTTGTTAACAATGAGCACAAAAACCGCGCGAAAAAAACAAGAAAAATTAAAACTGTCGTAGGATACACACTTACCAGCAGAAAATATCACAAAAGCCTCATTTCATCAGAAAACATTCCGAATTACACACACTAAGATTGCATTTATCCCGCTCGAGACCATGATTCTCCGTATCACAGGAACACTGCTCAATTTAAACGAAGTTCGAATGAGAACTCACCCGAATCGCGGGACGTCTCATCTCTTCTGAAATCCGAGACAAATTTGCTACGAGAGCACAGGAACTCTGACCAACCCCGTGAACTCAGGACAGTGTTCTCCTGAATCGCTGTAGACACATTTCTTGTCAAATTTCCCATCTCTTTCTATCTTGTTTAAAAAAAACAATCGGATTTCTGTTTCTTTCTCACCAGTGCACAAAATAAAAACCCGCCAAAGGGTTCAGTTTGCCATTTTTCCTTGCGGTATCTGTTCGTTGCTGTTAATCAGAAATAGTGGACTCAAAGTGAAAATTTTCGTTGACTGCATGGTTGGGTCGGCATATTCGGGTGCAAGATTTTTCAACGCGTTTGCTGGCATGGGCCGGATAAGGATAAGGCGCATCGCTAAGTTTCGATGTCAGGCGGCGTTTTACTTAAAGTAATAGAAATCTTTTCTTTTTGTTTTTCAGATTGACAGTCTTGTCTGTATTATAGTGAAAATACCACCTTACAAAATAGGACAAATGAAAAAAAAAAATGGTAAAATGTGAGAAATAAATTTAAATACTTTAAACAATCATTGTGTTTTTTTTTTGTTTTCATGGGGAAAATAAAAAATTTAGAACCAGGGGAAAACGAAAGCTAATTTCACTACAAACCACAGGAGGAACACGTTTCGAGCCCGTAGGAACATTTCAAATCTCCTGCAAATTACAGGAGAAAACCGTTTCGATCCTACAGGCGAGTTTGACAGTTGTTTTCCTGAGCGGTTTTTCTGTCCTGAAGTCGTCCTGTAATTTCAGCTGTTGAAAATACAGGACGAAATCGTTCCGATCACAGGAGAAAAGATTAAGTGTGCATGATTCAGAATTATTTTTGAAGAAATGTTGAAAAAACAGCTGAAATATTGACAATTTAAGTCATGCTGTGCAACAATGGGTTAGGGGACAACGATTGGCAAATCACCCTAGGTGAAAGTGGGAATAATTTTTTTTCTCAATTGAATCATCTCGTTATCAAATCTGACTTGTACACCAAACAAAGTGAAGTTACTTAGAGATTGTTGAAGTAGATAATATGTTAGAACACAGAAAAAAATATTTAATCAATATCTATCAATAAAAACCACGACCAACTTGGTGCAAACCACTTGAAATTTTGACAATTTATGAAAAGTCTTACAAACTTAATCTTTTCTCCTGTGATCGGAACGATTTCGTCCTGCATTTTCAACAGCTGAAATTACAGGACGACTTCAGGACAGAAAAACCGCTCAGGAAAACAACTGTCAAACTCGCCTGTAGGATCGAAACGGTTTTCTCCTGTAATTTGCAGGAGATTTGAAATGTTCCTACGGGCTCGAAACGTGTTCCTCCTGTGGTTTGTAGTGAAATTAGCTTTCGTTTTCCCCTGGTTCTAAATTTTTTATTTTCCCCACGAAAACAAAAAAAAAACACAATGATTGTTTAAAGTATTTAAATTTATTTCTCACATTTTACCATTTTTTTTTTCATTTGTCCTATTTTGTAAGGTGGTATTTTCACTATAATACAGACAAGACTGTCAATCTGAAAAACAAAAAGAAAAGATTTCTATTACTTTAAGTAAAACGCCGCCTGACATCGAAACTTACCGATGCGCCTTATCCTTATTCGGTCCATGCCAGCAAACGCGTTGAAAAATCTTGCACCCGAATATGCCGACCCAACCATGCAGTCAACGAAAATTTTCACTTTGAGTCCACTATTTCTGATTAACAGCAACGAACAGATACCGCAAGGAAAAATGGCAAACTGAACCCTTTGGCGGGTTTTTATTTTGTGCACTGGTGAGAAAGAAACAGAAATCCGATTGTTTTTTTTTAAACAAGATAGAAAGAGATGGGAAATTTGACAAGAAATGTGTCTACAGCGATTCAGGAGAACACTGTCCTGAGTTCACGGGGTTGGTCAGAGTTCCTGTGCTCTCGTAGCAAATTTGTCTCGGATTTCAGAAGAGATGAGACGTCCCGCGATTCGGGTGAGTTCTCATTCGAACTTCGTTTAAATTGAGCAGTGTTCCTGTGATACGGAGAATCATGGTCTCGAGCGGGATAAATGCAATCTTAGTGTGTACATTATTGGTTATGTATGGAAGCATCCACAAAAGTTGGAAGAGAATTTGAAATTGGTAAATCATTTCATTACATCAAGACTCGCATGTGTATTGGATTTGATCGGATCCATATGAAATTTGTTCTAGTTTTGTCATATATTACTTCATAGTTGTATAGGAGGTTGTCCTCCTCCCTTTTTATTAGAAAGAAGTGCTCTTATAGTACAATAATTTGTCAAATTATATCATGACTTGTTAATCATTGTGAAAAATCATGTCATTACGTCAAATTTAATTAAGTAGCAAGTTTTATGCAAATATCTTATAACTTTTCGGGTATCGATATAATTTACGGTATTTTTATATGGGAGCCAAAACCAAACCGTTTTTGAATATTCAATCAATTATCTCATCATGTATAAACTTTTATGAGCAACGGTCTCTTGAAAATAATTCGAGTTTTGTCATATTTTTGTTCATTTTGTATGGGAGCCCCCGTTCACAAGAATTTAAATAAATTTAAAACTTGGATGCGTGTCAAATTTGATCAAAATAATTAAAAAATTGTTCGAGTTCTTTCACGTTTTATATGAATTTTACATGGGACCCCCCCCCCCTCCCCCCCTACTTCAAAAATGTCAAGCGGGTTTCATATAACAAATCATTTGAATGTGTCGAAACATGTTCAACAATACAATAAATCATTTTATGGTGTTCAATTTGTTTTGTAGAAAATTTGATGGATATTGCTTGAAAATTGAATAAGTTGTGCCTTATAATATGATAATTTTGTATCAGAACCCCCCCCCCCCCCTCCCCCTCTCCCTTAAGTCGGGGGGTTTTAAAACTTTTATAGAAACCATCCCCGGTCCTGAAAACGGTCATATGCCAAATTTTAAGATGATCTGTGATTTCCGAGTCTATAAGGAACAGACAGACAAACATTCATTTTTATATATACATGACCCATTCCAGCGTGACGTCACAACGTTTGCAAAACAATTTTTTGGTATATTGTATGTAAGTTTTACAGGTCATATCGCACATTGTTAAAAATTGTACATTATAAGGTCAAAATTTAATTCTCTACAATTTGAAACCAAAATTATTTGTATAGACAAAATATTTAACAAAATATAAGCCAAAGGAATCGTGACGTCACAACGCGCCTCTTTTCCCACTTTTCAGTTTTTTTTACAACGCCGCAATTTTCTGCTCTTCTATTTGATCAAATTTTATGAAAATTTCAGGAAAGTATCGATTCATTACAACCAACAAATCGCTGTTTTTGATTTTTTCAAATTTGGATTTCAATTTATTTTAGAGCGATTCAGTTTCGTGACGTCACAACGCACCATTTTTTTAAAGCAGGGTTTTGCAAAGCGTTGTGACGTCACGAAATTTTATGGTTAGCTACATGAAATAAATCAAAGAACAATCTTAAAATGAATGCTTAATTTACTTAAAATGCTTAAAAACTTAATAAATAATGTGATTTGGTGATGAAATCGATCCATCTATTCCCAAAAATTAAAAGGAATTAAATCTCAAAGGCCCATATAAGCAGATAAGGTTTGCAACACTGCTCACATCAATTTTATTCGAAGTTTTTTTGTGCGATCATGTGAATATTATTTAAGACAAAACTAAAACTAGGAAATATTTATTCGTAAAAGCGTTGAAATGTGTTTCTGAATCTTTTTAATCTTTAATTGCAAAGGAAAGGAAAATAAATGATAAATTCAAAGCCTTCGATCTTTTCAAAGATAGTTAATCGACACTAGAGTGCCTAAATCAGCCATCTAATGAAAATCATTTAAGTTGCAAGCTTAAATAGATCCTAGGCCTAACACAAAGTCCAGTGCCAAATTTGGGGATTGGCCCACGGAAATAAAGGGCACAATGAGCCTAAAATTTGTATGGAATTATGAGAAATTGGGTTTGGAAGGACATTCAAACCAAGTAATGCACCCATTTCTGAAGTCCCTATCGGCTGATTTGTTTTAATTATAGTCATTCACAAAACTTTGTCATAATCAAAGCTTTAAAATACTCAAATTGAAAGAAAAATTGGTTGATAAAGACCTAAATTATTGACGAAAAACGGTTTTTTTTATCCGAATATTATATGCCGAACAAAATCTTCATAATTCCATACAAACTTCAGGTGCGTTGCGCAACCCCTTCCCTTAGAATAATCTGACCCAAATTTTGCATGAGACCATGTGCTAGTACATATTTCAATTTATTTAATTTTGTAATTCAGTTCAAAGTCTCTTTTGTGAGATTTTATGTGAACATGGGGTTCAATTTGGATTTTCTAGTGACATTCTTTGAGGTAGACATTTCATTAAGGGCAGTTTTCTATTAAAATAATTTAATTGATTTTATTAATCAATTTTCTATGAAAATCTATTAGTTTTTTAATAAAAAAGTTAATCTTTAAAGTTTACCATGTTAAAAGATTTTTTGAATCTCATTACATTTATTTCATGGAACTTATTTTGTTTGAACATAATGCCAGAAAGAAATAGGAGCTACTAGTGGTGATTTTTATTCTAACATAGATATATGAAGAACTTGATCTTTTGCAAGATTTTTATTCAAATCACAGATCACTACCTGTTTTATGATTCACAAATAATGTTTTTCAAAATCGATGAGATTTTCATTTGTTTGATAGTTTGTTTATTCTTGAATCAAGCGTTTTTAAGCGCTGTTTTATATGTTTTATTAGAAATGTTTAAAAACAACTAAGTTAATGCAAAAAAAAATTTTTTTTTTAAAACCTGATAAAATAATTCGTTTATTGAAGCACATTGTTGTGTTGAACTTGAATAGAAGAAATACTATCATAGTGTTGAAGTAAAATGTCTTGAACGTTTTCGAAAAAAAAGGAAATACATTTTCGTGACGTCACAACGCATTCTTTACCCGGGTGCAACTCACAACCTGCTAAACCGATTTTCAATCTAAAAATTGCATTAAATTCCACTCAAAAAGTTTGAAGAGACCTCCAATTTTTGACAATATGTGAAATTTCAGTAAATCATAAATTTAAAATCAGTAGAATTTTCGTGACGTCACAACGCTTAAAAATAGATACCTTTATCAATGATTCTAGAGCGTAAACTTACAGCAACTGTTATAAAACTTATATCATGCTTACAAGATGGCTTTTCTGCCATCATTTTGCAGTAATTTTTTTGACATAGCTAGATTTTTGACAAAGTTATGTTATAAATAAAGAATATTAAGAATAGTACCACTATGTGTTTTGCTTGTAAAAATATGAATGATTGAAAATTACGAAAATTTTCTTCCACGGTTTGTTCTGAATTGCTTAACGGATAAATCAAGCATAAGTTTACTTTTTTTGGAAGTAGCAATTGGCGTTGAGGACCAAAAATGTGAAAAAGGGGTGCGAAATAAGAATAGCACCACTTGAGTTTTTCAATAAAAACATGATTATTTTTAAAAAATTACTGTTTAAAAGTGAATAATAAAGCTTCTACGAATGATTTGAATAAATAACTGCATTTTAAGGAGTTTTCCAGAATTCCAAAGGTTTTCAAAGGTATTATAAGGGGGTTTTAAGAGATCCTCCTTTAGCTTTAAGGAATTTGATATTTGAGCTATTAAACTTTATCATACTGCTTTATTTCTTCATTAACATTCAATAGTATGATGCAAAATGATGAAACATAAATTTGGGGCTGAGTTTAAATTCAAAAAGCAGGTTGAAATTCAAAAATACTAATGTTTTTTAATAGTCAAACACTATTTCTCAAGTATTAAGTCATAGATGGCAGCACTATCTTGCCATTTAACCAAATTCATGCCCATTTTCGAATATCCGGGATTAATCTAGGAGTGCTGGATGATTTTGGTCAAGAAATAAATACATGTACCTTGTGAACGCTTCGGAAATTCTAAGATCACTAAATCCAAAAAAAAATAAGAATTGCATAAAGGTAACTAAAAGTGGTTTTTTTGGACCGGTTATCAGAATAAAGTTATACTTTGCGATGGAACTTGATGGACCAGACGGCTAACAGTATTCTTGGTATTATTTGCAATTGAATCGGAAGTTGAGATGAGCAGGAATTTTGGCGGTTGTACATTTTTGTGCTGGTGATTCTTTTGCAAATCCGGAAAAGCTTTCTGCAGCGTGAACTTCCACAAAGCTGTGATGCGAAAATACCTCAAAATGATGGATATGGGCCTAACTAAACCTGGAAAATCAATATCGAGACTAAATTTGGTTTTAACTGCAAGATAGTGCTGCCATCTACGACTTGAAACTGGAAAAAAGTGTGGTTTACTTAACAAAATAAAAGTTTTTTATTTCCTACCTATTTTTTTTCTGATTCAAAGTTAATCCCGAATGTTTGTTTCATCATTTCACGCCATTTAAATGAAGAAAGTAAGTAGTTTGGTAAAGAATTACAGCTCAAATATCAAATTCCTTAACGCTAGAAAAGCATCTCTTAAAACCCCTTTTGAATACCTTTGAAACCCTTTGGAATTCTGGAAAACCCATTAAAATGCAGTTATCTATTCAAATAATTCGTAGAAGCTTTATTATTCACTTTTACACAGTAAATTTTTAAAAATCATCTTGTTTTTATTGAAAAACTCAAGTGGTGCTATTCTTATTTCGCACCCTTTTTTCACATGTTTGGTCCTCAACGCCAATTGCTACTTTCAAAAAAAGTAAACTTATGCTTGATTTATCCGTTAAGCAATTCAGAACAAACTGTGGAAGAACATTTTCGTAATTTTCAATCATTCATATTTTTACAAGCAAAACACATAGTGGTGCTATTCTTATTTCGCTCACTGTAACATAATGCCTTTTTTCAGTAAGTTATAACCTTAAGAGTTCGGACGAGTTCGTATAATTTTTTGAGTGGGTTTTGTTGGTCAAGTTATTGGCTTCCCATTGATATATAAATTTAACATTAGTTTTGGATAGATTTTTTACAAACTAGCAATCAAAAATGAGCTTTTTCCAGGAAAAATTGAGGGTTTTCTCGTCGAATTTTAAGTGTTTCTAGAGGAAAAAGCGCATTATTGATTGCTAGTTTGCAGAAAATCTATCCGACACTAATGTTAAATTTATATATCAATGGTAAGCCAATAACTTGATCTACAAAACCCACTCAAATAATTATACGAACTCGTCCGAACTCTTAAGGTTATAACTTACTGAAAAAAGTCATTATTTTGGATATTTTGTAGTATGTAGTATCTCCTTTCTTAGTTGAAATATGTATTTGAAATATTCTACAAAATTGTGTGTTTCAACATTTTAGTTTGTATTTTTTTTCGTTTAACTGTGTCTATTTCTTTCTTACCATTTCCACCATATTGCAATTTTTGTTATTTTTCAATTTAAGTAGTTTTTCTGATTCTAATGTTTTTTTTCATATTTGTTTTTCCACCATTTTAAATTTTTGTCTTTACTTTTTTTTTTGTCATTTTCATCTTTTATTTTTTGTCATATTTAACATTTTTATCATTCTTTCCATTTTTATCATTTATGTCTACTAAGCCAATTTTGACATTTCGTTATTTTTTTTATCTTTAAGTTACTTTTTGCCTTTTTCGTCATTTTTTTATCGTTTGGTTTGTTTTGTTTTTTGTTTTCTGTTGCGCCATTTTTGTCTCTTGTTATCACTTTTGATCATTTTATATTTTTTTTTTAACTTGTTTATGCCTTTGTGAATGCCTTTTATGCTTATCATTGTTAACGTTTTGGTCTGTTTTTCATGTTTTTTTCTTCATCTCTGGCGATTTTTTTTATTTTTCTGTAATTCATTATTGTCAATCATTATTGTTCTTTATGATTTCATTTTGTTTTATACTCATTATATTCATAGTTTTTCATTTTGATAGCTTTTTTAATGCTGTTTCAGCTTTTCAATTTATGTCATTTTTTTTTTTAAATTTTCGTCATTTTATTCAATATTTGCTGTACAAACTTCGTTTCGCTAGCAACTATGAAAATGTGAAAAAATGAAATGATGTTTTTCAAACAAACAAAATCTCGATATTCCTTACACTGAATAAAAAAAAAACCTTAACAGTAAGAGTATTCTTGTTAAAAAGTTGAAACCCCACCCCCTAAAAAGCAAAGTAACTGTTTCTTTCCTTGACTCGTTCTTCAATACGTACATTTACCTGTTTCATTTTCACAAAATTGTCGCAAAAACAGTGACTGAGAATAATCGTTTTTCATTGCATAGATATAAGTGGCCGTCTCTTTAAGCCCACATGCGCAAATTTCCGTTCCAATCCAATGTACAAAAACGTCTATATTACAAAAATAGTGAACAGGTAATTTTTATCTCAATCTTAGGAACTCTATAACGTCAATATCACTAGAACATTATTTGTGTTGTATGGACGACCCCCTTAAAAAAAGTTCATCCGAAATCTAAAAATAAATTTCATCATTTCTGGTCCTAATGAGCACCCATGCCAAATTTCTGCTCTCTAGGTCTTAAGAAAGCTGAGCCTTTTGAAATCAAACACAGCAAACAAACGGAAATTGCTTTTTGTATTATTATACATGCAGATAAAAACCAAAATATGAGCCCTAATAATCATAGCAGCTTTACCTACTAGCGATACGTCCATACGTCGCGACGTTAAAAATCATAAGTACGCATTGCTTCCTAGTAGATCTGAAGCATGCGATTGATGGCCTAAGGAAAATGAACAGTAAATAACATAAATAATGTTTGTGTACTATATTGAAATCGCCTACTGGACCGAAAAAAAGAATAACAAATTGCAAATGACAGAAATTTCGCTAGTAAAAAGTGTCGCTAGTAAAACTGTCGCTATTCGGATTAGTGCTATACACATAATAACATATGAGTTGTCTTCTTTATCATATTTGCTATGTTTGTAATTTATCTTTTTGACGTGTAAACATATGTTTTTTTTTTTTTTTGTTAGAAAAGCAGAAACAGTAGAATTTCTGATTCCTGGATATTTTGAAGAAGAATACTCACTAGTTTGAAGTCGGTGGCGAGGCAGTACTTCGAACGGGACTAACAAGCCCTGGTCTCGAGGGTTTGAAGGTCGCGAACAGCGGAGGTCTCAGCAGCGTTTTCGGGCCATCAAATCTGGTCTGTATCGGGGCAAACTTCGAGGGCATCGATAGATCCATCTCGACTCCACCATCCGCCACGAGATCCGGGTAGAGAAACTCTCCGGCAACCTGGGAAAGTTTCTGCGACTGCAGCTGCGAGTACAGGGTGTGCTCGAGATTGATCGTCGTTATCACTCGGCCCTGGGACGTTCGATAGCCGCTGCAGATGGTTTGCCCGTTCAGAGAAATCGAAACCACTGCCGGCAAAATATGTTGAACGGGAAAGTTTACCCGGTACTGGATCGGCAGACCTTGGATGATATCGTTGAAGGTGGACTCACGTGACTTCACCAGCGCGATCGATCCAACATTCGTCTGAAATGAGAAGCTTGGTTTTAAAGTATTTCTTGAACATTTAAGAGATGACGGAGAAATTCGACGTACCTTAGGCAAATGCATGGCGATCGATAGATCAACGATGAGTTTGGCAACTTTGCCCATCTGAAGATTTTTTACCTCTATGAGTCCGTAAACAGCATTGGTTCTCGGATCAATCTGATAGCTGAACGTATCAGGGCAAGGCGATGGGAGAAATCTGGCCTCGAAACAGCCAAAAAGTGCATTGATTACGACAAATATAATCAAAACGTTATAGCTAAGGGATCGCATTGTTTATGCTTTTAAATTTTTTGATAAAATCTTGCGATAAAAACCAACACCAAAACACCAAACCGAAAACACGAATAAAATCGTTAGAGCAAATGAAGGCACCTGCCACGAGCCGAATACATTTTGAGAAGGATTTGTTTCCCAATAGCTGTTTGCAAACAATGACAAACGAACGGATCACATTTTATCGCACCGTTACCAAACTGTCAGAAATATCGATCACAAATTAAATTGAAGCCTTTTTAGAGCATTTTCGGGTACCTAGGTGTGCCTGGAAGTTGGATTTTCTCATTTATAACTTGTTTTGCTTATACATTATGATTTGACTCCTAAAAATCTATTCTTATTTAGATTTTTTTTTGAAATTTTCAGTGAAACTACTCAGAAACGTAATGTTTACATTTGACACGAATGCCAAAGTGTTCGTAAAGTGTCACAAATAAACAAAAAAAAGTAATGCTTACATGAGCAAAACTTTGTGACGATAATATGTATAAATGATTTGTGGGCGAGATACTGAAAAATCCAGGGTCATGAATAAGATGTGGTTCGAAATCAGAAATTATGCAAGAAAGCATGAAGTTTTAAAAAATAAAGAAAAAGATCGATATCCGGTTCAAGATTCCAAACTTCATTCGATCCTAAGGGATCAAATTTTTCATCTTAAAAAGCATCTAAATTGCTTCAATCAAAATGAAACAAAATCAAAATGAATAAAAAAAATAATTGTTTTTAAATTTAACGAAATTCTCCTGTATTTAATGAAACATTTATACAATTTTTCATCAGATTAGAAAATCCAATTTTCTTTTGAATAAAAATTTGACGCATTAAGAATAAACAATCTTTGTCTTGGTTTTGGTTGAAGATTCATATTTGAGGCTCAAATTCTACATACATGATGTGAGTAAAATTTGATGTTAAATTAAAGTTTGTCATTTTTGTCATTTTTGCCATTTTTGTCATTTTTTCTCATTTTTTTCATTTTTGTCATTTTTGTCATTTTTGTCATTTTTGTAATTTTTGTCATTTTTGTCATTTTTGTCATTTTTGTCATTTTTGTCATTTTTGTCATTTCTGTCATTTTTGTCATTTTTGTCATTTTTGTCATTTTTGTCATTTTTGTCATTTTTGTCATTTTTGTCATTTTTGTCATTTTTGTCATTTTTGTCATTTTTGTCATTTTTGTCATTTTTGTTATTTTTGTCATTTTTGTCATTTTTGTCATTTTTGTCATTTTTGTCATTTTTGTCCTTTTTTGTCATTTTTGTCATTTTTGTCATTTTTGTCATTTTTGTCATTTTTGTCATTTTTGTCATTTTTGTCATTTTTGTCATTTTTGTCATTTTTGTCATTTTTGTCATTTTTGTCATTTTTGTCATTTTTGTCATTTTTGTCATTTTTGTCATTTTTGTCATTTTTGTCATTTTTGTCATTTTTGTCATTTTTGTCATTTTTGTCATTTTTGTCATTTTTGTCATTTTTTTGTCATTTTGGTCATTTTTGTCATTTTTGTCATTTTTGTCATTTTTGTCATTTATGTCATTTTTGTCATTTTTGTCATTTTTGTCATTTTTGTCATTTTTGTCATTTTTGTCATTTTTGTCATTTTTGTCATTTTTGTCATTTTTGTCATTTTTGTCATTTTTGTCATTTTTGTCATTTTTGTCATTTTTGTCATTTTTGTCATTTTTGTCATTTTTGTCATTTTTGTCATTTTTGTCATTTTTGTCATTTTTGTCATTTTTGTCATTTTTGTCATTTTTGTCATTTTTGTCATTTTTGTCATTTTTGTCATTTTTGTCATTTTTGTCATTTTTGTCATTTTTGTCATTTTTGTCATTTTTGTCATTTTTGTCAATTTTGTCATTTTTGTCATTTTTGTCATTTTTGTCATTTTTGTCATTTTTGTCATTTTTGTCATTTTTGTCATTTTTGTCATTTTTGTCATTTTTGTCATTTTTGTCATTTTTGTCATTTTTGTCATTTTTGTCATTTTTGTCATTTTTGTCATTTTTGTCATTTTTGTCATTTTTGTCATTTTTGTCATTTTTGTCATTTTTGTCATTTTTGTCATTTTTGTCATTTTTGTCATTTTTGTCATTTTTGTCATTTTTGTCATTTTTGTCATTTTTGTCATTTTTGTCATTTTTGTCATTTTTGTCATTTTTGTCATTTTTGTCATTTTTGTCATTTTTGTCATTTTGGTCATTTTTGTCATTTTTGTCATTTTTGTCATTTTTGTCATTTATGTCATTTTTGTCATTTTTGTCATTTTTGTCATTTTTGTCATTTTTGTCATTTTTGTCATTTTTGTCATTTTTGTCATTTTTGTCATTTTTGTCATTTTTGTCATTTTTGTCATTTTTGTCATTTTTGTCATTTTTGTCATTTTTGTCATTTTTGTCATTTTTGTCATTTTTGTCATTTTTGTCATTTTTGTCATTTTTGTCATTTTTGTCATTTTTGTCATTTTTGTCATTTTTGTCATTTTTGTCATTTTTGTCATTTTTGTCGTTTTCGTCATTTTTGTCATTTTTGTCATTTGTCAGATTAAATTTGTTTCAGATAATTTTCGGAATATGATTTTTATATTTTCAGTTGAATTCATATTCTAGATTGATTCATGAGTGTGATATTGAAAAAAAAAAATTGAAAAATCCGATTGATATTTACAAACAGTTTATTCCAATTATTACTTATTAACAGTCTGTACAATTGTACTCACACTCTCGGTAGGTAGTGTCACATTTGGCTCGGATTGTATGGCACCCGGAAACTTCTTTGTATGTGTTTATGCGTGTTTGGCCATTGAGATTAAGAATAAGTTTTTTAAGTACAACACGCCGTTAATCGTTCATTTCAACCTCAGATGTTGTTATCGTGGATGACCTCGTTGACGGTGACCCCGTTGCTGAACTCGTTGCCCCGTTTGTTGTACGTGACGACCTTGACCGAGCTGTGTAGTTGATATTTTTTGTACGCAATTACGAGGGCGTAGACTAGGCCGAAGAATAGGACCAGGACCAGGATGGCTACCAGGAAGCCGACCATCCCAACCAGGTGGCTCAACTCGGCGTCCATCGAACGAAGTTTGGCGTCGCTTTGCTGCAACATTGTCTGCGAGTCGTTGTACAGCGTACGCATGTTAAAGTACAGCGTGTACATGATGTAGGTCATACTTCGGCCCAAGTTCTTGACCACGTTCATGTCCCGCTTGACCTGATTCATGGTGTACTCCGGCTCGAAGGTGTCGTAGATATCGGAATCTGCCACGTGGGATCCGTTGATGTAGCAATCGCGGGGATCGGTCGTCGTTTGGATGTGACTTTGGTTCAGATATGCCATCAGTTGATCGAAGTAGGAACAATTCCACCGGTTGAAGGACAGCGATACCATGTCCAGGTATTCGAAGTAGTGCCGCATTTTGTGGAAGTCGAGCAGCTCTTCCAGATAATTGAAGTTGAAGCTAACGTACTGAAGGGTTTTAAGCTTGGCCAGGTGGCTGATGTTGAGTCGTACAAAATTGTTCTGCGACAGGTCCAGGTTGAGAATGGATTCCGAGGTCAGCAGGCCGTCCATGTTGTGCTCGGTGAGGCTGCAATTTTGAAGCCGAAGAGTTCCAAGCGATGGAATGTTTTGGATGGAATACTTGAGGTTGTAATCGAACTTGGAGACATTGTTCGACGATAGGTCCAGATACTCTAGCTCGTTCATTTCGTGTAAACCGACGATGTTGTCCAACCGATTGTGCGAGAGATCGATGTGAGCTGCCGAGCTAAAGTGGAACAAGTCAGCATCGTGAATATCGTTGTGGTGGGCCTCCAAAGCTCGCAGGTTGTAGGTTCGGTTCACGGAAAGTATGTTGATGTGATTGTTGTCAACCTTCAGCAGTCCAATCTCTTTGGTCTCGATGTAGGGCATCTGGTGGAAGTTGTTGAAGGAAAGATCGATTTCATACACCTCCTCAACCATGGACAAAGAATCGAACAGGATTGACGGAAGAAAGGAGATCTGATTGTGGTCCAGCTGCAACGATGACAGGTGATCATTATAATGGAACTGATGTTCGTTCAAAGTGACCAAACAATTTTCTCTCAAATTTAGCGACTCCAACCCATACAAACGATGGAAAGCATCCTTTTCGATCGCATGGATCAGATTGTAGGACAAATCCAGATCCATTAGTCTTATCAGTGAACCAAAGGTTAAATTGTTGATTATCATTATCCGATTGTAGGACAAATTCAACATTTCCAACGAATAAAATTTCAAAAACGTCAACTCGTCCAAATGTTCCAGATTGTTGTAGGACATGTCGAGCTCATAGATCTCGTATCCTTCACCCACGATACTGCTCAGATGCCAGTGAACCTCCCGGAAGCCCTGCCTCGAAAGGTCCAGCTCCGTCTGATTGTCCGCCAGGTTGAGCGAGTCTTCGGTCAGAAATCCATCCCAATTGTGCGAGCTACGATACTGTTCCATGATCGTCCGGTGACGATCTGTTTTGGTGCTCATACATTCGTCAGCCGTCACGTGACCGATGTAGGTCACTGCCAGCAGCAACAAAACGGCCCCCAACAGCTTCTCGAGCACTATTCTATCCACCGCCACCCGAAACCTGCAAGTAGGAACAAAAAAAAAAACACTTGTTAATATCTTCCTACCACCAGGAAATTCCCAGCGCCCATGTTTAGCATAGTTTGGCGTAGTTGGAACTTAATTCAGACAAGGGATATATGTACTTCCTTGTTGAGTGTTGTTTTTCCTTCTTCATTTCGCTAACGATACGTGTGGACACTCCCAACACGTGTCGCCGGTTGAGCAATTTCTAACCCATATTCAGTAGCTATAGCTACTGGCGATGATCGACGTCTAAGAACGTGACAATTCAGTTTCTGAACGGAACGCCCCTACGTAAGTTTATTGTTGTGAACTGAATAAAAAAAAAACAACGATCATGATCATGAGACGGATCAATCGTTAAAGATTTCTGTGAGATGATCTAAGTCCGAGCTGAAAAAGACCCATAGTTGATTGTATTTCAGAATATTTTTAGAATACGTCCTATAAAAATGAATGATCTAATCGAAAGAGTAGGCGTTTGCTGAATTGTCAAGACATGTTTATTTTTCGGCTGTAATTTTTTTTGTCCAAAAATTAAAATGAAAATTTTTAAGATTTTTTCAATCAAATACGGTGAAATTGACGGTGGTGCGGGAGTGAAATCGTTTGTGTATAAGTTGAGTGAAAGGTAATTACGAGTTGTCTGGTGAAGAGTTGTTCCACCTGATTTGGTTTGGAAAAATGATAAAAGCCAGCGGCTGGAGCGCTGCTGCTGTAAGCAAATGATGAGCTCGATTCTTTATGTTTGGTCAATATTTTATGAACAGCTACAGTTGCTGTATTAAATCTCGCGAGCTTTCATTATGTCGTATGAAACATCTGATGAATTCACAGAAAACTGCTACAAAAGCTGTCAAAACAACTTTAAAATTTGTATTTCATATAACGAATATGTTGTCTAGGTTACAAACTGCTAACTTTTTATGTTGATTATAAATTTAATAATAGCTTAACTCTATTATCGGAGATTAGTGGGGAGTAGTACAGGGCATCAAACGAACGAGGCTTCCCGTACCGACTCGGGTCGAAAGATCTATCAGCCACTGGTGGGTTAAACATACATGCATACATACGTCCTATAAAAATGAATAATCTATTGTTTTGTAGTTGTTGAATGTTAAAAAATCTTTTAAAATAAGAAAAACATTTTTAGAGTCGAATTCATATATAAAGTCTGTTTCACATAGGATCTGGTCGCATCTTTTCATTTACTGCAGCGCCCCTAGTTGTCACATCGCGAATCTATTGACAGTGTTTTTATTCGAATGGTTAGTTTAGTTAGTGGTGAAAATTTCATCAAGATTGAAGCAGTCAGTCAAAAGTTATCGACGATGGAACGCGAAAGGCGAGATAAAAATCTGCACACTTACGTAGAGAAACCGACGTGGTCAGGGGTAAAGATCGCGAAATTCCTGAAATATCCAAAATCGACTGTAAATTCGGTGCAGCAACGTTACCGGGAGACCCTTACGGTGGATCGAGCAAAACAAACCAAGTGTAAAAGTTGAACACATGACCGGAATCTGCGAGCAAAGGTAATTCGATCAGTTCACAATAATCCTGGAATTTCCTTGGATGATTTGGCGAAAAAGTTCAAGACGAACCACAGTACAGCTCGACGAATTTGTTTGCGAGAAGGCTTGCGGTCGTATCATGCAAGCTAACACCCCAACAGGACGCTGAAACAAAACCTGGTTGCCAAAACCAGGGCAAGGAAGTTGTACGAGAAAGTGTTGACCAAGTACAACGGATGCATTTTGATGGACGACGAAACTTACGTCAAAATGGATTTTGGACAAATACCCGGTAACAAATATTACCTTGCGAAGCGTAAAGGGAATGTTGCGGTAGATTCAAGTTTGTTTTCGCAGATAAATTTGCTCGTAAGTTGATGATTTGGCAAGGGATCTGTAGTTGTGGGAAGAAGACTAAGATTTTCATCACTGGGGACACAATGAATGGAAATGTTTACAAAGAAGAATGTCTCCAGAAGAGGGTTTTGCCATTCATTCATTCCCACAAAAGTCCGGTGATGTTCTGGCCGGACCTGGCAAGCTGCCACTACAGCCGGGATGTTTTTAAGTGGTATAAGGAGAACAAGATCGATTTTGTTGAAAAAAGTATCAATCCACCAAACTGTTCGGATTTTCGTCCCATCGAGAAATATTGGGCAATAGTTAAGAGCAAACTAAAGAAATGTGGCAGAACCATGAAAAAACCTGCTCAAATGGAAAAGTGGCGGAACAAGATGGCGAATGAGGTTACCAGCAGTACTGTGCAGAAAAAGATGGGTGGTATCACAAAAAAGTTCGAAAATTCATCCGAAAAGCTGACAAATGATTTTAATGTATTTTTTTTCCTTAAAGTGCAATGAAAACCCTACAAAATGACATTTTTACTTTTGTTGTACGTTATTTGCGGAGAAATGATCTATTTTATCCGACCAGATTCTATGTGAAACAGACTTTAGTGCTGTTCTATTTCCTGTTAATTGTTGCAAACCGCAAGACGTATGTATGCATGTATGTACATACAATTTTTAAACTCACACAAACATAGTAAAAATTATTCCGTTCACATTCAGTAGCCGCAAATTTTCCACTTCAACTCTAATGTCGTAAATGTAACAGCGTTTTGTGACCAATGTGACGGATTGATCGGCCACGTGCTTGTTCGCTTTTTTCCTTCTCTCTCCTGAACGGCCATTGAGTAAACAACCAATTTTGTGTCCAATTGATGTGCGAGTGGAGGGGAAGTTCCTAATGTGCTACTGGCTGACGGTTAATTTGTCACAAATGCGCTTTCGTCTGCTATCAGATTTCGATCCCGGAAAGCGTCAGAAACAAGAGTAACAATAATGACTCGCGTTTCAGTTTTCTGTAAATAGATTTGTTTGATTATTTCGTAATCGAGTTCATAAAATTTAAACTTTATAATTTGAAAACAAAAACTTTGAAATTCTTTTTTGATACAACCAGAAAAAAATCGCAACCCTTAGTGCTATCTTTTGAAAGCTGTCAACCTGTTGGGAACTACAAAATTTTGGATAACAAACGAACCGGTTTCGAATCAATTGTTCTGGTCTAAAAAATGTTAGTGTAAAGTTATGTCTAAATTTGGGTCTGGACATACCATTGAGATCTGGGCTATTGATGCTCTAAAAAATCAACTGAATATTCGAGACAATCACAAAACTCCTAATTTCATCGTTTACTCACAAACATCTATATTACCTTTTACTTTGAATAACACAGATTAAAATAAGAATTTCTGATTGTTTCAACTAGATATATCGGAACGCTGAAGTTAAGACAAGACGTACAAGACTGCAGTGGATATGACGAGAAATTGAAGGAAATTAATGCAAGTGCAAACACCTTGTTAAGACACCCGAGATCATACACAGTACGCGGAAATTACCGAGTTCGTAAATTAATTTTACCGAACCAGTTCTGTCACTTGGAGAAAAAAAAACGGTAATTTATGATTTTGACGTCTATTTTCAACCGAACTCCCTTGATCGATTCTTGACTTACCAAAGTTTGTCTAGATATATGTAATCAACTCGGATTGTCATTGAATGCTCGGTAAAAAACGCCGACCACACTGTAAAATTATTCGCCGTCATCTAAGGTGAGGCAAATAGAAACTTTTTTACTTTTCGATGAAAAAACTGAGCAGTTTTTTAAAAGAGTTCTAAATTTTAAGGTAAAAATTCCTACTGGAACAACAATCAACAAAACTTTTTGTATAAGGCATGATCAGTTTGATGAAATTTGCAAACCTGTTAATGAAAAACTTTCTTAAAGTCCTAAAAAAAGTTTTTACAAAGTTCATTTTTAAGAAACAAAATTTGCTACACACTCACTGGTCGGTGATTAAATCAGACCAATTTGACAATGCGCGATGGAATCGAAAAGTTATTCTTTCTCTCCTTAAGAAAAACCTGTAAGATCTGTCAAACGTTGGGTGAAATTTTAGTTGCATCCCACACGCACTAATGGAAAACCATCACCCAAATTCGGCAGAGCTTCCTTCGCCTATTGAGCGATTTTTCTTTAATTTTTTTATGTTTTCCAGCCCTGGACCGTTATTTGTCGTTGTCAAAACAATTACAAAACAGTCTCTCTCTGGTACCTGCGATGTAGCGACATCTCGCTACAAAGAGCATCAAAATGGAATTCTTCCTTTAGCTCAGGTTCACTGGTGCTGGGAAAAAGTGGTAGAAATTTCGTCCCTTTTTGCACATTTTTAAAATTTTGCCATGCAAAAACATGTTCAAGATCTGTGGCCTTCATGTTTTTTAACAACACGTGTTGTAGTTTCGCATGCTGTGATGCAAAAATACTAAAAATAGCAATATTTCTATCACATACGGTTGAAATAGACTGATATAGAACCAGTGCTGTAAAAAAATACAACGTCCAAAGATCTTGAAAACATATTTGCATGGTAAAATTTTCAAAATCTGAAAATTGCTACCCCCTTTTCCCAACACCAGTGAACTTGCTCTTAATTGTTCCATTTTATGGTTTCCATACGTACGTAATTATTTGGTTCCGAGTAGGCCTTGGTCGGGTGCGAACGCGTTTTCTGTCATCTCGTTGCTAGCGTTGTTTTTTAGTGTTCATCATGTTTTAGTTGCTCGAGAAGTTTGCAAAATTATAGGATGTAGAATTTACAAGAAGAAGAAGAATGTTTTTTATAGTATTAAGTTAAAAATATTCACAAAATCAAGAAGCATTAATTTACTGGATCCTTCGGGTTTCAAAGTGCCATCATTCTACATTCTAAAGAAGCCAGATGATGCAGTCCCACTAAATCACTAAATATGCACCGCGTTCATAGCACGATGTCCTTCGTAAATTCAGCTAAATATCTACAACTTGGTGAGTTCGTTCCATTATTTTTTTCTTTTCTTGTATATCAATAATCTTTTTCATTGATAACAAATTCAAAATAGCTTAACTCTATTATGGGGTTTAGAGGGGGGTCGGACAGGACATCAAACGATCGGAGATAAAATTGAACAAATCTAACAAGACAAAACAAATGGCGTATTTTTTTTTTATTCCGGATTTGGCTCTAGAACCGTCAGAATAAAAAAGCAAGTTTCGGGTTTCGAGTTATTCCATACGTAGGTGTGCGTGAGAACGAGCGCAATGTTTACGTGCAGCTGTCATTTTGTTCTCCCTTCTGGATTTCTTCATTCGGTTCTTCACATCCGGATTGCCGTTTTTTGTGTCCGGATTGCACTGGACTGCAGATAGTACGATTTTGCTCGGCTGAGAGGTTCAAAATCGCGGCAATAATCATTTGTCCGTTCATTATTTCAACTGTTTTGTTTTCAGCCAAAAACAGCTGTTTAATGTTTTGACAACAACGTTGAGAGTATTGGTGAACTTCTCGCAAAACTGACTTTTTTCTCAGGGCGACTCCGTCCCTTTTTCGAGCGAACCTAGGTTGCCTCTCGAGCAATAAATGAGCACGATGACAGCAGTTAGAGCGAACCTAGGTTGCCTCTAGTTTGCCTCCAGGTGAAAAAAAATACGGTAAAAGAAAATCATAAAAAACCATGTATAAAAGATAAAACGAAATAACATAAAATAAAACAAGGTAGGTAGTTTGTTTTCGAATCGAAAATTTTCGGATCGTAATGTTTTTTTAGATTTTTTAAACCTCTCAACATAAAAACAAATGATATTCCCTAGAAAAACACTGAAAGCCTCATCGAATTCACTTCGGCTATCGATAAATCAATCCAAAGTGTTTCGGCTCAGCCCGTTTCGTGAAAGATGATTTGCATCACTATTCCCCCGACTAATTCGCCGGCTAATTAATATTCTTGAAGCTTTTGCCTGAGCCATCACCAATTGCTTTCAGCGCTCCAGTAGGTATAGGTATGGGCAGGGTTATGTAAATCGTTCTGCTGATGCAAGGGAAATATGATTCACGATGCCCGATAAGCGCAGAAGAACAGAATCAAATTCCCTTTCGATAGATGCGCACATTCAGCCAGACACAAATGATTGACACCTAAAGATGCACATTGTGTTTAATCTATGCAGCAACCAATCGACAGAAAAGTAAAACACATAAGTATTTTTCCATGATTCTTGAAAGCTATCAGTGAACTTTATTCATAAGAATTAGTTGCTATAAAATTAAACGCCTCAGATTACATTCTAGATTTTCTTTTTGGTTAAATAATGTTTGGTTTTCAAACTGATAATAGATTTGGAATTGACAGTGAAAAGTGAATCTGAGGGTCAAAAACCAAACTTCATTAAACATTACAAAGTATGATGATGATTTACAATATTTTCACAGAATATACATTGCAAATATCCACTAAAATTACAAAAATGACATAAATGACAAAAATGACAAAAATGACAAAAATGACAAAAATGACAAAAATGACGAAAATGACGAAAATGACAAAAATGACAACAAAGGCAAAAATCATACAAATGATAAAAATGAGGAAACTTGGCAAAAGTTAGGAAACTTGGCAAAATTGTAGACAGTACTGGATTTGAAAGTCTCAAAAAAAGCGTAAAAGTACTCAAAACGAGTTTTAAAATTCACAAAAAGTGCATTGAGGTGCTTCCTTCCTTTTTGTTAATCTTTTCCATCATTCCCGAATTATGAAACGTGAAAGTTACAAATGTGAACAATGTATATGTGTGTTACGAGTAACTTCTTTATGAGAGTTCCCGAAAGAGAACGTAAGGTATTGAAACTTACTATCTGGATAGATAGTTGGCCTTGCTTGAATGCGGTCGTATTTTTTTCGGCGGTCGCGTTTTTCGTCGTGATTCTTCGAAATTTATTTGACCAAGTTTCAACAAAGTTATAATCGAAATATTTTTTCAATATCGATATTCTCTGACGGTTCACGAATATGATGGTCAAAACTAGTTTCCCACTTTCATTTGTGTAAATCTGAGAAGAAAATGCACGTGCCCCAAATGTGAAGAATAAAGAAATGTCAGTTGATTTGAATCCATGGATCCAGCTAAATTTTCTTTTGTGATTGTAATGAAACGGGAAAAACTTTACACATTTTTCCAAAGCTCCCTGATTTGGGTTCTGTGACAGAAAGAAACATGTTGAGGTAGAGAAAAAAATACAAGTTCTAGCGCCGGGGAGGAGTGGTTTTTGGTGGCCTGCTTAGGTTTACTTATTATAAAAGCAAAGCGCAGAAAACAGGAGTTGGGAAATCAAGGTGGAATATTAGCTGGGTTGCAAAAAAAGTGTTTTCGGTTCATATGATAGTTAAATAACATGATTTCCACAACGTGATGTGGTTTTTCCTAATAATTTGCATGTGCGATCACCGGATAATAGAAAATAATTTAAGAAATCGTGGCTTTTGGATTTATAGTTCCAAATCAGCGAAGAATGTTTGCTGTCGACCTATTTGGTGAGATCCAACCTTATTACGATTTCAAACTTCTGCATTGTATGATTTTTATATAGTTATTATAGAGTTATTGTTTAGTTTGGTAGAATTGGTGAGCCCGTTCTATGCCTACTGTATGTTTATATTTTCGATATTTATAAGGCATGCGGAGTACATTTGCAGGATTTTCATGCGGAATAAATGTGAATCCATCCCATCGCGGGTGAGGGACCTTATGCTAACAACCTACTGCTCCCGATTTTTAAAATTGTTACGGAATCCGAAAGAAATGACCGACCTGGAACTTTGGCAACGACTTTTAGCATAAAAACACGTACACGAATTGGAACATGGAACGTTTTAACCCTTGCCCAACAAGGCAAGCTGGTTCAACTTGCTAGAGAAGCTAGCCGCCTCAAGCTCGAAATTCTGGAACTGAGAGAAGTCCGTTCGCCCAACGCTGGAGAACACAAGACACAGTCCGGGCAAGTACTGCTTTACTCTGGCATACGAGGAGTACACGCTACTTGGGAACGAGGAGTTGGTTTCCTGTTAAGCCCGCAGGCCAATGCGGCCCTCATAAGATGGGAACTGATAAACGAAAGAATAATTGTAGCGAGATTTAGAACACGGTTTAGAAACCTTACAATGGTCCAGTGTTATGCGCCAACTGACGTTGTCGATTTGCTGGAGAAAGAGCAGTTTTACAATCTACAGAACAACGTGGTTGACAAAATTCCGAAGGGTGACATTCAAATCCATTCGGGCGACTTCAACAAAAAGATTGGCTCCGACAATCAGGACTTTGAGCGCATCATGGGGCGCTATGGTCTAGGGCAGATGAGCGAAAACGGAGAGCTGTTTGTAGAATTTTGTGGCAACAACAACATGGTGATCGGTGGATCGGTCTTCCCCCATCGACCAGCAAACTCCCTAGCCGAAGAGTGAGAAAGATCCGCCGCCAATGAAGGTATCCGATTACTTTACGACACTTTTCGCCGCCTTAGTGATGCAAGGCCTAACATTAGAATGCCGCTAAAAGACCGAGCAGATCAGTTATTGTCCGATCGGACAGATCAGCTCAATCGATGGACTGGGCACTTCGAACAACTCTTTCGAGTCACAAATAGCGATGGCCAACAGAACCCGCTGCTCGAAGCGCCAACAGTAGGTCGCATGCGCCGTCTTTTCGCTGATATCTGGGATACTGTAACATTCCCGGCCGACTGGATGCAGGGTATCCTCGTAAAGGTCCCGAAGAATCGAGACCTGACAGCGTGCGGTAACAGACGAGGCATAACTTTGATCTGTACAACGCTCAAAGTACTCTGCAAAGTGATCCTGAACAGGATCCAGAAAAAGTCGACGCTACACTCCGAAGGCAACAAGCTGGATTCCGATCCGGACAATCATGTGTGGACCACATCACAACGCTACGAATCATACAGGAACAAATCAACGAATTCCAGGACTCTCTTTCGCTGGTGTTAGTTGATTTCCACTACTAAACCATGAAAACATCTGGACGGCTCTAAGGAGTCCCAGAGAAAGTAGTCCATCTCATCGAAGCTCTGCTCGAGGCATTTTCGTGCAAGGTCTTGCACGACGGTGTCTTGTCCGATCCAATCCCGGTAACTGCTGGAGTGAGACAGGGATGAATCATATCACGGCTACATTTTCTAATCGTAATGGATGGGATTCTGACTGGATCGATCGACTGTGCACCGAACCGAGGATTTTTTTTTTTTTTTTTTTGTTGGGTCCCTATCACTGCGACCAGTTAGTTGATCTATTGTAATATGTCCCCTGTTTAATGTATGCTAAGTCAAGGAAGATCACTTTCATATATTAGATAGTGTCCCTATCTTGAGATTTAGCATTTTCCCAATCTGGTATAACCGCTCTTATGAAGCTGTTCACCTTTTTAGGACCAAAACTTCGGAGGGATCTAATATACCACAGCCGATTATTTTAATCCGTTTCGATATAAGAGAAGGACATTCGCAAAGAAGATGCTCTGACGATTCCTTCTCCATACTGCAGAAACGACACTCGTCAGAGTTTAATCTGCCAATTTTTTTCATGTGATATCTGCATTCACAGTGACCTGTAACGAGCCCTGTAAACATTTTAAGGTCTTTCTTAGATAAGCTAAGAGCTATTTCTGATTTTTTAATACTTGGTTGGATAAATTTTTTAGCCTGTTGCCCTACAACAGAGTTTTTCCAATTGTTTGCAATTATACTTTTTTCTTTATTTTTCATTTCTAATTTAAAATAGCATTTGGAAATACTGCAAAATGGTTCTGGTCCCTCAAGCGGAATAGAAGACCCTTCTCTGGCCAAACTGTCAGCCTTTTCATTGCCCTCTATACCGCAATGCCCAGGAACCCAGTAAAGATTAACTGAATTTTTTGAGTTAGTTTTTCCAGGCAGTTGATACATTCCCACACTAATTTTGAAGAGCATGTGTAGGACCTAAGTGATTTAAGAGCTGCTTGACTATCTGAAAAAAATGCATATGTTTGCATTTTTATATTTCCTTTTCAAACAAATGTTCACACATTCTAATATTGCATAGATTTCGGCTTGGAAAACTGTCACCCAATTACCCATAGAAATTGAAATGTTTATACCAGGACCTGTTGTAACCATTCATTTAATGGTTACAATAAAAATTGTGATTTTTGGGCCAGTTTGGATGAAAACTTTGTAAATATTGTAAATAAAAAATTATTGTTCGTAAATGTCTAAAATTAGGATAAGATATCTCATGTTTGTGTGGTGTCTTGTTCTAATTTTAATAGCAATCGGCTGGTGTCATTTAGGGATTTAGTTTTGTTTATTAATTTATTTATTAATTTATTAAATTCTTCGTTATTTATTTATTTATTTATTTATTTATTTTCGCGTTATTTATTTATTATTCATTTAGTTAGTTATTTGTTAGGTTTAGTTTTGTTAGATTAATATATTTTGTTATGGAATGCACGCCATAAAATGTTTTGTTCGAAAAGACACCAGCCCTCTATATGTCAGTTCCTGTATTGTTCCTGTCATGTTGCTGTCATCGAGAATCTTCGAAGGGGACAAAACATGCTTCACGGGAAATGGGAACATGGCGATGAAAGGACAAGAAAACCTATAAATAGGAGGAGCTCGAGAAGCTCGAGGCTTTTTCGAGTATTTCCGGTCCGAGGTTGAGCAGCAACAGCGCGTCACACACCTTACGTGACTAGCCCGTTTCCAACCGTACTTGGGTGGCATTGACCCCCTTCCCCCGTTATCATCAGTTCCGGTAGTGGTCTGAAGAATTTTCAACGGCCAGCTGGAAGCTTCACGAATCCATTTCCCAGCTGGTCGGTCGAGGTGGCAAAGTGAAGAGAACCCCAGAACAATTGTCTTCCCCCAGTGCCGTGAATCACCATCAGCCTTTACGCGAACACACCGGTGTCCCGCGAGTGCGTTAGGTCGTGCCTGTGACAAGTGCCCCGCCCCCGTTACAACCCCCTAGGGGCACTCAGTGCTGTGGTGAGGTCTGGTGGGAATTCCCTCTGGGTGTTCTAGTGCCGACCATTTCGTTACTTGCCCCTCGATAGAGTGAGACACTCGCGTGGTTACCGTGCACAAGAAGAGCTCCCCGGACCGAAGTGAAACGGTAGGCCTACGCCAAACAGGCCGAGTTGTTGCGGGAATTGCCCAGAGAGCAATTCCGGATTCCGTCCTGTTCCTGTATTCGCCCGATCCCGTTACGTTGTTCCAGCAGAAGTCCCCCAACGAGTCGACCACCGAGAAACGGCCGCAACGAGATCGTCGAGATACCAATAAAAAGAGCGCAAGTACAAAATTAAAAACCAACCATCTTACCATTTCTTTCTAAAAAACCACTGAAATTCGAGAAACAAAACTCACAAAGAACAGTGAATTGAAAATTTCATGAATAAACTTTGTATGGTCCTTTCTTTTATCCAAATTGTCGAGTCTTTCTTTAATTAAAAGTGCATTCCCTGTAAAACCAAGAATATTTCTCTCTTTTGTTTGTTTCTGTTAAGTTTAAACAGGTTTAAAAAGTCCGCCCATGAATCACAGTTTTAATTGTTGTAAAAGTTCCTCCGGTGATCAATACATTTTCCCCTGTTGAGCTAGCGCAGGGAAGTAGGGTCTCTATGACTCTAACACTGTTATACCCGCCCCAGCAACATTTCCAATTTTTGAGCCATCCGTAAAAAAAGAAAGAGACCCAGAGCGTAGCGTAGGACCACCTTCGTCCCATACTCTCCGGCTAGGTTCTATCAAATTAAATGAATGATTGAAAACTGGTTTGCTAGGTATCCAATCCTTATTTAATAAAATCATAGGATTTATCTGAAATTGTTCATTAATTTTCATTCTATCATTATTCAAATTCATTTGTATTGAAGTTCCTTCGATAACTGTCATTGCTTGTTTATTTGCTTCGAATTGAACACACTGGTGAAGTGGTAACACCGAGGATTGTCGTGGAAACCTTAAACAATGGAGCAACTGAACGATCTTGACCTGGCAGACGATATTGTTTTGCTCGCCCAAACACAACCGGATATGCAGAGCAAACTCGACGACCTCACCGAAAGTTCCAAGGCAGCAGGTCTCAAAGTCAATTTCGGAAAGACCAAGTCGATGGAGATCAACACAGAAAATCCCCCAGTTTCATGGTAGCTGGTCAACAAGTTTAGAAAATGGAGTGCTTCCAGGATCTTGGTAGCATCAATAAAGCCTGATGGTAGTACCAAGAAGGACATCGAAACCCGGATCAGAAAAGCCCGATTTGCGTTTGCGAGTCTCCGAAACATCTGGCGCTCACGCCAGATCTCTGTACGAACTAAGATCCGAATCTTCAACTCAAATGTCAAATCCGTATGCCAGCCGCCAAAATACGAGCTGTTGACGAAAGTCTTGACTGGGACCAAGTGACGACGCTGGCTCCGGATCGTAAACAGTGGAGGTTTTTTTTAACAACAGCCCTATGCACCGGAGGATCGGCGCGGGAACATGAACTAAGTAAGTAACTATGCTAGGTAATTGTAACAATAGTTAACCCTCCTATTTATTTGACGTGTTTGTTGAGCAAAGTATTTTCACCTGAACAAACTAAAACTTGCTGACTAGCTTATTGAAATCTGTTACATTTTTTCGATGGCTCCTGCCGACATAATTCTTAGTGTCTTTTCAGAGCCTTTTTAAAGATAAAAATACTGTAAATTTGCGGTAATTTTCCTCCACCCATAATGATTTGTTTTTGTTTTAATAACCACAAAGTGAGTTATATGCTCAGGTGACATTTTTATTTTATTCGATAAAGAATCCCCTGGAAAATCCCAACAGGCGGAAACTTTTACTCTGAAGGTCATCGGCGGCTGGCGACAAGGTTGTCGTCATCCAACCCAACTCGTCTATATCTACCGAGATGATGCACGAGAATAATGGTTGCATTATAGCACATTATAGGTAGTTGGTTCCAAACATACTATGTAAGCATGTACACAAGCGCAAACTGTATAGACATTTCGTATCACGCTCGAAATCGCACTGACCGTAACGCGTCGCCGATTCTACCTAGCTACATGTAACTACATCGCATTTCCATTTCACATCGAGAAGAGATCCCCCCGCGATGATAAGTTTGTTGTGGGCAAAATTACAACGTCACCCCTGTATGCTGCTCCCCGAAACGGGGAGGGGGATGATGATTCTTCGCACTAATTAATAGACACCGATAATATTGGAAGCTTCAGGTATTTTATTTTTTCAGATTGCCTCTGAAAAATTGGGCGTTACCTTGATCGATGCATTGCCGGGATCCAATTTGATGACTTTTTGTTGGTGGAATATCACGTTCGATCGATCAGCGCAAACTAAAGTGACAGTAGGTGATTTCTGTGTCTGCTGCTCACGCTAGGTATTCGGAAGTTTTCCTCAATCACGATGACATTGATTCGTAGCTTGTGATCCAACTGCAGTTAAACTAAACGATTTTCTACCCCATTTACAAAAAGGGGGTGACACACAATCGATCCAAACTAGGTTTACCCGAGAAAAGCAAAACCCCACAAAGCACTGTAACACACTTTACTTCGGGAAGCTCCACCCAACTAAGCAAGTAACTCGTAAGAACAAACTGAACACTTTGCAATAAGTATGCAAAACACAACAACTCGATGATGAGCTCAGCTCAGCTCAGATCAATACACCGCGAGACTTCCCGATCATCACGCGAATTCTACCGGAGGGATAGATACTTTGAGAAAGAGAGAACTCCTAAGAACCTCTTATTAATTTTCAAAATCACACCTTAAACAGCTTTCATCCTTTCAATCGGGTTCAGGTCTTTCGGGAAAGCTGCGCGATTTTCAGAGGAAGTGATCTTTCACCGAATTTTCCAAACGATCACGTGTTGACTCCTAGAGCTCTTCCCCCCGCGTATGTTCTTTTTGCCAAAGCTGCTCATTGGCCAACGGACAGTTCCCGACTGAGCGTGCCGTACAGGTTGTTGTGAAAATTATAGAACGGGAAGTAGGTAGCTAAGTAGATATCTATAGTGTGCTACTGCTGTATCATCATCGTTGTTGTCCTCCTGCATGTACACATGTGGGGAGACGAGCGATGCAGCGCGTTCCTGTGTACTCACTGCATAGCGCTAGTTAGAAGTTAATTTACGGAGAAGCCTTCCACGAAATGGACTAACCGCAAACGGTCCCGAAAAGATCATAAAGGATGGCTTGTTTTTATCTCGACTAACTAGGTGCCTCGAAGAAGCACGTACCTGATCGAGCGTCGTCGGGCAGCTGACGACGAGGGTAAAGAATTTAGCTTTCCTTTCCGAGAGTTTTGACACCGATAATATTTACGATTTTGTCATTAACTCTTCTCGAACAAGATAGACAGCAGCTTCCTTTCAATGAAGAAGCTGGATTTGCGCTCATGAGCAAATTTGGAAGTTTTGTATTAAGACAGACACTGTCACTAAGATCTTCAGTCCCGTTTGTCAAACAACAAACTTATACAATTTCTTCACGCCTAGAGTGATTCGAAAGATTACAACTGAATCGAGATATGAACACTCAATTTCCGCCTTGATTAGTTTGGAAATCTGTATCTTTACCATAACTTAGAACCATGATCAATTAAAACGCCTGTGTTTATGCAGTACAAGGATCGTAAGGTAGACCGGCTCTAATATCATCGTTAAAAGTCCAACAACAACATCTAATCCAAAGTGAATTAGTTTACGTATGTAGTTTGCATGTAGATAATCCACCATGGGTGAACGGATTCACCGCAGTTTCGCCAAAGCATGCGCTAACATGCATCCTTAGGTTATTAGTTCGGCTAATCTTCAATGCAAATCACCTAATACCAAATACCACTAAGAACACGTTTAGATACCTGCCCAGATGTCAAGTGATTTGTTGTTATAAAATTTTCATATAAATTAAAATTAATTGCAATTCATTGAAGCCATCTTACTTTTTTCAGAAGCTCTTACCTTTTAATCTATCTTATCTAACCTTCACTTAGCTTTACTTTACCAATGAGGATGCAAAACGGCAAACGAGATATTCTACTCTACACTCAAAATTTTAAATTCACAACCAAATTATGATAATAGAGTAAGGTCAATCAAGAGTAACAACCTAGACTAAAAACCAATGCCAAAACCTCAAAAACCCATCCCAAGTCCGAAACTCTGCTATACTTTTTCAAAATTTTCTCACTTGCCGATCGAAATTTAGTTCTGAACATTAAATTTTGAATTAAATTAAACCCATTTTTAAAATTTTTATTCCATAGCTCCTATAACCAGAATTGTATTCCTATTTTCGTATTTCGAATTCTGTATCCAGTTCAGGATTCTTGATTTTCAGTTCGAACAATCATAAGAAATTAGAATTGAAAAGCTTCTTTGAAATTCTGGTTCAGATTTGGTTTTGCATTTCATATAAAATTTGAATCATGTCTTTCAAGTTCTCGCAGATCCGTGCCCGAGAATAGACGCGTTCGTATCGGTTTCGTCAGTGCTCTTGAAGTGGCTTCGTTCTTTGCATTTTAATTGTTCCATTTCAATCATATTTTCAAGTTTATGCTATTAGCTTTGGGTTCTAGATAGCTGAAAATATATCAGAAAAACTTTTTTTTGGTGGATTTCGAGGAGGTTTGGAAGGAGATTTTGACGGACTGTTGGCGATATTTAGTGTCACAGAATTGGAATTTGTGCTTTACGCAGGAAGTGAGATGTTTTCTGAAAATTTCTGGGAGGATGGACTTGAATTTTGATGAAGGTGACTGGTTTGAGTGAAGTTTAAGTGGAATAGTTTAATCAGATTGGTTTTCAAATGAAAAAAGAAACCAAGCGCTGATAGTGCGGGCGAGCTGTTCGAAATGCGGATCAAAGAAGGCTGGGCCCCATTTGCTGGGACGTCAAATTTAAAGATGGCGGAAAGGAGAACTTGGTGAGAGAATTCCATTTAGTTGTATTTTCTGCACTTTTTTGCGTGCTGCTTTCACCGTGTTCTCGTATATTATTGTTTGTAATTTTGAAACCAGATTGAAGTGTTTTCGGAGCATGATTCAGTATTCCAAAATCATGCTAGTTGTTCCATATATTTCGACTGATCCTTCTTGCTGTTTTAGTATTATTATTTGTATAAAAAAGCAGCATTTTTTCAAAACTTGATCACCAAGCACATTTAGCCTCACCTAACAATTCATTATTGATATTTTGGTCAATGTAAAATGTGGTGAACAGAGACCAAATGTTCTCATGCTTAATCAATTACATGTGCTAATCAATTTTTTTTCAGACTAGTATCCTTTTATTAAAAAAAAAATAGTGAATAAACAGCATAATCGTATTCATATAATATTCAACTATATATTTCTATGATTTCTGAACTAATTTTCCTTACGGCCCCATATTATATTTTGGGAAGGGAATATTTTTTGTTAAGAGGGAATGCATCTGGGGATAGCCTGAAGAAACTATTAGGGGAAAGGTTTCCTAAATGGGCCTATCGGGTTAAATGACCCTACGGCTGTTTGATGAAATGACTGACTAGACAGCTTACCTGACCACTGCATTTTGAGGGTGATACGCTTAGAACATAAGGCAAGAAAGAATTTTATGAATTCACAAACTCAAAAAAATTTTAAAAATCATACAAGGTTTTGATAAATTTTGATATAATATTTCGACTTTTAAAAATTATACGTAAAGAAGCTTAAAACAAAAACTAGGATGGTTTTTGTTTCTTACTCAAATGAACTTAAGAAATTAAACTTATTTCAGCTTTTGTGGAGGTTTAATAATGATTATATAGTGAAATAATAGAGTGTTTTTGTATGCCCCCATCATGTTTGTAAAATGCCTCCATCCTTAAATAACAGGTTAAATAGAATAAATAAATGATTTTTATCATTGAACCTTCAAATCTAAGCTCTGAATAACATCTTTAGAGAGAATTGAAGATCTAAAAACGGATTTGATAAAGTTTTTCTCATGGATGAACTGCCTCCATAGTATGGCAACCCTAACTTTTGTTTTCTTCCATAAAATTATAATATACATAGATTTTTATAAAACTTGAACTTTGTCGTACGGGAATTATTACTTTCTAGCAGTTTCAATGAAATTATACGGAAATATTTCCCAAAAAACAGAAATTTTGTTCAAAACATAAATAGGCGCATTTAGCCCGCACGGTTTGAGGTTCGGCATTTTAGACAACACTTACAATAAAATCATTTTCTCGGAAACAAAAGAAAATTTTAACATAAAAATTACTCCATTGTATAGAAAACAGATGCCTGCACACGTGTATCTAGTTTTTGTACACATATTCGATGTGGTATTTGATTAAATCAGTGTTCTGCTTAATAGGCGCATATAGCCCGCTCCTCCCCCAAGCGGAGTGGGTTGCCAACCATTGTAGGTTTCTGAAGGTTGGATGTCTTCCTTCGACGAACCATCGGCCGTGGAAGTCCTAGAATATAATTCGAAGGCCAAGCCAAACAGACATAGGCAGGACCTTGCTATCGATGGGAGACCCATACATACATACATACATACATACATTTCAGAAATCGTAAGGAAATTTGATTACAGATTCAAAGCGCAAAATTCAGAAAAAGATTAAGCTTAAATATTACAATCAACATAAATTGCTGAGGAATTCAAGAGATCATGAACTTAACACATTGCGGGTATATCTTTTTTTCTGAATTTAAGTGTTAAACTTAATTCAACAATTAAACACAAAATTTGCCTTAACTTAAATGCTAAATTTTTATAATTTAGTCCAGAGGTTTCTGAGATATAGTATGCCGAATTTTTGTGTTTCTTGTCATAGATTTTTTCGGTCCTGTATGTGTTAAGATTGCTTGTAAATTCAATTACCAGATTTCAATATTTTAAACAAAATTAGTTTGTGAACACAATTCAGCTGAAAATAAAAATAAAAGGTAGAATTTAAGTTTTTGTTTTATCCGAAAAAACCCAAATTTTTTTTTAAACAAAATCATCCAAAGGATTTTCATTATGGAAATCATTCTTCATGAAAAATATTTGCTGGTAAGGAACCATCTTCACCTTAAAAAATCTGTACAAAATTCTATATTACCTTAGTGTATTGGTTAACAATATTAACACATCAATGACACAAAAATTCGGCATTCAATGTTTCAGAAACCAATAGACAAAATTCTGCTTATTTAATATAGATACTTGAGTAACGAACGGGAAGTGTTGTGTAAAATTTTGTAGAATGAGGTTCCGTAAAAAGATTTATAACATTTGAATTATGCTTTTCAATAGAGCATACTAGCGGCAAGCGAAAAAACGAGATATTACGTATTAAAATTATGAATTTGCTTCAAGTTTGCATCAAGAAATTCGATCCCAAGATCTGATGATTTTAATTACTTTTTTTTAAATGTTCTTTTTATCAAAGGTTCAAAATTTGCAAAATACTTAGGAAGATTGTGCTTGTTTGATTTGAGTAAAGAATAAGGTTTTTATTTTTAACCCTTCATTTCATAATTTTTTTATTTTTCCTTGAAAATCATTGTTAACTGTTGGAAATGATGATCAAGAAAAAATACGATTTTTCACTTCTTCCATACATTAATTGCTGCAAATCAACTCAGTTTGATCTACCAGACTCTCAAATTCAAAGATTTTAACCATCGATGAAGCTCACCTTTTAGTTTAAGGACAAATTTTCCAAAGTTACGATTTAATTAGGAAAACTTTGAATGTCAAAGTACTTAAAAATCGGTAATCATATAGTAACAAACATAATTTGTTTTATTTTTTTTTTGTATTCGTGCATTGTTGGGCGAAAAATCATAGGTAAAAATCAGTCACCAAACCCCCGCTCCCCCCATGAGTCGGTTCTTCCTACGGCCCTGTATAGGAGTCCTATCAAATGATTAACTTTGAAGAAAAAATGGAAATAAAAATAGTGGAAGGGCATAGAGGAATGTGTGAAAGTAAAATTTCATTTGTAGCTTGAAGCTTTTGCCCCTAGATTTATGCAGCATTATTGTTTTTTTTTCGATTATAAATGTTTTGAGAGAAAACGTTGAAAAGCAAAGTAAAATGGATAAATTAGAATTGTAAACAATTATGAAGATGTTTTGTATCCTTTATGATCAAGAAAACTCGTTAAAACCGTCAAAATGGAGACTGATAAATGTAACCCCAAAGCATCAATTCCTGAAAAGCAAAGAGATCGATTTTTAAATCAAATTTAAAGTAGTCCAATAAATTTCTGCAACCATGTTTTACGTTCATAAGAGTCCTGTACTGGTTTTAAAAATATGAAACATGCCACATTCTCCTTAACAGGAATAATAATCGAAAAATATTGAAAAAAGTGATCAATATTACTCCGGATTACGGTACTTATATAAATTTTAAGAAATTATTAACATGTTTTGTGAATCAACAAATCTAAAGCTTTTCAAAAGGCGAAAAAAAAAACGTTGCGCCTTCAAGTGATAAACATAATTTTTCTCTAAAGTTGTCCAAAATGAAAAATTAACATAAATATTCAAAATTTTGCAATGCTCAAAATTAAAAAAAAACATGCTAGATGACAAAAATTTCAAAGATGACCAAAATTACAAAAAACAATCAAAAATGCCAATAAAGACCCCGTACGATTTTGACAATACGTTCGAACACTTTGTTTTGCCAAATCGAACCGTGCCAAAATCGAATCATTTTTTTTTCCTCAACTTTTTTTTTACTTGTTATTTAAAACCAGGGAAAGAAGACTGAAATTCGCTGGATAGATTTTGTAATCATTTAAATTAAAATTTTCGTTGATAAATTTCGTATAGCAAGTCATGTAACTCAGTTGTATAGGCAGTAAATTGAGTTCTGAGTTTATTGCAGCAGATTCAAAAGCTAACATCGAAATCGTATTGTCGAAATGTATTAACGCTGTCGAGAAAGCTGGCAACAGTGTTCCTCACTCGAGTACAGTTAAGTGACGAACCAAGAGAAAACCGAGTGCTTTTTATATTTGCTATGAAATAAAGTTTTGTCATATTATATTGTGTATTTCCACTCGTTCGCGCTTATTCCACTGCTCGAAAACTTCTACAGTATAACACTTAACGAGTTTTGAGAAAATCACTTTGGAAGGTTCGAAACACCGTTTAAATTCTAGTTTTGAAACCATCGTTCAGAATTGTCTGAAACTTGGTATCCAATCTTAAAAAAGATCAAGAATATTTGCCACCGACGTCAAAGTGTTCTTACAACCTTGATGGTTTGAAACAAACGTCTTATTGCAAATTGATGAATTCCATCTTGATAAATGATTGCATTTGTCCAATACTTTGATTATCCGTTGAAATTTGTATGGGGTAAAGTTTAAAACACTATCGGAACCGTAAATATAACACAAGAGTGCCCAATTGAAGGCTCTTTACATCAACTTGCGCGGTAATGTCCATCGCAGGAATGTATCCATTAGACTATGGACACTGCTAGCTACCTCATTTTACTTACCCTGCACCAAATTTAAGTCAGTCGTTCTTTTAAGATAGCTAAACACTCTCACAACAAATTTTCGTTTGATTTATTAGCGTTTTTCACTAAATTCTCCACTTATACCAGTGTACCTTAATAGATTTATTAAAGTAAACTACTTTATTAAACGTAAAATGAAAATAGTGGAAAGTAAATCAGAACAAGCATTGAAGTCAAGTGACAGAAAAATAAATAGATACTATGAAAAGCACTTATACGTATTCCGAAGAAACATGCTGAATATTTTCAAAAAATATCTATGAAAATTTTATATAGAAAACTTATTCTCCAAAAATAACTAGTTAGTGCCTCAGTTCAATCGTCGGTAAAGGGTTCATCCAAATTTAACGACTGAATTGCTGCTTGGTTTACCACCTGTGCTGAAAGAATCGGAAAATAAAACTCACCTCGTACTACCTCGAATGCGTTTCTTTCATAGTATACCCAAAGGCGCTTTTTCTTTTCACTGAACCGTTCGGTGTTTATTTCACCTCAAGAAATAAGTATTGCCGGAATCATTTGCTTCCGGTAATCGCACACACACTGATCGATCGAACACGAATTCGATTGAACGATCGATCCTAGCGCATTGTTATCGATATTTACTTGAACCTTCTTCTTCGCACTGTACTTTACATGTTATTGTATACTGGGCGCTTGACTTTAATGCTAAGATGTGTTTAGTTTGTTTTTGTATTTTGCTCGCTATCAGTCGGGTGTTATAATTTTAGATCAATTGTTCTAAACTACTTAATAAAATAAATAAAAAAAAAACGGGAGCTTCCTTTTCATCGGAAAGGACACTCGGCAGTATCGAAAAAAGGGATCGGTTTTTAATTACTTTCAGGTTTACCGCTGTCCTTGTCCGCGTTCGTAATCAGCTTGGGCGTGAAAATTGAGTTTTTGCTGCTGCCCGTTAGAACGCTCGATTCTTCGGCTTCGATATCACGGATGTTTTGGGAGATCCTCTTGGTTCTGGGCGGTGGCACCGGAGGTTCTGATGAGCTTTGACTGCTCGTTTCAGACGCTGCCATGGTTTTGTGGTGCTTATTACGATTCCATTGCATGAGTGCCTTTATTCGAAGCCCATGATAGTGGTAAATATAGAGCGCAGCAAATCCACATAGGACCAGAAAAAGCGACAACATGGCGACCAATGGTCCCATGTATTTGACTCCGGTTGGCTGTTCTTCGTCGATATTCTGTTCGCCTATTCCCTCGTCGCCGGTTGTTTCCGGTGTGACAGTTGGTCCTCGTGTTGGCAATGGACGCTGGCCTGGTCGGAGTGGAGTTCGGTTGCCAGACTCACCCACCGTAACATCGGCACAGGCTCGAAACTCCTCCTGTGGGCCACAACCTACGGCACCGCTTCCATCCGGGCAGGTACCCCAATTGTTACCTGCTATGTACCGCCACTGGATGACGCAATTACTGCACTCGAAATCTGTGGAAAGGTATCACATTTTATAGATCAAGAATGGGGTGGAAAAATGTAAGTTTGTGCGCTTCTCTGATACTTTGGGGAAGTTCGGCTTTCATGTCGTAGATTCGGCTGCCATTGCGCGGGTAGAATCTGGTACCCAAATCACTGGGATTCGGAATGCTCGGAGTTCCACTGATGATTTTTAGTATGTGCTTGTCTAGACAACTCTGCTGGGCTTGGACATTGTCACAGATCCGGAATTCAAAGTAGCTAGAAATAGATAGAAAACAAATTTAGAACGAACCAACACTGTACTCTCTGGAGCCACCATTCGTTTTCATGATCTTACCCCATATGGCTGGCGGTTAGCTCAACGCGAAGCGTGATAACCGATCCTGGATTGTACTTTCGGACGATCACTCCCTGGCCCCACTTGCCGCCGAATTCGTGCGGTCTCGGCTTGGGGGCATCAAAAGCGTCCCCACATTCGCCACATTTGCCATCGTTCTTTTTCCACTGCCGGGTGAACCCTCCGCAGTACAGCTCGTGGTCGTTGTAGTTCGGTGGGGTGGAGAATCCGTACCGCCAGGCTGATGCTCGACTCGGTGGTTCAATCAATCGCCCATGGCCGCTGCATACCGTCACCAGGGCTCCCAAGCTCAACAGGAGCAGGAAAGTTTTGGGCCCGGCGATTGATTCCGTCCGAACGTCAGCCGGTAGACGGGGGACACCGTCCCACTTCCGCCTGGTCATTGTCCACAGTGACGGGAAGGTCGGACACCTTGCCCCTAGAGTGGGGGAGAGTGCCTGAAAAAAAAACCGAAAAAAATTCAATAGTTTTAATTTGAGGCACTTAGGATCAGAGGGGTGATTTTTTATCAAAACTGAGATAAACTGTTTTTTGGATAGTTAAAGTATAGATTAACATTCTGTAGAAGACACAGGTCAAAAGAAAAATTATTTCGATATTTTTAAGCAATTTATAAAAAAAACGTGTCAATAAAAATCCTGTTTCGTTTGGTGTCAGAAGGGTGCAAGTGCACTTGCACCCTTCTGACACCAAAGGATTATACTTTTAGGCTGATTTCATTAGAACGTACCTATACATTTTTGTCAGTTGAAAACGACATCATCTAGTTCCGACTAGGATTTTCTACTGGTTCTGACCAGGATAATCCAGAGTCCTCAGATAGAGAAGTGATGAAAATAGATTCAGGTGTAACTTCGTCGGCATAAAAAGCTCATTGTTATGTATACAAAAAATTCTAAAACATTTTTTTTAATGGCAAATTTAGCCAATGCTAATAGGGATAAAAGGCAAACACAAAACGCACTTACAATAATTTTTTGGCAAATATATCTAAAAAAAATCTCTCGGATGAAAGCTCAGAGGATTCAGAGTTTTTGACAGGCTGTGATCATGATGTCACGTACTATCCCACGGAACAAAATGAAACTTCGAAAAGTTCAGATGAGTCGTTGCGACAGGTAGTTTATAAAAAATTACATAAAGTCATTTAAGGAATATTTACATAACTGTTTAGGTAAGAGGCCTGGTATAATTAGACAAAAAAAGAAAAATTAAACATCCACGGTTCTTCTGGAGAATCAGAAGTTGCTGCTGCTGCAGTTGCTAGCGAGAATGAGTCCATTTCTGGAGAGTCAACTGGCCATTCATCAAGACCCAAAAACGTCAACGAAATCAGGCAGTCATCTTGCGAAAAAAGCTACGAAACCAAGGGGAAACGTACGTTGGTTCTACCGGAAAAAGCGACCAGCTAAACAGTTAATTCCAATGAATGAACACATATGCAGGTATTCTTGTGTATCAATTAAAGAAAAAGAGAGATTGAAAGTTTTCAACAAATTCTGTGGAACTTGTAAACCTCGTTCATTATGAGTTGCATAGAAATTTGAAGCCCGAAAACGCAGAAAATTAAATGTGTGAACAATAACAAAACATCTAGTACCTATTATACTGAAAATACTCGTTACATACAGGTTCCAAAAGCATGCTATCATATTGTTTGGAGTCAGAGGGGTGCAAGTGTCATTCTTGGGATCAGAAGGGTGCAAGTGAAAAATATCAATAAAAGTAGTTCGCCGTTTTAACATAAATATCGCAAAAACTTTGGTTTTTTTTCCAGAATCGTTCATTTTAGACCTCATGAGACACACTCCATCGAAAATTTAGTAGAAAAATTGATTTGATAATTTTGATTTAGAAAAAAAACTTTGAGGCCCGTTTTCTCGAAATCATCATTTCGGCACTTGCACCCCTCTGATCCTAGGCGCCTCATTTATAGTTTTAAGAATTATAAAAAACTTGAAATTAAAACAAACTTTTTCTTGTCATAATTTCTTAGATGCTAAAAGATGCCAGTACCAACCTTGAATTTCAGTAATTCAATACTTCGTAATTTTATAATTTTTTGTTGAATCGATATTTTTATTGTTCATTGCTTGTATTAATTTCATGTAATCGTCTTACATTTGGGTATACGTAAGCCCTACATTAAATTTAAAATTTCAGTTCAAGTCAATAGTCGGACGGTTTGTTGAAATTAAATTCAAAAATATAAGTTTTTCTATGTATTTCACTATGTTGGAAGCTTTCCTGTTTATTAACCGTTAATTTTTTGTGCTATGTTATCAGGTGTTGCGGCACCGGCACTTGACAGTTTCGAGCTGTCTACTTTGACCGTTGGAGCGAGAGTGATTTTCGTTTTTTTTTATAGCGTATTTGTTTTCATCCGGTGGCCAACCAGTTGTGCACTGACTGCTGTCATCTTTATTCAAAAAAAGGGCTTTGGCAGCACTTTCGATAGTACTTATACGAATTGCTTAGTGAGGATATCAAGCTACGAATCTTTGTACATCTGAAGGGACAAGTAAGTTAGCCAGTCGCAAATAAGTGCCCTTTATTATTGATTTGAATTGTTTACTCAGGATTGTAGCCAGATCGAGGCAGAAATAGTAACTGAGCAAGGTGTTTGTGGTAACCTTACCAATAAAATCCCTTTTACCACAGTGTTTAGCCGTAGTTGTTCTGTTGTGAACATTAAGTCTGTACAATGAATTCTAGTCGAAACAAGTAGAAATGGATTGACAGTTTATCAGGCTTCCGAAAAGTACTGACGAACGACAGTATTCTTGCGAAAGTCGCACATGCACCTCAGTGAAAGCTTCCCGAATATTTCTTCCCCGACAGTTTTAAAAGGAGCGGTCGTGCGATGTACAGCGAGGCCTCGTTTTACCCCATGCGAGAGTTTGTTCGGGGGTATGAAATTTTTTTTAAGCTTCGTGACAGTTTTGGGAATATCTTCGTGACAGTTTTCAATGCGTTGAATTTCGCATGACAGTACTACTTCCCTTCCTTTTTACTCTACTCCCCTTCCCTTTTCGCCTAACCTGCGCCGGCACCACACATCGCGTTACGCGCCGATCGTATGCTGCTGCTCGGTGCGAATAGATACCTCGTTCGATCTATTCGAAACCGAGCAGCAGCGCATACGATCGGGCATGGGTACGGTATGGGCACGACAGTCACCCGTGACAGTCCTGCCCAAAACTGTCACGCCCTGCAGCCGACAGTTAGGATGAAATTATTTTCGAAACAGGAGGCATGAAGGGATGAAAACCGGACTGTCGGTTGGGTTCGCTACAGCTTAAAGCACAACATTTTCGGCAACGTATGCTTTGAGCCGATTGTTCAGATACAGTCTGGGTGCAGTGCGATGTAGCCGAAGCATTACGATTTGTTACCGACGGTACAGCAGCGAACTGAGTGTTAAGGAAAACCGAGACAGTATGTTTGGCAAGAAAAAGGCTGTCATAGCAAAGCTGTACTTTTCGGAAGCCTGTAGTTTATCATCTGTCTCTTTCCAATTGACTTCGACCGATTTCTACCAGGGCGAAATGAATCCTGCTGCCGAGCTGGATTGGTTTCGACTAGTTTCTACTTGCTCCATTGAACAACGACCTGACTAGTTTCGACCAAAACATTGGCTCGTTGAAAATCTACCAGTTGACAGAAACCAGTTGAAACCGATTTTTACCAACCGTTGAACGAAGCTATTGTTGCGTTGCGGTGAGTACGATAAATTGAAAATGAAACCTGTAAACATTAAATTGATTTGCGAGTGTACGAAAGCAGCTAGATTGTGTACAGCTAGGGGAGGTCGGTTTCTCGGTTGTTTTGGATCTTTTCAGAGCGATCTCATGTTATCTTTTTGTTCGTTCACACTGCAAGTTTCCGCTTGTTTGGCAAACAACGCATGGATTACTATTGTGTGGAGGTAGATACAACTCTATCTGTATCTACCACTGCAAGATAGAAGCCCTCCGTGATGAACAAGTAGGAGAAAAATGTGTGATGAAAAGTACTTCAAATTAAAATTTGGGTAGGTACTTCTGTCCATAATGCCCTTGCGGGGTAAAACGCCAAAGGCGATATTTTGATAAGTTTTGAAGGTTTGCGATGTTTTTAGTGAATTTATACTACAAAAAAGTGTTCTTAGAATCAATATCTGGTAATTTAATAAAAATGACTACCAGATATTCAATTAAACACAAATAATAATCAAATTAAATTTAGTTGTGGCTATCCATCACTTAAGTTGTAAAAAGTTATCAAATGAAATATGCTTTTATGTCTAGGTAATTGCATAAAACATCCTCACCATGGATTTTATTGGTTGTTCAAAGTTTATTTTCGAATTTGAAATTTTGAAGTTCAGTGTTCCATGAAAACAGGTAGATTATTTAAATGATATATCGAACTTCTTATTTGCCTAGTCCTAAATCATCATTAGAATGCATAATAATGACAACTTTCGATAGCGTCTGAGTAAAAAAAAGCTTGCACTGAAAATCGAATCGACTCTCTATATTTTTTTTGTCAAAAGCAGCAGAAAAACCTGGTTAAATAGACACAGTTCAAAATAAAGTCAAAAATTTGAAAAAAGAATATTTTTTCATGGAGAAATGTTAAAAAAAACCACTTGTTTTCATGTATATATGTATGTATGTTGGTTATCCACCATGAGTGCACGGATTCACCGCAGTTTCTGCCTAAGTATGTGCTTACATGCATTCTTCAGATTATTAAGTTCGACAAATCTCCAATGCAACGCGTATATCATACACGGATCCCATGGCTTCGTATGAACTGTTATGGATGAATGTATTGTGTTGATGTAGGTTTATTTTGGAAGTCAATCAGGTGGGCTAGTTTACTTACAGATATTCCAGCATCCGTGTATATACCTGGCCAGCTGGCAACTGATTGAACATTCTTATTATATAGTCAGTTATAAGAGGAAACACACATCTTACCTGTCGGCCACTTATGGGATTCGAATCCAAAAGTTTTCTTGCCGATACCGGGAATCGAACCCAGTACGCCTGGCATACCAACACCAGACTCGCGCCAGCCTATCCACTAGACCACATCGACGCTATATAAAAAACCACTTGTTTTCATGTGTAGATAAATTTGGAAAAAGTTATTTTTTTCGTTTTTCTACGAATGAAATAACAGAATTAATTTTTATTAACTGTGAACATTGTGTTGATATTGAGACGTTTTGATCCATTGTTTTGGGATATCCATTGCATACACTGGGGCGTTTAACATCCAATGATTTCAAAGATCGCTCTGAAGGCGCTTGTAAAAAATCGAATATTTTTTTAGTTTTTACGATAAAAAGTAATTTTATTTACAGATAGAAATACGAAGAACGGCGGGTGCACATTCCTCCGGAATACCCTACTCTTCCGCTCATTTTCAATACCGTAAACTGGGGTAACTTTGATCAACATGGAATATTTGCAGATAATCATGATTAACTAAGTAAAAAGTTAAAATATCTGTAAACTTTTTACTACGTTTGAAAGCCTATAAATTGAGTTTCGAATAAGCTTAATTTGGTTTTTATAAGAAGATTTTTAATACATAAAAATTGAGAAATGCTTATAATTTTTACCCTTAGATGTATGCAGCAACATGATCCATCTTTTGATTATACATGTTTTTGAAAAAAAAAAAACGTTGAAAAACTTTGTTTAGTCTTAACAAAAATTACTGTTATTAATGTTTATGCCTTCTGTGCGTACGTACGTAAAAACCATAGTGATCAAAGTTACCCCGAAACTCGAAATCTGGTTTTGTAACAAACATTGTATTATAACCACCAATGTCGTTTGAATTTACTGCAATCAATGATCATGTTTTATACTCCTCATCTCAGTAAGTGTTTTAAAACTTTTAGGTAGTACGAAAAAGCAACCTCTTCCAAAATATTCTAAAATGAATGAAAAAAGTGATCAAAGTTCCCCCAGTTTACGGTACCTTTCATTTTATTCTAATCTTATATCCGTCTATAATCTTTTAATTTTTAAATATTGTTCCTTAAAGAATATGACATTTCATCGATAAAATAATTTATAAAAAAGATTTAAGTAAAATATCAATATCTCCAACTATACAAACCGTCTATACGTCTGCGAATCTATATTTAAATATCCAAGGAAAGAATTGTGTTATTAGAGGAAAGGTTTTAGATCAGGATCCATTTTGGAGAATGGTGCGATCGTGTTTTCATACACCTCCTATGCTGCTAGTTTTTTTCTTAAGGAAACTTCTAATTTCTATCTTTGAGGCAGTGTTGGAATTTTCTTTAAACTAACTTGTTTTCCTGATTCTTGTTCCTGATACACTTAATTTGTTTTCGAAAACGACCCTTTAGTGTAAAGATACTGCTATCAAACTTTGAAGAATATTTATAAGGAGATATTTGAAATATCAAAGTTTGGTTCATGGATGGAGTTTTTTCTATGTTTTATAAGTGACACTTTACCATTTTTATGACATTCGTGCCGAGGTGGATGAACTTTTTGTTCCTTTTCATTTTTAATTTGTTATGGAGGTTGTGATAGCTGAATAAGATCGTTTTTGGAAACTCATTTCGCGATTGCACGGAGAAAACAAATCAACCAAAAAATGTTGGTTATTCATAGTACAGAAGTGAAGTATTCACTCTCATGTAGCGGATTAAGGTTTACTTTTAAGTTTTAACATCAGTTACAGTACTTGTTATTAAGAATTTACTCATAACATTAAAACACTGGCGGGCAAAAGTTTGGGATCACCCTCTTTAAAACATGAAAATTTTGATTAGCTATATCTCAGCAATCTTCTGACATTTTGGAATTCCTTTGATCTCTTTCAAAAGATTGTGAGCCAAACCTTCTTTGAATTGTTTTGACAAAATGTAAATATTGAGTTTGTATGACGTAAAATTAGCTTAAATTTGGAACATTTTGCAAAAACTGAACTTAAAGTTCAAACCCGATCATCTCAGGGTAGGGTGGATCAAATTTAAAAAATCGAGTTGCATACGAATCCGTTTTTCATACTCATCAAAACACATTTGTTTAATTTTGTGCAAAAAATATGCAATGTACTTAAAATATATAAAATAGATACTTAAGTCATCATCCAAAAGTTTGGGTTCACCCCGTAGTATGGTGTAACGGCCAAAAGTCTGGGATCATTCTTCAAAAACATGCGTTTTTATTTCACGCGTATCTCTGTTATCAAACATCGTATTATTTATCTGGTAAGCTGATTTGGAAGCTAATGAGTTGAACTTGCCTCATGGATATTTGGTTGATAAATTTATGAAGACTAACTTCATTAAACGTTTAGCTTGATCATTTTTTGATAATTTTTAGCAAATAGTCTGACCGTTAAACAAAACATGCAAATTTGATTTGACTTTAACTTAGTTGTCTTACAATAATCACAAAAATGATTAAACTTTAGCTTAAGGTTTAATGAAGTTAGTCTTCAAAAATATGTCTATTAAATACCCATAAAGCAAGTTCAGCTCATAGGCTTTCAAATCAGCTTACCAGATAAACAATACGTTGTTTGATAACAGAGATACGCGTGAAATAGAAACGCATGTTTTAGAAGAGTGATCCCAAACTTTTGGCCGTTACACCATGCTACGGGGTGATCCCGAACTTTTGGACGATGACTTAAGTAGCTATGTAGCTAGTATGAAAAATGGATTCGAATGGAACTTGAACTTTGGAATTTGATCCACCCCACCATGAAATAATCGGGTTGAAATTTTAAATTCAGTTTTTGGAAAATGTCCCAACTTTAAGCTAAATTTAAGTCAAGTAAACTCAATATTAACATTTTGTCTAAAACATACAAAGAAGGTTTGGCTCACGATCTCATGAATGAAATCAAAAGAATTCCAAAATGTCATGAGATAGCTGATCAACATTTTCATGTTTTTGAGGGGTGATTCCAAACTTTTGGCCGGCAGTGTATATATCAGCTAACCCAATCAACATTCCTTACTGAAGTCATCTATATCTTATTCTTATTGGAAGTTAGTTATACATTTATATTTTACAAACTTGTATAACCTCTCGTATTTCTATGTTAGATTACTTGCTTAATCGTCCAAATTTTAGCTTTTTGTCGAGGTTTCTTGTTTGTTTGAATATATATTATTTGCTTATCAACACTCTAAACTATTTAAGATGCTTTAATATACAATCTACAGAATTTAGTACTAAAAACTAAAGAAAAATACAAAAACGGCCGATTTTTCTCAAATGTAAAGAAAAATTGATTAAATGAGTTAGTTTCATTCATAAACAGTGCTTTTAAATAAATTTAGACAGAGAAATGGATATTTTCTGTAATGTTCCGAATACTTTTGTCCAGCAAAAAATGAAGAACTAAACCCTTTTTGTTATGGTAGTAGAGTAAAGCATTGCAAATTTCATGTACTTAGAAACAGAACATTTCACGAAATCTACTCACATAAAAATTTATGTTAATACCACAAACAATTACTTAAAAGTTACATTGAATAAATGCGCTAAGTTAAGTTGTGCCGAATATAATGCCGTTTCAAATATCTAAAAACTTATTGATAAAAGCATCAAATTCATAATTTGTTAAACAAAAATTACAAAAATTCTTATTTTAAAAAGTTATCAAAAATAAATTTGTACTTAGCTTGGGTACTTTTCACTGCTAAGTCAAACCCCCTTATTCTGCGCCGCGCGTGAGGTGACGATAGTCGAGTCGAGTCGTAGTCACGTGAGTCTTGTCACCTTATTCCCGAAGCCGATGTGACAGAGGTTCATGCCCAGCTGACTACTAGATTAGGATAAGAATGCAAAAAGTTCATTCTAAAAGACGTTTCTCACCTAAAGCGACTACTGGAATCGGGTGACTAGAGTAATTCGACTATCGTCACCTCACGCGCGGCGCAGAATAAGGGGGAAAGTTTATCCTACAACCGACGTAATCAGCCAAGGTACCAGCTTAAGCATCGAGTTCTTAGAATAAGGAAGGTCCCTCTTTCTCCTTATCGATGGCTCCATTATTGGTGACACCACTGGAGTCTTCCGTATCGGAAAAAACGTTTTACACTTGATTTTTTAAATAATTTTGAAACTTTTTTCATTAGCTTGAAATGGATAGCTTGAAAAAAAAACACGTCAGTTTCTTGTCGCAGACTACTTGGATCTCTCTATAGCCGATATCTTTTGAAACAAAATATGAAAACTTAGAACGCTTTGATAAACCCCTAAATCATGTCAGATTGAGCTGCAATTTTGTACGGGAATTTTTTCAAGGAAATCAACAAAATGTAAATAGCCGTTTTTTTATTTAACTTGACAATTTTCGCGGCCACCCTAGTGTGGTAAAGAGGAAATAAATAGATTTTTCGAAAACTTCCCACGAATGAAAACGAATGAAATGATTACAATCAAAACATTTCTATTTAAAGATGCCTGATGAATCATCGTTGTTGCGATCCAGCTGCTGGATTGATAGAGAAGATCGCTTCCAAACAATGGTAGGCTCATGCAGTCGAAAGAAATCAGATTTTAATAATCACCCTAATCGTTCCTTCTTGAGATTGCATTCCTGCAACCTTTAATGGCATAAATTGCAGACACTTTTGTGCGTTAGATGCGAGTGATTTTGCAAAAAGGTTACATATGTAATCGGCAGTTGTTAAGCATCTCGAAGAAGAAATTTACTAGGTATATATGAACGTAGCATAAATTTATCCCAAAAAACAAGCAATATATTTTTCAGTTTAAATCCTTCTGCTGATCCTGAATCCTAAATGCTGATTCTTGATTTCATAAACATGACTTCAATCGCAAAGTTTTTTGAAATTTTCTGCTATACCTACTCTGAAGGGAAAATAAGTCGTGATTTGAGATCATCTAACAGCCGTGAGGTAACATTCGCATGGGACAGATCGTTGATTTCCCTTTAATCAGAACAAAACAACAAAAACAAACATTGTCCACAGCGTCGCGTCGTCACATAACTTCAACGGAGCTATCGTGCTTAATTTTCTGTTTGTTATATAAAACGAATTAGCTACTCACATTTCTAAGACGCGTAGTGCCGTTTTCCACCCGAAAGTATGTTCAAGTGTAATAAAAAAAAGAGCCGCTTCTTCAGGTTGGCTTTTGAGCTTATGCAAACCAGCATGGATTGGGATGGAACAAAAAACAAAATCGTCAAGCGCTCGCTACATTGGATAACGGGCGCGAGAAGAAAAAACATTAAACATGAAACCGATTTGCAAACTGGCGACAAGTGTACCAAAAGCTTGGCAATAAAACTAACAACGGGCAAATCAGACAACGGTATGATTATTGGGGCAGGTGATGATGATACCTACCTGTTACATGCTTTGAAGCCCGGCCCCGGAAAATTGGGGCATGTACGTAGAGTTGTTGGCAGTTTTGTTGAACACAACCAATTCGTCGTCGTCCTACCGCTAAGTGTCTAACTATCGGTTGCATGCTCAAATTTCAATTGTTGGCGGGCGCGGCGGGTGTTTATGTGACAATTGGGCGCTAAGATTGTTAGATTGCCATTTTCAATTGGCATTAACTGGCATGATGAGAAAGGCGTCATTTAGATTGTAAACAAACCATTACCGCGAAGAAGGTTGTGAAATCGAGATGACATACAACATGGTTGAGGGATCGCCAATTGGTGAGACTGCATGAAATTTTTGGAAGAAACGGCTCGACAGTCCTTGGGATACCGGATAATATTGGACAACGGAGAATACATCGAAAGAAAATATTGATCAGTTTTCAAAAATATCAATTTTAATTCAGGCCCGTGCGAAGAACCTGTCCTTGGAAATTGATTTCTAACACAATATTCTAACTTATGATTATTACACAAACTCAAAAAATAATCAATTTTACTTAAAAAATAAATCAAAATTTTAAAAATAAATCAGAATTACGAGCTTTTATCGCCGCTGATTCTTATAGGCTTTTCTGGTTGAATTTCTGGTGAATTTGAAATCAAATAAATACAATTCTTTTGACGTGTTTATTGTAATTATTTAAGTTTCTGTATTCTAATATAGTTTTCTGAAGATGGCTGAAAGAAGTAGGCCGAAACGTCAAAAGAATTGTTTTTATTTGATTTAAAATTCACCGAAAATCATCAACCAGAAAGTCGCAGTGGGCTCTTCCCTACAAGGAAAAAAACAACAAAAAAAGCCGATTAGCAGACTAGTTTTCAAATTTGAAATCAATATTTCCGAAACACCAGAAAAAAATGCGAATCGATATTTCGAGTAAAGCTTTGGACATAATAACACTAATTTACGGCATTTTTGAACTTAGTAACCTGAAGGTCATTTTAAATGTGAAATCAGGCGCTGAATATGAAAATGAAATTAAAAAAAACCCAGTAGAGATCTCAGTTTTTGAGTTATGCTTCGAATATGAAATATTGGAAGAATAAAAAGTAAATATTAGTGACTTTATGTTAGAAAAAAAAATTTTTTTTGTTTCGATTAAAGTCGTTTTACCACCTTTATGACACTCGCGACTTTATCAACGTTGCAGTTGGCGGTCCGTTATTGAAAAACTTATATGGTAAAACTGTGTTCGATGTTTACTCTTGGGCTCGAACTCACGGACATCGGCTCTGGAGACAACAGACTTGCCAACTGAGCTATATCTCAAGCCCTAGAAAAAATTATAGAAAACGCATTTTGTAAGAGAAAACATTGTTTCAGCGAAAGTTTTAGACTCGATGGTAACATTTAAAAAATCAGATTTTCTATTGACCTTAAATGTAAATTAAAAAATAAATATTTCAAGTGATTATTTATCAACATCGGTTGAAAACTGATTAGGTTACGGTTAATTTTTCTTTTTTTTTAATAATTTAACGAACCGCAGTATGCTAATCGTAGTGTAGGAAGAATTAAACATGGTAAATCTCACTCGCTTTAAGTCAAAATTATTAATTAGCTTACCAGAAGGTGACATGCCAAATTTCAGAAAGATCTGACCATGGGAAGGGTTTGCTTGAGTCTCAAACGTGAATAGGATTTTAGGGTATTATGCTCGGAAGGAACAAAAATACTGGTTATTCATTTTCAATTCCAATCGTATTGCCAACCCGTTTGGGGAACAGTCGATTAAGTTTGACGGACCAAGAGGCTTCACAGCCACAGCTTCACACCTCATGACGATGACTGACAAAGTACAGATTGGATAACTGACAAAATAAAAATAGTTTATTCAAATTTTTTAATGTTAATTTTGAATGCAAAAATGTAATACAAATTAAGTTAACACTGCGCATTAAAATTCAACTTTTAAGTTGCTACTCTGAATCATATAAAAAATATTTCATAAAATTAAAACAGTTCGACTTTTAAAATTCGGTAAATTTATTTGAAAATTCAACAAAATAAGAAGATGAAAAGATAAGTTTTTTTTAATTTAAGAAAGATTTTTTTCAAAAAACTCGTCTAACCATTTAAAAAACTAAATAAAAGTATTTAATTGAAAACTCAAGGGAATGTACTTTGGTGTCTATGATTTGATAGATTTAAGCGTCCTGAATTGAAATCTTTTGTCAAATTTTGTCTATCATCTTTAGTTTTGTTGATATGAAGTTTATAAGCTTTCAAATGTATCAGTTTTAAGTGAAATCAATCATTGATAACTGATGAAATCTACGTTAAAGAAAAAATCTTATTCTGATTTTGTTTTTTATATCTATTTCATTAAATTAAGGAAATATTTGAATATTTAAAATAATGGAAAATGGCAAATGGAATATTTGAAAAATGATGATGAATGATCTAAATAGTCAAATTCTACAGTTATTCCCAAGTTGGAAAGATATCGTAACAAGTATTTGTGACATTACTAAAAAAAGTTTTTTTTTAAAATTGAATTCATTGAACAAAATTTGTTTAACTTGCAAACCGACAAGATATTTGCTTTAAAATATCTTAAATCGAATTTGGCTCAACCCTTTTTGAAATATGGGGAAAAGTAAACAAATAGAAAAACTGTATAACTTTTTTCGCAAAACTCAAAATTATTCAAGATTTTGTTTTGCTGATTCTGATGACTATGATCGTAAGTGGTAAACACCTGATACATGGATTCCAACTTAATGATGTATAAAATTAGTATTCGATTAATTAGAGTAGGCGTGTGCTTCGGGACGGACGGACGAAAAAAATCGAGCTTTTGAAGTTTTACTCAAAATTTGGATGTGTGGAAATGTGGATTTTCATCGAAAATGGCTCGAGTTTTGATTTTACCAATGAATTTCAAGCGTCTGTATCTCAGATTATGTAAGTTGAGCCCAATCTGAATGTTTTACATCAGGAAACAACCTCGGCCGGTCATTAGAACAACTTTGTTCGGAATATGAAGCCCGTTTGGAATCGAAAGCTCAAAACGCGAAACAACACGAACAAGAAAAAACATATTTTGCCAACGGATTAATGACGGAGTTCGAGCGACAGTAATTGCTAGCTGGATTGATACCCAATCGTTCTACATCTTACCGAAGCTAAGTATCTTTTTATCACTGTTCTCATAATTTCCTTCTCACAACATGGGCATACGTAGTTAATTAAAATTCGGTTTTTGATCTTTTCCATTCATCCATTATTCATTCATAAAGTTTCCGATTATTGTGCCAAGAAGTTTTTTACCGCATTCTTTAGAACAGTGGTATTTAAGGCAAGAACATAATTTAGCAGGTTTGGTCGAGTTAAATTTTAAACAAACTAAAGCATTGATTGCTCAAATAAGATTGCGTATTGATGTGAAATGTTTACCCGAGTATGTAGCACTCAATCCGAAGTTTTTAAAGATTCATGACAAAAAAAGGCTATATTCGTGTTTAAATTGGACAGGTCGGGACCGATATCTTAATGTTTTTATTTTGCAGTTTAGGTAGGAAAAAATTCCTGCACATTTACCTAAATTAAACCAACCATAACAATGGAGGGGCCCTTAACCCTCCAAAGCTGTTCGGGTCAATATGACCCGAAGCGCACATTTCAAACATCTATATCATCATTCCAATATACTGAAAAACTGGGAATTTTGACAGACCAAGTATGTTCTATGAAAATAATGATCAAATTAACGACAAAAAACTAAAATTTGAGTTTTGAAAATCGGTTCGTTAGGAAATGAAATACAGCTGAGCAAAGCCAAAATTGGATGTCGTTTTTTTAAAGTAAGATTTTTTTCTAACGGAGCATTTGAGATAGCGGTCGAAACTTTCATTGAACCACAACATATCTATACATTGTCGGAAAGATGGATTCTTGACGATTTCAAACATCATTGAAACACTGAAATACAGAAAAGCTGTCAGAAGTTATGAGTATTTTAAAAATAAAATTGATTTTTTGGACTTTTTACTTTCTGAACCAGTTTATGATAACCTGGTAATACATATCGACTTAGTTTTGAAATGGTGAGTAATTAGAATAAATAACCTACACAATGAATATAATATCATTAAAATCGGGTAACATTTACAGCCAGGAGAACGAAATCAAGCTACAACTAAAATTTCCCCGAATCGTATATTTAGCGAACGGCTTTGGAAGGTTAAAAAGGTCGATTGATCCGATATCTATTTTATTTTCGATAAAGTCATCATTTACATACAGATAAAAAGCAATTATTTCAGTTTTAATCAACCATAATAGAAATTTATCTGAAGCGATTGCCAAAAATGAAAATTTCTTGCATAGTTCCACAATCATTCAATTGTAATCATTTAAAGCATTGTTCATATAATGTTTCAGTTTATCTGGAATGTTTTTATGTATTACTTTATACTTGATAAAAAACAAAGATCCAAAGAATATTAGCTTGATATTTTTCCGATAATTATTTTCAAAACTAATCAATCCAACAAATGAACTAAATGTTGAATACTCAATTGATTTTAAAACATTTTTATAAAAAGAAGGTAAATGTTAATTCATTGATTTTGTTTTTATTTAAATGTTAACGCTTGTTTTCTTCTTTTTCTTTTCTTTTTAAAATATTCCTGCTTCTATTGTGAACTTTTTATAAATATATACAAGTAATTTCCTTTATTGATAGTTTTGTATGAGAAATAAATGAGGATTTTATATTGGGATCAAGATCTCTACAAAAATGTTACAGTAAAATTTAAAAATTTTACCAGGAAACAGTAGAAGCGTAGGAAATTTATTATAGATAACTCAAATCGTTACACTAGTCAAAAGTGTCTTCCGATCATATCCTTCCACCCACCGCTCCAACCCAAAATTGTTTTGCTAGGATGCAGAGGTGACCTCGGTCCTAAAGCGCAACATTTTTCTTTCATCCCTTTCTCTGTTTTCCAAGCTATCTATTGACTACTAGGACGTGGCCGGCGCCGTTATTGATGTTTAAAGAGAGAGCATCAGTTTTGTTCATTGTGAATGTGCTGTCAATCCCAGACACCATTCTTTTGACCTCTGGACAAAGTTGATGGCCTCGGTCAATCACGGAGTAGCAACCATTGGCGATGTGGAATTCGTTCTACTGAGCCACGCCTGCGATCATGGTATTCGAAATGCATTTGATAACAAATTCATAGTTAAACCAATAAAGAGTTAAAAACAATACTGGAGAAATTCAACGGAATTGTCCATTATTGATTTATTACTAGAAAATTATAAAAAAGACATTTCGGGTTCAATGTTTAAAGGTGGATGTGAGTAGTCATTCAAGCTAAGCTAAGCTAAGCTATAAAATTAGTATTCGATTAATTAATTTTGAAGTTAAAATAGTTGGGTTCGAAATCAGAACTTATTTTGTTATACTTCTTGATTAAAATCCATTGTAAAGACGAGGTAGGGTTTTTGTATGTCAAGTTTAGAGTTTCAATACAAACGGTAATCGAACAGAAATTTACAATTGAAAACAAGTTCCAACTGGTGAACTCCTTTATTCCTGTAGCGTCGTCAAACGAAAAGTCTATAAAGCCTAGGGTGATTTAAGATTAACGGTTATTTAACACCTTTTTAGATCAAGTAATTTCCCGTTCTAAACATAATTTTCAACGTAAATTATGTTTAGAAAAAATTTCAGTCAAATCAGCTTTTGCACTACTAACTATACACTTACTATACATACATTTCAGAAATTTGAGCAATGTAATGAAATGTAGAAGCAACCTACATTGGAACTACTTTGCCCTTCTTTGTCTTAATTCTTCCCGAGCAAAAGTTAATGAATTTAGTAGGGGAGAGTGGGGTATCGTGGACCATGGGGAAACGTGGGCCACTTTTAATATCTCAGATGTGTGTTGAGATAAAAATCTCAAACCAACTGTAATCATCGTCGCTTTGCGTGAGCATATATTCCTATATGTTGTTGACAGAAATACGCATCAAATGCTTCTTTAATTTATCAAGCTAAAAAAAGTAAGAAAAATTTACTTACATAATTAAAAAAACACCCGCTAATTTCATCGATGGGGAACCTAAAGTGCATAACAAAAATATGCCCATACGCTTATGATCTTAGTTTTGTCATGATCTTTCACATGGGAAGGAATTTTTGATGAAACATAAATAAGTCACACAAACGCAACCAATTTGCAAATCATAGCTTGTGGGGAATCGTGGGCCACACATCTTGAATCACCTATATTTTTATGTTTTATACACATTCAGAACTTACAATAATTTTTAATTATCTGTAAAGTTTTCTTATGCCAAATGAAGAGTTATGAAAATTATTTTGTCCATCCTATATAGGAAATTTTGCCAAAACGTTCGCGAGCCAGGTTTTGGAATCTATGCGATCATACACAGCTCTCTTTTTGATTTCAACATCTGAAATTACTTTAAAATAACGAAATGATTTAGGAAATCACAGTTTTGGGTCAACTCATAAACTTTGCATGTTATTTGGTCGATTTGGATTTGGTGGCCTACGATTCCCCACCATTTTTCAAAATCCAAAAAATATTGCTTTTTTTCAAACAGTCAGAATTTGGGGAAAATAACTTATTGAAATTTTTTTAAAAATACCTTATGATACCTTGAAAATGTAGAAAACCATACCGTTTTTTATTTTCATTTTATCTTTTATAATAAAGAAGTTATGGAACAACGAAAAAAAGTGGCCCATGATTCCCCACTCTCCCATATTTGCTTTAAATTTTGGGCTTCTAAAACTTTCACTTGCTTCTGAATTTCAATGGAATGACAAATTTGATAAACCACACTATTAAGTACCAACAAAGGTCATGTCAAATTTCGCAAACCGAAAGTATACATTTTGTAGATTGGCTCGAAAAACTGAGTTTTGCAAAATTTCATTTCAGAAGTTGATTTTTGGCCTCAATTTTTGATTCGAGATAACACCAGATGTCGACGTTTTTTGCAGTCATTTGCCATAAAAATTAAAATTTTTATTTTCCGATTTCTTTTGGTTCTCCCGTGGTGATTTTTGAGAGTCAAAAAAACGAAACATTGAGATCTTTAATACAACAAATTTTCTGGAGTTTCGAAACGTTTTAAATTAAATTTGATTAAAGATCGCTTCATTTAGAATTGAAACAAACTGTTGCTCATATTGTGACGCTCCCGGAGGACAAATTTGGAAGTTCTTGGCACCCACGTGTCGGGAATTCTGTCAGCTTCACGTATGTAAAGGGCGAACACGGAATTATTGCGACGCCGAAAATGTCATGCCAATTTTCTTATAATGTAATCAAACCAAAATTTCAGGGTAGTTTTATACATACATTTATGTACTTCAAAAACCAAAAGAAAAATTAGTCGATGGAGCCTTGAGTGCAAAATTGAACGCATTTTCGCTCGACGTCCTCCATCAAAGTCTTTACAGTGTCATCCGGTACCAGTTTTTCAGTTTTTTTTTCATTTTCTTAACATTTTCTTCTCGTCTTTAAATGTCTTCTTGCTATTCCGAAGTTTCCGCTTCATTATTGCCCAGTACTGCTCCTCCGGGTACAGTTCCGGACGGTTTGACAGGTTCATGTCCTTTGGAACAAAATGGACAGAATTGGCCTCATACTTCTCCAGGACAATTTTAGAAAAGTGGCATGATGCCAAATTTAGTTAAAATAGCGAAGCTTCGTCGTGCTGCTGCAAGAACGGAAAAAGGCGCTTTTTAAGGCACTCAGATTTGTGCCAGACGCCATTTACTCGCCATTTGTCACGAGAGGGTCACTCCTCAGTCCGCAATAGCCAAACGAGATTTTTGGAGGCTAACTTCGACATTTTCTTCTTCTTAAATTTGTCGTCCACTTCGAACTTGCTTCTTCCGGTGAAAAACTCCAACCCCGGAATTTGCTCGAGCTAGCAAACAGCCAAATCGAACCATAAAACAAAATATTTTTTACCAAAATCCGAGCTCGGCAGCTATACGAAAAGGTACTGACCAAGTTCGACAGGTGTCTTCTGATGGACGATGAAACCTATGTCAAGGCTGCCGTCGGGCAAATCCCAGGTTAAAAATTTTACTTAACGAAAAATTTCGTTACAAATAAGACAATGAAGTGTCTCCAAAAATATATTTCATCATTAAACGACCATCCCATAGTGTTTTGGCCAGATTGGGCAAGCAGTCATTACAGCAAAAACGTCCAAGAATGGTATGCAGAGAAAGTGATCAACCCAACTGCCCCCAGTTCCGCCTTATTGAGAAATACTGGGAAGAGAGACTCAAGGCAAACGGAAAGTTTGTCAAAGACATCAATCAGATGAAGACCTGGTGGAACAAGATTTCCAATCCAATCCAATAATTGAAATACAGGCATTTGTTTGGGTTCCAATTCTTAACAAAGCAAGCTTTAGCTTTAACCGTTCCTGAGAGATCGCTTCGTGAAAGTACTGTACAGTTCATATATACCCTAACCACAAAGGAATGTTAAATAAAGTCCGATTGAACTAAAATTTTGCGCAGATCAGTTTTTTGGAACAAATAATTGTGTATATGGCCGGTTTTTGTAATTCGCCTTGGCCATAGTTTGTAATCTATGACCTCCATATGTTGGGTCAAAAGTTATGATGTGGGTTCTAATTTATTCAGCCATGAATTTCATTCAGAGAAATTTTAACAGTTCTTTACATTACTCGTAAGGTGACTGTGTAATTTTGAAAAAGCGTTAGCGAATCTTAAAAGTTTTCACGAAAGTTAAAATTACAGATACTACCCAACAATCAACTGCCAAACAACTGCGAAACTTGCAACATTCGAGACAAGATAAATGTCCACGAAGCGTTTATTTGTTTTTTTTCCTTCGTTGTTTTTGTTCCATTTTGCATGGCTCAGAAAATCGATGCAAACAATACTTCACTTGCTGCGCTGTGCGATGCGCTGCTTTGCTGTTTTGGCAATCGTAACTGACCATCAGAGAGCAGCGATTGGCAATGATCCCATCAGCCGGGTTGACGTCGCGAAAGTGTGGATTAGAGACCATCAATCGGAAAATTGACCCTATTCCCAGCCGTTTGGTTGTCTCTCAAGAGCCAGGTTGGTTTAGTCGGTGGAATCCATATTGAACGAAAATCCTCGGAAATAGTCGGTCTCAGCAGAGGCAATTTGTTCGATCCGACAATCCCGCTAAGCACAGCCATGGTCAAGCGCATGATGAGAAAAAAACGCTTTCAGCTGATCATGCAAACATTTCCCAGTTCGCGGCTGCTGGACAAACCAAACAATAGTCTCCAATCACAGAGTGTGGGTGTTTGTGGGTGAATGCGCTATGTTGTGATTGATGGACATCAAAATTCATAAATATCAGTCTTTACCCGGGTCAGGTTTCGATGTTTCGCCGATTCGTGGAGCAGCCGAATTTAGGCCACGGGGTGAGCTGTTGGTGTTTGCTAAAATTGGCAATTCGTTGACGCCACAACATAATCGGTACTTATCATTCTAGAGACACGTTCACCGCCCTCACTCAAGCTAAGCCGACAATCGAATAAGTGATTTTTCGTTGCAATTGGAATTAAAATGGAAATTATGTAATCGGAACGATACCCCTCGATATCGTGGCAAAAACCATCCGTGCAGAGGTACGCATAGAATCGAAAAAAAATCATTTGCGACCCCTTATTGGTTTGAGGACTAAGTACAAGCCCTAGGCTTAGAGTTTATAAGTCGCTTAAATGTGACAACTAGTAGTCTGTGCAGAAAACGGCGTATGGCCGCTGCAGCTAGAGGGGAAAAGAACCTTGACCAAGCCGACGTGAAAAATAATAACAATAACTCTGTTCGGGCGCATGGGTTCACTTATTTGTTATGATTGTATCTGAATATTCGCGTGAGCTTACTTGTGGAGAACGTTTTTCGATTTTTAGTGCTGAGTTAAACACCCCCGTATCATTTGTTTAAACTTGAAGTCAAGGCAGCTGGGCTGTCTGTGTGTTGGCTAGATTCAAACGATGGTCGAAAATGATAAGAACTTATGTCAGTTAATCACTGAAGAAAACCTCGTGTTGAAAGGTTTATATTCCGTCAAGATTTTAAGATTTATTAATAAAATCACATTTGAATCTGATTTTTCCAACTTCCGATAATTACAAAGTGTTAATTTGAATGTTTTCGGAGTTCCACGATAGTTTTTTAATACTCCATGAAAGTTGAATACTGGCCCTCATAACCTGCTATAGGATAAATCTAGAAATGTTATACAATACCCTTGTTCTGGAGCTTTTTTACGTGTTTACATGTTTACAATTCTATTTAAGATAAAAAATACGTCTCAGAATCAAAATGACACATTTTAGTTTCATAACCTTTACAGTTCTTTTAATCACATTTCAACCGCTTCATCTTTGTTCGGACGAACTATTATGTTGTTGTTTAACACAGCTTCGGAACCGATGCAATTTAAGAGAAAAAAAGTTTATGTTTTTTTACTTGGGATAACCTCTAAGAACTCCGCCAAATCGTGACTCGCTAAGTCTTTGGATGAGCAAGGTGTTATTCAAGCCATTCGAATCTGGATACCGCATTTATGTGAGGCACGAATGTTTTACGGCTGCAAAGCTTTGAATGTCACACCATGGCACGGAGTCATGATGTGTATCAAACCATTTATGTAACTATGGGAGAAAAAAGAAAAATGGTCATCTCACAAATAGTAATATAATATGAAATATTTCCGCGATTTTGTGAGACATGAAAAGGGCTCAAAATAGACCAACATCAAATTTACACATAAAGCATTGAAATGTCCAAGACTGAAATCTATCACAATTGAGGCGCTTGGGATCAGAGGAGTGGAAGTGCCTAAATGATAGTTTCGAGAAAATGCGCTTCAAAGTTGTAAAGATGCTCGATTTTTCAATCAAACAAACAATCAAAAAATTATAAAGAATCTGAGTTTTGCACCCGATGTACAATGAAATATGAGGAATCGTTAGGTATACTTAACTCAAAATTGATGATTTTGGCACTTTCACTCTTCTGATTCTGCGGGCCTCAATTTATTTCAAAACTAAATAATTTCATGATTTAAAAGATTTATAGAGATTGTTATAATTTTTTTTTTCTTTATTTTAAGAGACTTTCAGCCTTTGGCTGGTTCGTCTCTTGTTATAATATTTAATATTGATATGTTTGAACTAAATTCTCTCGTTAAGCACCATTTTCGGAATCATACAGGGGCTCGTATGCATTAGAGGGTTCCATTCACAATTCAAATTAGATTGTGGTTTTGGATTCAAATATCATGCTCAACATTGACTGTTTACTCGAAACTTAGATCGAAAATTCTGGCGTTGAAAATTTCGAATTTTGACAGGGTGCCTCCCAGTTTACTTCACTCAAATTGCACACACCACTTACTATTGAAAAATTCAATAAAAAAAATAACCATAACTTTACAAATTTATAAGGGTAAATGAACCATTTATGGTACTTTGACAACAATAAATCCGGTAAAATTTTGTACAAATGCAGAAATTGCTTAGTATCCCTTTTTACAGAGGCAAACAAAGCAGTCCTAGTCCCTAGAGATGGTAAGAGCGCTCAATGGCAGCGCTACTAGTAGAGAAACAGAGGCGGAAAAACCCTCTAAGGCGAATGTCAGTCACCCGAAACGGATCGATGCCTTCGTTCAAACGGTGAGGAATGAGCTTATTACTCCGAAAAGCTCTAAGAGTGTAAAGAGGAAACGAGGGTCACCAAGTGATCCAAGACCTGGCACCCTAAAGAAGAGGGCCCAAGACCCGATGGTTCGACAGGAACTGAAAGGCAAGGACGACAAACCCAACGAGGGAGCGCCCTCCGAATGGCAAACAGTGACGCGTAAACACCGTAAGGAGAGAGCTACGAAAACAAACCCCAAGCCCGACAAGCTTGCTGAACTAGGTGAAAACGTGAGGAGGATCCGTCGTACTCGTTCCGGTGAGATGATCCTCGAGTTGAAACGAAGTTCAGCAACAAAGAGTGCATCCTTCAAGGTGCTAGCGGAGGAAGTTCTTGGCGAGAAGGCGGAGGTGCGTGCGCTATGTCACGAAGTAACCATCCATATCAAAAACCTCGACGATATTACGACAGAAGATGAAGTCAGGACAGCGCTAGTCGATCAGTGTAAGATCGGCAAAGATCAGATCTCGATCCGATTGAGACAGGGTCCTCCCAAATCCGGAACACAGGTTGCAATTGTGAGGCTTCCAGTGGTAGTAGCCAACGCAGCACTCGTCAGTTTGTCAGATAACCATCTCCTAGCAACCAGAGGTATGCTTTCGATGCTTGGGGTATGGCCACAAGTCGTTTGACTGCAAGGGAGTTGACAGACGCGGATTATGCTGGGGGTGCGGAGAATCCGGTCACATACCGGCTAGCTGCAGTAAGCCGGCGAAGTGTCTTATTCAGGCTTCCGAAAAGTACTGGCGAACGACAGTATTCTTGCGAATGTCGCACATGCACCTAGATGAAAGCTTCCCGAATATTTCTTCCCCGACAGTTTTAAAAGGAGCGGTCGTGCGATATACAGCGATGCGTTGTTTTACCTCATGCGAGAGTTTGTTCGTGGGTGTGAAAGTTTTTTAAGCTTCGTGACAGTTTTGGGAAAATCTTCGTGACAGTTTTCAATGCGTTGAATTTCGCATGACAGTACTACTTACTCCGTCCGACTGTAGCCGAGATTCGCTCGGGCCGAGATAGTTTCGAACAAACGTTTGAATTTTCCTTTCGCTTGAAGCTACTGCGGGTGGTGATCACCCCAATCACCCTCCCCTTCCCTTTTCGCCTAACCTGCACCGGCACCACACATCGCGTATATTCGAACTGAGCAGCAGCGCATACGATCGGGCATGGGTACGGTATGGGCACGACAGTCACCCGTGACAGTCCTGCAAAAACTGTCACGCCCTGCAGCCGACAGTTAGGATGAAATTATTTTCGAAACAGGAGGCATGAAGCGATGAAAACCGAACTGTCGGTTGGGTTCGCTACAGCTTAAAGCACAACACTTTCGGCAACGCATGCTTTGAGCCGATTGTTCAGATACAGCCTGGGTTCTCGCACGTGTGCGATGTAGCCGAAGCGATTCGATTCGTTACCTACGGTACAGCAGCGAACCGAGTGGTAAGGAAAACCGAGACAGTTTGTTTGGCAAGAAAAAAGCTGTCATAGCAAAGCTGTACTTTTCGGAAGCCTGGTCTTATTTGCACTGGTGACCATGCGCTACGATGGATAGGATAGTCGAGTTGCTCACAGGCCGAAGCCCCGTTATTATCGCGGGGAATTTCAATGCGTGGGCCCAGGAATGGGGTAGTTCCCTTACGAACGCCAGAGGACAGAGTCTACTTGAAGCTCTTGCAAGGCTGAATGTGGACCTGGCGAACGTAGGTAATACTAGAACCTACCATAGAGAGGGACGTGAATCCATTATAGATATCACATTTGCTAGTCCCAGATGGACAAGTAATTGGAGGGTGAGCGAGGACTACACTCATAGCGACCACTTTGCGATCCGTTATCGTGTGGGTAAAAGTGCACAGTCAGTCAGAGGAGAGGTAATGACAGGTGAACGACGCTGGAGGACAAAACAATTTGACCGGAATGTCTTTGTCGAGGTTTTAAAATGGGAGCAAAACCTGTCAAACTTGTCGGCGAAAGACCTGACGAAAGTACTCACACGTGCTTGTGACGCAGCAATGACGAAAAAAGCTAATCGTAGAAACCTACATCCACCAGTTTTTTTTTTTTGATGGACTGAGGAAATCGCGAATTTGTGTGCAAGCTGCCTTCGCGCTAGGCGAAACATGCAGAGAGCACGAATTCGAATGGAGAGAGACGAGCGTAGGCCGCTTTTCAAAAATGCGAAAAGAAACCTATGCAAGGCAATCAAAGAGAGCAAAAAGGCATGTTTAAGGAAACTTTGTCTTGATGCCAATGACGGACCATGGGCGCGATGCCTATAGGATAGTCATGGCAAAAAACAAAAGCGGTAGCACACCTCCTGAAATGTGCCTCAACAAACTGAGGGAAATAAAGAGAGAGCTGTTCCCTCATCATAATATCAATAGCTGGCCGCAAATCCCGTACGACTGGAATACGAGCGAGGAGAAGTTAATATCGTTAGAAGAACTACGCGACATCGCCAAATTCTTCAGCTGGAAAAAGCTCCGGGTCGAGATGGTATCCCAAACATTGCAGTTAAGGCCGCGATTATGGAATTTCCCGAAATGTTCCGATCGTCACTGCAAATTTGTGAAGGATGTTTCTAGAAATTTGGAAACGGCAGAAGCTGGTTCTGCTGCCCAAACCAGGAAAGCCATTGGGGAACCCATCGGCATACAGGCCAATATGCCTACTGGATACGGTTGGAAAGATTCTGGAAAAGGTGATCTTGAATCGTATCCAGCAGTACTCCTAGGGCGAAGGCGGTTTGTCCAACAATCAATTCGGCTTTCGAAAAGGGCGATGCACAGTCAAAACCATTCGAACTGTCATCGAAACGGCTGATAAAGCCAGACTCAAGAAGAGAAGAGGGGACCGTTTTTGTGCGGTAGTAACATTGGACGTGCGCAACGCCTTCAATAGTGTCAGCTGGGCAGCGATTGCTTCTTCGCTTATAAAAATGAGGATACCGAAATATCTAAGCAAATTTGTGGAATGCTATTTCCAGAACCGCAAGCTACTATACATGATGAGCGAAGGATTTCAGGAAATGAATGTTACAGCTGTAGTACCGCAAGGGTTGATACTGGGCCCGATTCTGTAGAATATTACGTATGATGAGGTGCTGACATTGAGCCTGCCAGAGGGAGTTGAGTTGGTTGGTTTCGCGGACGACGTGGTGCTACTAGCAACGGGTTACTCAACAGAAATCGTCCAGCTAAGAGCTTTAGAGCCTGTAGAAGCGGTAGAGAGCTGAATGCACTCCAAAAGTTTGCAGTTGGCTCACCACAAAACCGAGAAGGTCCTGATATCAAACCTGATTTCACCGCAAACAGGCAGGATTACAGTTGGATCATGCACCATCGAATCAAAGCGTGAGCTTAAATATTTGGGTGTGATGATTGACGACCGGCTCAGCTTTAAAAACCACGTTGAGTATGTATGAAAGAAGTCGGCAACAGCAACGGCCACACTCACGAGGATAATGGCGAACAACTTGGGGATCCGAAGTTGTCAGCGAAGGATAATTTCGAGTGTAGTTTCGTCAATCCTTCGGTATGGAGGGGCGGCCTGGAAATCTGGTCTTAACATCCAGTGTAACCAGCAGAAGCTGAACAGTGTACAGAGGCGAATGAATTTGCGGGTCATCAGTGCATACCGCACCGTCTCGTCGGAGGCTGCATGCGTTGTAGCGGGAGTCATGCCCATCTCGGTTTTGTTGGTGGAGGACTCCTATTGCTACGAAAATAGAGGCACGCAAAACGTGAGAACACGAGCCAGAGATAGCTCCATGACCAACTGGCAGCAGCTGTGGGACAGTTCAGAAAGAGGAAGATGGACCCATCGTTTGATCCCTAACATCAAGGAGTGGATGGAGAGAAAGCACGGCGAAGTGGATTTCTACATGACGCAATACATAGCGGGTGTTGTGCCCATCTCGGTTTTGCTTGAGGAGGATGTCTATTGCTACGACAACAAAGACACGCCCAATGTACGAAATCTCACCAATGAGAACTCGATGTCCAACTGGCAGCAGCAGTCTGATCCCGCACATCGGGAGCTGGATCGGAAGAAGGCACGGTGAAGTGGACTTCTATATGACGCAATTCCTGACTGGTCATGGATGCTTCATGAAGTACCACTACCGGTTTGGACATGTGGCTTCGCCATATTGCCCAGATTGTGGTGACAAAGAGGAAACACCCGAGCATGTGGTGTTTGTCTGTTCGAGGTTTGCGGCGGTACGTACTTCCATATTTGCCGCCTGTGGGCCTGTCACGACAGCAGATAACGTTGTACAGAGGATGTGTGCGGATTCCAACACTTGGCATGCGGTCAGCGATGGGTTCACCCGGATCATGACTTCCCTGCAGAGGAGCTGGAACCAACGGCAGTCCGCGAACGGTGTAGGATGACTCCATCGACGGGGAGCATCTGAGCTACAAAGATAAGGCATCATCTTCTGCGTAGCGGAGATCAGGGGTGCGCCGCGAACGTGTGTAGGATACCCCCATGTCGGGGGGTATCCGAGTAGTGCCGCTTCTTAAGAGGGAAACTGCGGGGATAACACTTTACCTTCTTCGTAGCGGATCTCGAGGGAAGAGGATTAACCACTGTCGGGGGATACCCCTGGGTAGAGAGGCTCTCGATGCCGGGCGAGCCTCTCGAGTCGGTGTAGGATGTCGTCACCGTCGGGAAACATCCGAGTCGTAGCGTTCCAAGTCCCGAATGTGTGCCGTGACAGGCGCGAGTCCAGGACAAGCTGCTCTCGATCTGGCACACAACGGGCAGGAAGGGCCAGCCAAGGGGGATAAAGAAGACCGGACAACGGTCGGAGTAGACTGACCCCATCGACGGGGGGCTGTCGAGTGGAGTGCGCCCGACCCCACGGTTTGAAGTTACAAAGATAAGACAATACCTTCTGCGTAGCGGATGCCGTGGGTGCGCCGCGTTCGTGCGTAGGATGCTCCACCTTCGGGGAGTAGAGGATAAAACATGACCTTCTTCGTAGTGGAAATCGTTGGGAAAGGGTTATTCCACGTTCGGGGAATACCCACGGGTAGAGTGGCTCTCGACGCCGGGTGAGCCATTCGAGTCGGAGTAGGATGACGTCTTCGTCGGGAATCATCCGAGTCGTTGCGTTAAGTCCCGCGCGTATGCCGTGACAGGCGCGAGTCTAGGATAAGCTGCTCTCGATCAGGCAATGTGGCAAACGACGGGCAATGTGGCAAACTTCGAACCCTGAAGATAAGATGTCGGGCCTCGAGTCGTTAGAGGAGAGGTCAGGCCTCAAACCTTCAGGCAGAGAGGTTTGCGTGGTAAACCCCGAGTCTTTATGATAAGGGGTCGGGTCTCGAGTCGTAAGAGGAGGGACCAGGCCCCTTACCAACAAGAGGAGGGGTACAAGTGGTCACCTCGAGTCATTACGAGGAGAGGTCAGATTTCAAGTCGTTAGAGGAGAGATCGGGCCTTGAACCGTGCAGAGGAGAGGTAAACCTCGAGTCGATGCGAGGAGGGGTTGGATCTCGAGTCGTTAGAGGAGAGATCAGGCCTCAAGTCGCGAAGAGGAGAGATTTGTGTGAGAATCTCGAGTAATTGCGAGGAGATGTCGGTTCTCAAGTCGTTAGAGGAGAGTTCAGGCGTCGAGTCGTAAAGACGAGAGGTTTTGCTGAAAGTGGTCTCGTTAATGAGTATTGCCTTGGAGCGCATTAGCGCGAATAGAGCTCCCACTATTGAAGCATAGTATACTAAACAGTTCGGGGTGGGAACCAGGTCTACGGCCCCAGGTGGAGTTTAGGGAGTATGGGGTATACACGGAGTATATTATGAGTCTTCCCATTGTACCCATGGACCCAGAGTAGCAAACTGGGGGGGACGCGGTGGCTCGTCGTGCCTTGGAATACAATCCATAAACCGGGATTTACCACCTGTGGTTACCAACTAAAAAAAAACATACATACATACATACATACATACATACATACATACATACATACATACATTCTAACATCTATGCTTTTCCCGATAGTTTTGCGTTTTTGTCATTATTTTCATTTTAACCATTTGTGTCATTAAAGTTACTTGGTTGTCTTCTTATTCACTTCGTTTTTTTTTGGATTTTTTTTCCAATGTTTTATGAACGTTCAGTGCTGAACGACTTGAAGAAGTTAAAATCTAATATTTTTTTTTGTTTCGATTATAGTCGTTTTACCATCTTTGTGGCATTCGCGACTTTATCAACGTTGCAGTTGGCAGATAGTTATTGAAAAACTCATCAGGAACAACTGTGTTCGATGTTTACTCTCGGGCTCGAACTCACGAACATCAACTCAGGAAGCAACTGACTTGCCAACTAAGCTATATCACAAGCCCAAAATCTAATCAAATAATTAATAATATAAGTATGTGTTTTGTCTTGTTTCAAGTTTTTGTCATTTCTTCATTTTTTTTCTATTCCATTTACACATGTTATTAATGATACCTTTTTGCCAGTTTTGTCATTTTTGTCATTTTTATGAATTTTAGATTTTTATGATGTGAGTAAGTATGTTTTGTCACATTGGAAGTTTTTGTTAAATCTTTCAAATTCTATTGCCTTCGATAAATTTGCTGCTTTTTTCTTACATTTTAGTCATCTTCTTATCAAACTGGTCACATTTGTTCAATTTTAAATGTCTTGTCAGATCCCCTTTTTGTGATGTTTATAATTTTAAATTATCAAGATACGTCTTGCTATATTTGTCATGTTGTTGTTTTAATTTCTTATTGTGAAATTTCGCATGTTATTCTTTCTTGTCATTTCTTAGAAATAAGTAAAAAAAATTAAAATGAACTTACGACTTTGTAATACATCGAACTTGTTAGATAAATTAAAATTGCAAAAAGAAGCTTCAACTGTGTTTTATTTGGAGTGAACGACAAGTTATAACCAAAAGAAGGAGGATCAGAGTTGAAGGTTCTGGTGGAAACAAAATTCAAAGATGCACCTCTAAGATGAACTTTGTTAGATTATCTCCTCCGCTGCTCTGCTATTGTCCTATTGTGCCTCTTTCCATTGACGCGTTAAACCACAAGTCACTGACAGAAACTAGGGTGAGGGTGCAAATTTTGACGAGTCACTATGGTCAGGCGAGCTTCATGAGGATTGGAAATTAGAAGAAACTAGCTGACCCGGTAAACTTCGTTTTACCTTCTAAAGTATAAATCGTAATAAATGTTTAATTTCATCTACACGTCCTTAACTGCATTGTGCTCGCCAATAGATTCTTATGGAAATCGTAACAAATAAAGTTTAATTTGTATTGGGACCCCCTATCATCAAAAGTGAGATCCTTGAAACTATTATACAAACCATCTCTGACCCAAAAAACCCTCGGATACCAAGTTTCACTTCATTCCGACCGACCATTCATACGTGATGTTATCACAAAGAAAACGCCTCCATTTTTATATATAAGAAGATGTGAAGAAGAGATAACTTTGTATGGGGACCCCCCTTTCATAAAAAGTGAGATTCTTGAAAGTATTATACAAACCATCTCTGACCCAAAAAACCCTCGGATACCAAATTTCACTTCATTCCGACCGACCATTCATACGTGATGTTATCACAAAGAAAACGCCTCCATTTTTAAATATAAGATGTGAAGAGATAATTTTGTATGGGGACCCCCCTTTCATAAAAAGTGAGATTCTTGAAAGTATTATACAAACCATCTCTGACCCAAAAAACCCTCGGATACCAAATTTCACTTCATTCCGACCGACCATTCATACGTGATGTTATCACAAAGAAAACGCCTCCATTTTTATATATAAGATGTGAAGAGATAATTTTGTATGGGGACCCCCCTTTCATAAAAAGTGAGATTCTTGAAAGTATTATACAAACCATCTCTGACCCAAAAAACCCTTGGATACCAAATTTCACTTCATTCCGACCGACCATTCATACGTGATGTTATCACAAAGAAAACGCCTCCATTTTTATATATAAGAAGATGTGAAGAGATAATTTTGTATGGCGACCCCCCTTTCATAAAAAGTGAGATTCTTGAAAGTATTATACAAACCATCTCTGACCCAAAAAACCCTCGGATACCAAATTTCACTTCATTCCGACCGACCATTCATACGTGATGTTATTACAAAGAAAACGCCTCCATATTTTATATATAAGATGTGAAGAGATAATTTTGTATGGGGACCCCCCTTTCATGAAAAGTGAGATTCTTGAAAGTATTATACAAACCATCTCTGACCCAAAAAACCCTCGGATACCAAATTTCACTTCATTCCGACCGACCATTCATACGTGATGTTATCACAAAGAAAACGCCTCCATTTTTATATATAAGAAGATGTGAAGAAGAGATAACTTTGTATGGGGACCCCCCTTTCATAAAAAGTGAGATTCTTGAAAGTATTATACAAACCATCTCTGACCCAAAAAACCCTCGGATACCAAATTTCACTTCATTCCGACCGACCATTCATACGTGATGTTATCACAAAGAAAACGCCTCCATTTTTATATATAAGAAGATGTGAAGAGATAATTTTGTATGGGGACCCCCCTTTCATAAAAAGTGAGATTCTTGAAAGTATTATACAAACCATCTCTGACCCAAAAAACCCTCGGATACCAAATTTCACTTCATTCCGACCGACCATTCATACGTGATGTTATCACAAAGAAAACGCCTCCATTTTTATATATAAGAATGTGAAGAGATAATTTTGTATGGGGACCCCCCTTTTCAAAAAAAGTGAGATTCTTGAAAGCATTATACAAACCATCTCTGACCCAAAAAACCCTCGGATACCAAATTTCACTTCATTCCGACCGACCATTCATACGTGATGTTATCACAAAGAAAACGCCTCCATTTTTATATATAAGACTAGCTGACCCGGTAAACTTCGTTTTACCTTCTAAAGTATAAATCGTTATAAATGTTTAATTTCATCTACACGTCCTTAACTGCATTGTGCTCGCCAATAGATTCTTATGGAAATCGTAACAAATAAAGTTTAATTTGTATTGGGACCCCCTATCATCAAAAGTGAGATCCTTGAAACTATTATACAAACCATCTCTGACCCAAAAAACCCTCGGATACCAAGTTTCACTTCATTCCGACCGACCATTCATACGTGATGTTATCACAAAGAAAACGCCTCCATTTTTATATATAAGAAGATGTGAAGAAGAGATAACTTTGTATGGGGACCCCCCTTTCATAAAAAGTGAGATTCTTGAAAGTATTATACAAACCATCTCTGACCCAAAAAACCCTCGGATACCAAATTTCACTTCATTCCGACCGACCATTCATACGTGATGTTATCACAAAGAAAACGCCTCCATTTTTAAATATAAGATGTGAAGAGATAATTTTGTATGGGGACCCCCCTTTCATAAAAAGTGAGATTCTTGAAAGTATTATACAAACCATCTCTGACCCAAAAAACCCTCGGATACCAAATTTCACTTCATTCCGACCGACCATTCATACGTGATGTTATCACAAAGAAAACGCCTCCATTTTTATATATAAGATCCTAAACCGGGAATGCATCTAATTTTTGGTACGAATGCAGAGCTAGGAACTGTTACCTTAACATGAAACGGGGCTGAGATATAATTTATGTATGCTCGTGAGAATTTCCATCTGCAGTTGGTACGTTTTTCATTGGCACAATCCGCAAGATGCACTCGAAGTTAAAATTTAAAGAAGCATTGTTCGGTTCGCTCCCCCACTTTGTTCAGTTTCAATGATCATTCCACTTCCAGTTGTGTAATTGTAGCTACCGTTATATTTTAGCAAATGAAATGGATAATTTTTTTTTCAGACGCTACCAAATTACACTTTTCTTCTTTTGGAATCATACAAATCATTTAAAATTGATATTCACTATTGGCAAAATTTAATTATGAATTCCGACTGCTGGATTTTTTACATACATTTAGTTTTAAATTATTAATTCTTCTAAACTTAAAATGAAAAAATGTTTATTTAAATTTGTACTTAAAACATTAAAACTTGTAAATCTGAGAACTTTTACATATAAAGACTCCAAACATTAGACAAATAAACTTTCGCACTGTTATAAATAATATTTGCATTTATCAGACAATTTTTTCATATTCCCAATTGTTAAAAACCCATTTGCATTTTACTATAAAGCAATCGCTCACCCGGCATCAATCGTCAAAAATTTGCAAATTTAATAACCTCACGAATAAGCGCATCTTGCCCAGCCATAGAGATGCAAATCGAACTGAATGCACTTCAGCCAGCCGGTGCGGGCGCCTTACATTTGAAATTCGATTCGGAAGTTACTATTTTTCCACCCGGCTTGTGGCCGTGAGAATCAAATCTTTGTTGCTGTTTCATTATGTGCGATTTTTACGCTTCACGCCACCCGAATGCGCCATCATCGCCGCATCGTCATTCGTCATGTTGGGGGTCTTACTTAGACCACGAACGCAGACCGCAAAACCAGATTCGATCATTAGTTCGCACTTCATCTAACATGGAAAAGGCTTCTTTTTTCATTTCGAGATGATGTTTTTTTCTCTCCACGGTAGCTGCGCTTATCAGATCGGTGCAAAGCAGTTGCTTATCAGTTAAGGGATTGTTCCAACTTCAATTGGATAATCAGGGGTTTCTTAATGTTATAATGGAAGCAAAAAAAATACTCAGCTCACTGATTTTCGCAACTTGATTAGCTTCCAAAGTTGAAAGAATTATTAAAAATATTCATATTGACGAAAAAAAAAACAATAAATATTTTAAACAAGGATTTAAATTTCACTTCTCAAATAAATGAAAAAATACTACTATTCCTTAAACTGTACCTTAGAACAGAATGAATTTTTTATCAGCATTTGGTTATGTAGTTTTATTTGAACAAAATTGAAATACAAGAAACATTTAATTATAAAAATTAAATTGTAATGTACCAACCAATATGAATTCATTATTTACAAGGTAAGTACTTGATTCGTAAAAATCCAAGTGAAATGATTGATGAGTCCATTCAAATCGATCGATCAATCATAAAACTGCTGCATTCACATTGTTTGCGGTGCGTTTGTTGTTGATTACGGTTTAAGATATGCATCGAAAGGAACAAAACCACCTGATTAAAAACAGTGAAAAAATTGTATAACATCCAGCGGAGGTATTATAGGTAAAGGTAACTTTCCTTTTCAGCAAACTGACTTTTACCTTTTTCTTGAGACGGTTGATGGAATGTCCAAGTACCTACCTACTAGTCTACAGTAGGTCCAACAATCTTGTGGTATCAGCCAAAGGGAACTTGAAACCTCAACTCTGAGCTAAGCGAAGCGTTTTTTTTTTGTTTGCTCTCTTCCACCAAGCGACCAGTTTTGCAAAAATGAAAGAAAAAAATCCTCTACAGCTGGTTATCATCCTAAGTTCATGAACAAGTGCGACCAAGTCGATCCGTTGAAAATATGAAGGAACTTTCGCCCTTTACGAATGAGAGTGGCTTATTTTTTGCCGCTCTAGTCGAACGGCCGTCGAAGAGGAAGTTTTGACGGATCACTAGCTGCTTGCTTGCTGTCCCAACGCGATGGTGGTGTCAAATTCGACGAATAGCTTACATAACATCATGATAAACAGAGAACTTGTTTCGCGACAGGTTCATTTATTGCATACATAATGGACTAATCGAATCAAACACCTTCAGTCAGTCAATTAATATTTCGATTCGGGATAGATTGACACAAACGGGTTGATTTCGTCAAATATTCACAAGGATTGGTGAACTATTCAGATTTCCATAATAACAAGAAATATCATTTAAGGATGAACTTAAAATCTAATTTAAACTGCCGACCAGTTATTATGTGAATTTTCTTACGGGATAACGAGAAAGTTAAAAAATTGTCTCTCAACTTACCTATTCCAGAATGATGATGAATTATTCAACTGAGGAGCAACCTGCAAAAAAAGATATACGTAAGTATAATTGAGTACAAACAAAAATGAAGCTCTATTTAAAACAAATATAGGCATAAGAATTGACTTATTAATCAATCGAGTTGTTTTGTTCCAGATATCACTGCTGTCGTCATTCTAGATCATAACTTCTACAGATTTCGTTTTTGTTTCTGTGCAGACCTCAGAATTCATGTGTTTTCAATTTGAGTCTTAAGCAAAACATTTCAACTTTTATTTTTTATAGGCTAGTTCCACCAGCACTGAATCAATATACAATAAACACTTTTCTCAACAACACCAGCTATCTTAATGCCTCATCAACCGAAAAACATGCTGCCCTCGCCAATCGCAGACATAAACTGGACCGCAACTATTTAGCCAACCGAATTCCCAAAACATCGTCGTGACTCACAAAAAACCGCAGATATCAATTGAGCTTCCTTCTCGGAAATCGACGTCGTTGTTCTCGTGAATCATCGATCTCCTCCAGCCATAAAACCGAATCTATCGCTAGCACCATAGCACGACTACGTCGTCGCCCTGCTCTGAGTGATATTTGTCTTACACATAACTAAAGCTACATTAACCACCAAAAGCTCAACACCCTAACAAGGGAACTTAACCTTGTTGAACGATACGAGCAAATGCCGCTGAATGCCCAGACGACCTAACCTTTCAAGATCAAAAAAGCATTCATGTTGGTTGGTCTCGATCGCCGAGAGCCAAAACTCACAAAGTCACTTACATGCCCCTACACTCTGCGAAACTTCAAAAACATCGGTGTAATTTTTAGGCAAGGGTTGAGAACGGAAGAGGGTGGGTCTGTGAAATTTGCATAAAATCGTGTGCCCCTTCAGTGCAAATAATATGGTTTCTGACAATCAATTCGGTGCAGCCCGACGGAATGACTGACGCGCAGTCGAAATGGCCACCACAATACGATCATTCATACCACCAAGCATACGACGAACGTCGGGTAAAAGTCATTATTCAGAGGCAGTTGAGAATGTAAAACCAAAAAAGTTTAATGGATGAGCACGCCTCTGCCACTTTTATTAGAGCGTTTGAAATGAGCTCGGGACCGGTGATTTATGAATTAACAACTTTTGTGAATGCATCAGCATCAACTGATGCTACCGATGGAAACTTAGGGGGGGACATAATAACAGGTTGTCGTGGACCAACAAAAGCTTTTCGCCGTGCGGTTAAACCTAGATCAAGTTTGTATCAAGATTGATACTGATATACAGTGTCAATTTTAACATGTAGTTTCGGGGTTGATTTTATCCGAAATGTTGCCAAAAACTGCTTCTGGTATTTGACAATTCCATCAATTGCAGATGAAACTTTAAAATACATATATCTGGCCCTGCTACAAATATCTTCGAAACCACAACAATTGACTGAAACCCAAAATTGGCAAAGCGGCGTAATATTGTAATCGTTCGAGCTGTGATAAACGACCAGACGATACCTAGAAGTTGTTCAAGTGAATGGCGTTACATCAGATGGAAGATGAGATGGTTCCTTACAGTAATAAATTTTGCTTTTTATTAATTCTACAGAATACGGTAACAGGAATCAACCCACGATTTTCGTAACAACCCGTCAGCTTCAGTGCAAAAAAATTAGTCATACGAATGTAGTAAATCACAATACAAATAATAGTTTTTTTTCTTTTTTAGACAAACGAAAAATTAAAGGTAGTTTATTGGGATGGATTACAATTTTGAATGATGACTATTTTTAAACCTATAGGTAAACTAAGATTGAAAAAAAACAAATTTCTGAGACTCCATTATGCGGATACTCAAGCAACTCAAAGTTCTGTTTTTACGTGAATGTGCGCATCTAAAGTGTCTTAAGTTCTATTTTGGCTGATTAAAATATTCCATAAGAAAGTGCTATCGAGTTTTCTTAAGTGCTTTAAATGCGCTCTATACCGAACTTGAAAGGTACACGGTGGACTTTGAAATCACGTACGTCAAACGTTTCCACTATTTCATCAATTATGAAATATTCACATAAACATCACGAAAAAGCAAATAACACCACGAATCATTTAATTTAATCTTTCAATTGTATTTAATTCATAATTTCCATAATTCATAATTTTATTTTTACTGAATTTAGAACTCTTAATTAATGCTCTTCTTTATTGTAACAATTTTCTTCTTCTCTTAAGATTTTAACCATTTGTGTGAAACTTGGTGCACATATGTGGTAACGACGCGAAAACTGCAAGTATTTGTAAACCACTGCCTGCGGAATATCATCCGCGCTTGGTGGACTGGCAACTGGATCTCAAATGAGGAACTACATCGCCGGTGTCATCAAAGGGCGCTAGAAATCGAGATTCGGGAACGTAAGTGGAGATGGATTGGGCACACGCTGCGAAAAAATGAAAACGAGATTTGCAGAGAGGCGCTGGATTGGAATCCAGAAGGACATCGAAGAAGAGGCAGGCCCAGAAACTCGTGGCGGCGAAGCCAAGTCGCTGAAATCCGAACTGTCGACGAGAATCTTGACTGGGACCAGGTGAAGACGCTGGCTCCGGATCGTCAACAGTGGAGGTCTTTTACCACGGCCCTATGCACCGGTGGATCGGCGCGGGATTATTAAGTAAGCAAGTAAGTCATATTTTCGAAGCATCTCATCATTTTAAATTGTTTCCTAAAATGTTCATTAGTGGTTCAATTGATCCCTAGAGTTCAACAAAAAAAAATTACTTCTAAAAGGCGTAGGTAATGATCATCGCCACGCACGAGATTACTAATGTTTAGCCATAAACTTATATTTATGTATATGATAATTAATTTAAGTATGTTCATTGACACGTGCGGCGAGATGAAATGCAAGGTAGAAGAATTTGTAAAGGCATGAAGAAAAGGCGGATAGGCAAGCATCAGATGAGCTTCAGAGGATAAAGTTTGGATAGGTGTTGAAACTGTAAGTCTAGGGCATTTTTTCCCAGGTTCTCTATGGGATTGAGATCAGGGGACTGTGCTGGAAACTCCATATCGTCTACATTATTATCGTGGAACCACTTTTTAACCGTTTTAGCGGTATGTTTGGGGTCGTTGTCCTGCTGGAACTGCCACTTTAGGGGCATCTCCCACTCGGCGTGTGGCAGCATTACTTCCCTATCTGGGCGTAGAGATGCTGGTCCATAATCCGGTCGATCCAGTACAAAGGACCCACCCCGTACCAAGAAAAGCACCCCCACATTATGATGCTACCTCCTCCATGTTTGAATGTTTTATTTGTATACTGGGGCATATACGCACAGCCGAGTGGGCGATGGACCCAACTCTTTCCGTCCGAGCCGATGAGGTTCACTTTGGTCTCATCCGACCACAGCACATTTCTCCATAGTTTCTCCTTTTCCGGACCGACCCAATCGAAGTGGTCCTTCGCATACTTCAGCCGCGCCTTCAAGTGCTTCGACGTCAGCATCGGCACCTTCCGAGGACTTTTTCCTCCTAGTCCCTTCTCCGCCAACCGTCGCTGAACCGTCCGGGAACTCACTGATAAGTTCAGCTCGTCTCTGATCTGCTTGGACGCTTTGAAAGGGTCCTTTTGCGAGGCCCGCTTGATTGCCGAATCGTCCTTCGGCGTCGTTTTGCGGGGGCGGCCGGTCAGTTCCCGTTTGCCGGTGCTGTGAAGCGCGTTGAAAACGAAAGTTTTCGACCTTCCTAAGTAATCGGACATCCCGCGTTGGCTTTTGCCAGCCTTGTACAGATTCCGGATGATCGCTTGCTGGACCTCCGTGCAGTGCTGTGCCCGACCCATCGCTTTTTCGCTGAAAACAGAGTTGGAGGAAGGAAATCTTTATTTTTTTTTGTTTGTTTCATGATTTACATGATTAATTTTATGGGAAATACTTACCAGGACACGAAACTGGACAAACAACACCGAAAACAACACCTTTTCTTCAAATCTAGAGCGCTGAAAATGCCGGAACAGCCGAACCGATGAGCTGGTCTTATTTTATGACGCGACTTTTTTCACCCTCTGACAGCTTTCTGGTCGAGTAGCAGGGTTGCCAGGTGTTTTTTTTAGTAAATTCTGGAAGTTGCCAATAAAAAAGTCTGGATTTGTCTGGATAGTTAAAAATGACATTTTATTTAATTCTTTTTACCTAACGGTTGACAAAAAGCAAAGGTGTTACTTTGTAATTACTTCCGACCATATATTGCGACATTATACTTAGATTTGATAGTAGCAGAAAAATTCACCAGTCCATTATCCTCAGGGTTAAGCTTAACATAGTTTTAGTGAGCAATATTCCACGCATGGTCGAAACGTTCAATCTATTCCTTGATTTGGTCTTATTTATATTATACTCAGAAAACAAGGGCTCTTCAAAAGCTGACGAGTGAGGTAAAGCTAGAAGGCTTGGAAAAAACTTCCTCAGATACGGGAAAGTTCTTGTTCCAAAACAGAATCACACTGGTTCTTTCGTCTGAAGAGTAATCCAAAAATTCGATGCTCCGCAGCTCTTTGGATTCCTGATCAATTTCTTGAACGATCTCACGACTGATTAGGTTTGAGAAACATTCGGTGACCGGCAGAATCGATTGGTGTTTCCTGTTAAGGGGGGGGTAGGGTCAAACACTTTCAAAAAATCGATTTTTTAATTTTTTTATTTTCTTATTGTAAAACATTTCAAGAATGTTGTGTCAAATTTTCAAGTCAATTGAAGCAAAACTGTAGAAGTTATAGGCCTTTATCTCCTCCTATCTAATACTGCAAGAAAGCAAGAGCCGAAACTTCAAACGCGTTTTTCTCGAAAGCACATTTTTAAAGTCCGTGGACATCGTCATTTGAAAACTACTTATCCGATTCTTTTCAAATTTGGAACATATTTTCTACATATAAAATACCAGACCCCAACGTTTTTCTTTTTCGATTTTTTTACCTTGGGGAGATTTTACAGGTGAAAAATGGGGGATTTTTAAGTGAAAAATCGTAGTTTTTACTTCAAACAGCCACAAAAATTTCATAAAAATTTTTTTAAGTCAAATAAAAACGTTGGGGTCCAGAAAAACATCTGTTAAAAATATTTTGCTCTGATTTTTTGACTTCAGAAGATTCTGTGCTGAGATACAGTGTCCACCGCGAATCCTGTTTTCTAAAAGGCATCCTCGAAAGTGCTCCGCCACCGGCTTATTTTTCAATATTTTTCTACGAAAAAATTACTAAATTTTCTTTTAACAATGCTTTGTATAATGCAAAAAATTTGAATACATTTGTTTGAACGATAACTCTAGAAAAAAATCGTGAAAATTGTGTTTTTTTATACCCGTTAGACCCTACCCCCCCCTTAATAACATTTACAGAGACCAAGATAGTCAAATTCTTCATGACAGATTCATTGAAGTTGATCTTCTTGAGGCTTTGATGAGAATGTTATGAGCTATTTAATTTCAATAATTTTTTTTTTATTAAAACGTTGAGCTTATAGAAATTTCTGGACAAATATGGATAATTTATAAACAGTCTGGACCAGACAACATGAGGTCTGTATTTCTGGATGTCACATAAAAATCTGGAAGATTCCAGAAAAATCTGGAAGGTTGGCAACGCTGTCGAGTAGAACAAACGGGTTGCTTTGATTGCAACAAACGTGCAGTATACAAAGTTGGCATACTACAATAAGTGCTTGCCGCTAGGTGTATTGTTATATTTGAATTGGCAGTTTAAAGGTGATTTGAATATTTTGCATTAGAGCGGTCCTATTCTATTGTCCGACACTGTATGCTACGATTTTAAGGTTGTAGACAAACTTTTAGAATTCTTTTAGACTTATAAACGTAGAGTCACTATTTTTTCGCTCCACGAAATTGCTTCTATGTCATCTGCGGGATCAAGTATCTTTCTAATTTTATATAAACTATCATATCAGGAAATACAAAATGTGGTTGAACAATAGTTTAGTGTGGGATGAAAACGCTTCTTAAAAATTTCCTTTCGCTCACTTTCAACATCTGTCATTTACTTCTAAACTTCTTTCATCAATCTTTAATCATCAAATCTTGAAACGTTATTACTTAAAATTTATCCATAAAGTCGTAAAAATTAATTAATTGTTTGTTTTTATAACTCATAAACCACACCAAATAAAGAGTGATTGTTTATTGTTTATTGTTTATTGTTTATAAAAATTAAATCATCTGACATAGTTGTCTTAATGATTATCTTAATACTAAGTTTACAGAAATCGTACATTTAGTCACTATTGATTGTTTCTCATTTGATCACGAAGGTTACATTCAATCAGGCGTTTAAAGGTTGCAGTTGAGACATTAAAATCAAACAGAGCGTAGTAGCGTAGGAAGCTTATTTTTGCGGAACGTAAGGGGTCGTTGTTGCCATAGCGCGTACTTCTTGTTTCCAGTGAAAGCCAGTCACGATGTCGGAGAGCTCTTTCTGGTGCATATATATTGCAACGAGATAATATCCAGGAACAGTCGATTTCATTGCGAAGAATCTTTGCCACGAACAGTGATTGACCGATGGTATGACGATTTGACAGCGTCTGAAGCCCAAGCAGAGCACAACGTTGTGCATACGGCGGCAGGTTTAAAGGGTTCTCCCAAGGCAACTCACGAAGAGCATAACGGACGAATTTACGTTTGATCGCTTCAAAACGCGCTACCCATACAGCTTCATAAGGCCACCACACCAGGTTTGCAGATTCTAAAATTGAACGCACCAGACAGCAATACAGAGCTCGTAAGCAGATAGGATCTGTAAATTCTTTACTCAAACGTATGATAAATCCCAGTATTCGGTTGGCCTTTTCAAGTGTGACACAGTAATGACGCTTAAAAGTCAGGTGACTATCCAAAACAATGCCCAGGTCCTTTATTTGATTTACACGTTCTAAAACTTCGCCTTGTATGTTATAGTCGTACATGAAAGGATTTTTCTTCCGTCCGAATATTATGATACAGCACTTAGAAATGCTCAAAACTAGTAGGTTTCCAGCGCACCAATTTACTACGGTATCGATAAATTGCTGTAATATATGACAATCGGATAAACTGTTTATGACCAGAAAAATTTTCAAATCGTCTGCGTACAGGAGTACTCCGCATCCAACAAGCAGCAAATTTATGTCGATGCAGAATAGTGTGAACAATAGCGGGCCCAAGTTACTACCTTGTGGTACCCCTGAAGTTGGGATGAAATCTACAGATTTTGATGATCCAATTTTAACGGTTAGACGACGATTAGTTAGGTAGCTTCTGATCCATGCACATAGTCTTTCGGAGAATCCCAAACGTTGCAACTTTTGAAGCAGAATAACGTGATTAACTGAATCGAATGCAGCAGTAATGTCCGTGTAGATAGCGTCAACTTGCTTGCCACCATCCATAATGGTTATGCAGAATGATGTGAACACTGCCAAGTTTGATGTTACAGAGCGTTTCGGAAAAAATCCGTGCTGGAGACCTGTTCGGTTGTTTTTGATAAGATGTTAATAAGAATCGTATTTAACATACACGATCAACGAAAATTATCTTTTTAAAAAAAAAAGGGAATTTAAAAAAGCCATTTGATTGACCAACAGTTAACTAAACGAAAGATTGATTTATTATATTAGTTTCCAAAATTAAAAAAAAACAATCTTGAACTTTTTTGACCGACCCAAATTTTTAATGTAAAATCGGGCACTGAATTCGAAAATAAAATTCCAAGAACATCCAAGTAGAACAGTTTTTGAGTATGCTTCAAATATGGGATTTTGGAAAAAAGTGTACTTAAATACATTCAAATGTGCATAATATGTTAATATTAATTTAAAATTTCTTTTTTGCATCTTGAAGGTGAATTTATTTCGCAAGTACATTTTAAGGCCTGCTTCAGATAGAATTGGAACAGAGACAATTGCTTGTATTTCAGTTATTTACTATTGGATTCAAGATTTTTTTTATACAAATGTAGCGTTTTCTTCACACTTTTTTTAAAGAAAAAATACCGATAAAATTATTCGTCACGGTTTCGGCAGGAATTCTCGATTATTAGGCGACGCACATCTTCTTCGTCCATAGTTTTAGCTATCTTATTCCAACAGGTCTTCATCTGATTGATGTCTTTGACAACTTTTCCCTTTGCCTTGAGTCTCCTCTTCATGATTGCTCAGTATTTATCAATACGCCGGAACTGGGGGCAGTTGGGTGGGTTAAGGTTTTTCGAACATACTGGACCCCTTTCTCTGCATACCATTCTTGAACGTCTTTGCTATAATGACACCTTGCCAAATCTAGCCAAAACATCACGGGATGGTCATGGGAACGAATGAACGGCCAAATAGACTGAGTCGATTTGGGGTCATTTTTGAATTTCTCAAACCCAGGGGTCTTAAAAGCTTCGTTTTGGTCCAAAACTCATCCATGATTTTTTGCAGAAAAATCCAAAAAGACATACACCTGTTAAAGAGCTAATAACTTTTTTCTCTAAAAAGATACGAAGTTATGATATTCGACAAAGTTGTTCAGCGGAAAATTTCCTGGAAGAAATTTATAAATTGGCACAAAAACCATTAGTTGGCTCTGTTCCACAGAAGAAACAAAAGTGATGTTGATTTTTCAGTACAAAATATTCAATTTTCCTATACAAACCTAAAAGTTCAAATTTACTCATGTAAACGTTACTTAAAAATTCTGCAAAAAATCATGGATGAGTTTAGGACCAAAACGAAGCTTTTAAGACTCCAGGGTTTGAGAATTTCAAAAATGACCCCAAATCGACTCAGTCTAACGGCCAAATTCGTTTTTGGAGACACTCTTTTTGGTATAGTTCCGACGTCATTGTCATATTTGTAACGAATCGTTTTCTGCCGCAGCTGCAAATGTCCTGCTAAATCATAAATTTTCGTGCAAATTTGTCGGCAAAAACGATTTTAAATTTGGCTGCAACATCCCCCCGAGCCGTTGCCAAATAAAATTTTGACCTGAGATTTGCCCGAAGTCAGCCTTGACATAGGTTTTATCGTCCATCAGAAGACACCCGTCGAAGTACTGGTCTCTCTAGCTCCCAAGCACGGATTTTAGCCAACACTATTCTGTTTTATGATTCGATTTGGCTGTTTGCTAGCTCGATAGTCAGCACCGAATTTTCTGGCCAAATTTCGGTTCGACAGATTGGAATTCCTCTTATTCGTCTTCAAAATCTTACCACGCAGTTTTGCGGTCGGACAGTTCCACTCCGACGATTGGCTTGAGGCTTCCGAATTGTCGTCATGTTTTCTTATATCGTTTGATAACGCGCCATACGGTATTTCTGGAAATTTCAGCTGTTAAGCTAGCCTATTTACATGCAGACCACTATGGCTTTTCTAAATAACTGTGCACATTTTTTTCTCTTCTTCCGGCTTCCATGTTGATTGTTAAAGCTGTTAAAGTTCCCGACACGTGAGCGCCAAGAACTTCCAAATCCGATCACCAGGAGCACCAAAATATGAGGGAAGCTTTAGACGACAATTTGCTGCCAAAATACAATCTTTGAACCGCAATAACTTTTTTGTTTCAAATCCAATGGTGATGCAGTCTTCGGGTAAAATGTTTGTCTTATTCTAGGCTTTGAGAAAATTATTCATAAAAAAGTTGAAAAAAACTGGAAATGGAGCACAAGTCGTAAATTTGGTTGGGGTTGAGAAGAATATTTTTTAGAGGAAATCCTATTTGACGAATAGAAAAAAAAACCGCAATCACGAGCCAACCAGCCGAGCGAAAATGTCTTGAATGCCTGTTCTTTTCCTTTCAAATTTAAATGCAATTCACCTTTACTTGAACCACAAAATTCTGCAACAACTCTTCCCTCAAATCCCAACATTAGATCTCAATGAAAATTTCCCACATGGCGCCATGTAATCACAAACAAATCAAGCTCAAATTCCCAACTCAGCGGTGGCAGATTAATTTCAATTGTTGCATAACATTCAGCATCCGGTCTCCCATTAGCATAAGTGGGTTTCCAACTTCAGGAAGGTTCAACATTACTGAAAGAAAAAAAACCATAACGCGGTGACGTAAAAAACGTGCATGCGTTTGACACCATTTCCGACAGCAGCCTCACAACGAAAGAAAAAAAAAATGTTGCTGTGAAAGGTCCAAAAATTTATCGCTGAAACTGATGGAGGAAAAAAAACCGAAGTGAAATGATCTGGGCGAAAGGTGAAACTTGAAGGTGGCTTTCTCGTAACTAAGAGTCGGACAGCCGGTCACCAAATTGTTCCATCATCCGGTTCAGTTGAAATTGGCTCCATTTGTGGACGACCGGTGGTCTGACTGGGGGAGTTGAAAATGGCGAGTTTGATGAATTTTTGATTGCCGTGGGTGGGTTGAATCGCGCGAAACTATCCATCGGTAGGTACCTCATGGTAATGAAGATAATGGTTTGTGTGAACGGAATATCACACAAACTTGAAGAATAGGTAGTACCTATGCTAGGAAGGTGGATGTTATGAGTTGAGGAATGGTTCCGGTGGTAACTGATTATTTTAGTGTGATTGTGATAAGATATTTTAGATTTGATCACTAGTTAAACGATCACATCACATGAGAATGAAACTTTGACACTAAAAATGTCCTTCAAATCCAACTCAAGCGAATTTTTGCACTTTTTACAAACTTTTTCATTCATTCGAAAAACCGCCATTACTATCAAATTGAAGATCAAACAAACGTGGCTTCTTTAAGCGTATTGCGGCAAGGCTGAGTCAAATGTGCAATAAAAATGCTGCAAAAGATGGGTGAAACCGTTTTGGAATAGATCCACCAGAAGCACTAGATTGTGAGAAATTAAGACATTTGAATTCGTGCTCCATCAATTCATGAAAAATCTTCGGACTGCATCAGTCAGCTGTAGTTTGCTGAAATAATTATGAACTGTACGTCACGATTTATTCATGAGTAAAGTTAACACGTTGGTGTTGATTTTTCAAGTGATTTGATTCAATTTTATCAGATAATACTTTGGATTGGTGTTTGATTATAGCACGCAAACACTTAAGCTAACAGTTTTAATCTCTACCGGCTAATTGTATCACTTTTGTCGCTAGAGCTTAAACCCCAGACTGTGTGAACCGAACCAGTTTCATGAAGTCTGGCGTTGGTGAATAACTTACTAGATTATTTACCGGTTCATGATCGCGGTATAACCTAGTCAGGTACCGTTAGAAGGTTTACTTTTAAAAGAATTGAAAAATATATGAACCATACACGCTACGTCTTTTGATAGTTTGCAAACCTTTCGGCGTGACACTTTTGATGAAGTGAGAAAATTTTTAGCTCCACACTTTCTGCCTGAACCGCGTTTAAGCTCATTTGAGTTGAGAGTATCGTGATGCAGTTAACCTCATTTCCGGGCATGTGCTCAATTCATTGGCGGTGAAAACTTACAACACTATAAAACTATTAAATTTTAGTTTTTTTTTGTTTGAAATCCGAACGTGAACATTGATCTCAAAACTAGATTTCTGGAGCAATACCCTTCCAAACTAAATACAAGCAATATCCAAAACTAAACCATTTCTTCCATTACCAAATGTCGACTTTGACTTTGACAATGACAAACAAATCGTAAATTTTTTCCTCACAAATCCAATACGATTGCTGGCAAACTGTCAAAACAAATAGGACCGATAGCTCCACACAATCTTTATTCATAAGCGTCCACCCCCACGAATGACTGACTGACTATCCTCTTCCATATAGGAAATATCGCACTTAGCGCGTGTATTCAAGCTGCTGCTTGGTCGAATGAGGTGAATTTTTGCAGGGTTTCAGACAATGATCTTTCTCGTTTAGGACACGTCGCGCTGGGTCGACGAACGCTTTCACCAATTTCGGACTTGCCGGGTTTTCATTTATTATTGCTTGCTCGTGACATGGAGATTGATTTTTGAAAGATGCGTTGAGCTTGGAGATGAATGGGGATTGTTTGGAATAACTATTCTGTTGAATGATATATCAAACTTGAACTTAACATGTAGTTAATAAAAAAATAGTTAGCATAGTTTGGCATTCGACATCGAAACTAAAATTTCAACTTTTCAGATTTCCTTCGGTCACCCTTCAGTGATTTTAAACCTTCCTTTACGGTTTGAAAAAAGGACAACTAACCGGTTAGTGTCAAACCTCTAAAAACCTTTTTTACTGAATAACTAGCTTTTGTTCGTAAAAATGGGCTGCTCTTTAAGCTTATTATTTATCAATCTTTTTAATATATGGGATTCTCCTTGTCCCTTTTCATTTTTCGTAACAAAATAACGTCATGGGCCACATTTGGCTCATTTTAACCTACCATGCCAAATTTGGTTTCATTTTCTCGATAAGTTATCAAATAAGTATGACAATTTTAAGGGGTCTTAAACCATCAGAAAAACATGTCTTGTAAACAAATAAGCTTCCGTATCATATTAGGTTCCATTTTCTCGATTAGTTCTCGCGCCCATTGATTTTTTATCAATGGTTACCTCATTCCCCTTTCTATGTAACACTGTAAGGAGCGAGGTGTCTCGAACAATCAGAGAAACATTTCTTGTAACTCAATACGCTTCCATGTCATATTTGGTTCCATTTCACCTATTCGTTCTCGAGTTATTATACACATTGTAAGAGTGACATCCTCCCCCCTTTCTATATACATATACGGTCCCATTCTCGATAAGTTCTCGAGTTATTAAAAAAAAATGGGTGACCCTCTCCTCACTTTATATCTTCCTCTGGCAGGAGAAGGGGTCTCAAATAAAAAAAACATTTCCTAAACACAAATATGCTCCCAAGAAAATTTGGTTTCATTTTTTCTATTAGTTATCGAAATAGGAGAAAAGTTCATATAACGCCCCATGTGGCTAATACGCGCCACTCTTGTTTTGAAGAATCTGAAACATTTTAAGCCGGCAAAATATTACCAATTTGTTTTAAATGCTGTGATTGGTCATGGCAAGTATAAAGTTTTCCTTAAAATGCCCCTGTGTCGTGATAATTTCACAATTTAGGTTTTTCTTTATTTCGATCTAAATTTTAAAACACTTTCAATAAGGTGTCACCAAGCAGAGAAAAATGAATAAGACAATATTTTCTGACACATCGATAGAGGAGAATCTAAACTATGATTTTATGCTAAAAAATCATACTGAACTCGTTAAGGTATGCTTTTTATGGGTATGTTCTATCACGGCCCATGCGCTCGTTATAACGCGCCAATCGTAGTAGGCTGAAAATAGCATTAATTTTTCAAAAGGCCAATTTTCATTGAAAATGAACAAAAAGTTGAAAACCATATTTTGAGCGTTAATTCAGCCCAAAAAATCTACTTTTTATTTTTTTTCAAATTTTGATTAGTCCATTTTGATATTCTTTTCAGTCAAAGTGTCTGTAAGTATTGGTGTGTTTTTGGTCTTCGGCTGGTTTCGGGTGGGTTCGGCTGCTAGGCGCGTATTGAATACACAGCGGCGCGTATTTGCAACACAGTTTTGTTCTGTGGCTTTGAATATGGTTTTTAAAAATCAAGTTTTTGAAGCCACTATAGCAATTTGAGTAATAAAAAATCATGGGCATTTGTAGAAAACACTTTTCTTCAACGATTACACCCATTTTTAAAACAATTTGTAAGTGGAATACATAGAAAACGAGCGATTCGCTTAGGTGGCGCATAATAGGGCATGTTCCCCTATTTGGAAAAAAATTGTATGAGTGACCCCCTTCTCAATTTTTATCGTTCCATTGAATAGAGGGAGAGGTCTTAAACCACCGGAAAATCATTTCTTGAGCTCAAATATCCTTTCATGCCAAATTTGGTTTCGTTTGCTTCATAAGTTCTCGAGTTATGCTATATTATATTATGTTATTATTGTAAAGGTACTCCTCTCTTTTACCTATCCCCTAACTGGAAAGAGGGATGGGTCTCAAATAATCATAGAAACATTACGTTTACATATTCAAATACACCCCCATGCCGAATTCTGTTCCATTTGTTAGATTGTAAAATTGTCTCTATGTTATATTTGGTTTGGATAAGTTCTTGCCATATGCAAAACAATTGTATAGGAACTTCCCCCTTTCCTAACATTATTCCTAATTTAAGGAGAAAGGAGTCTCGAATCAACATAATATAACAATTTCTCGTATCCAAATGCCCTTCTAAGCTTAGTTTGGTACCATTTGCTGGAAAAGTTCTCGAGTGATGTAAAAAATTGTATGGGAGCACCTTCCCCCTTAAAATTTTCCCAATAGAAGAACGGAAGGTTTTAAAAAAATATCATAGAAACATTTATCGTATTCAAATACCTTCCCAAACCGAATTTGGCTCCATTTGCTTGATTAGTCTGTCAGAAATGCTGAAACTGTATAGGAATCCCTCTCCATTTCTATCTCCTCACAGGAAGGAGAGAGAGTTACCAAATATTCATACATCCATTTTTCGTACCCATATACCCGGCCAAGCCAAATTTGGTTCCATATGCTCGAATAGTTCTCAAGTTAGACAATAAAAATGGTATGGGAGCCCCCCTCTCCCCTTTTTATACCTGTACTGGAAGAAAGGATTGGTCTGAATCAATCATAGAAACATTTCTCGTATTCGAATTCCTTCCCATGCCGAATTTGGTTCCATTAGCTTGATTTGTTTTTGAGTTATGTGAAAAATTGTAATATAGCCCCTCTCCTTCCTTACTAACTCCCCACTGGAAGGAGGGATGGGTTCCAAATATTCAAAGAAATCTTCCTCGTACCCGAATTAGGATTGGTCGATCTTGGATCGATCTTTGGAAGATCGATCTTTTCAAATCAGATTTTCGATTTTTTGGATCGATTATTTAGCATGAAAAAAGATCGGTTTATTTTCGATTCGATCTTTCGATCTTTGGATACTGTTTTCGCTGAGCCAAGATATACATCAAATTTTGAATTTAGATTTAATGTCAAACAAAAAAAAGCTCGTAAAAGCTTGTCAGATTTACCAGTTTTTTTCCAAACTTCCCAAATATTTTCCTAAAACAAAATACAGGAGAGGTCCACTGTGGGCAAATTGTCCAGGTTTTGTTGAAAAAAAAATCCGGTTATTTTCCAAGTTTAATCACTTTATTTACAAATCCAAATCTAAAACTTAAATTGAGCTTTTATTTTTTTTTTTTAAATTTCGAGTCCAAGAACGAAATATTTCGAAAATTTTTATAAAAACACAAATGAAGTATTTCTGGAAGCATAAAGCACAAACTAATACCTAAAGTACGATTCGAAATATGTTGATGTGAAGTTGTATTTCAAGTGTTGCTGTTTTTTAATTATCAATTCATGGATTTTGTTAAAAGTTGCCCAGATTTTGAGTTAGAAATTTTTAAATCTCTATTAACTAGATTTGCCCGGTTCGGGTACTCACGGGGAAATATCTTGCACCCTTAATCTGTACCCTTGTACCGTAATCTGGGGGAACATTGATCAGTTTTTTAATTCATTTTCGAATATTTTTGAAGGGGTTGCTTTTTTTGTAACACTAAAAAGTTTTAAAATACTTACTGAGGTAAAGAGTATCAAGCATGATCATTGATAGCAGAATATTCAAACGACATTAGAGGATATAACTAAATGTTTGTTACAAAACCATATTTCATGTTTCGGGGTAAGTTTGATCACTATGGTTTTTAAGTATTTTAGTTTAAAACATCAGTAACAGTAAATTTTTGTTTGGACTCAATTGAATTTCTAAGGTTTTCTTTAAAACACAAATATACTCAAAAGATGGACGATGTTGCTGCATATATTTAGGGGCAAAAATTATAAACATTTCTCAATATTTTTTGGCCTCAAAAACTAATGAAATTTTACCATCATGCAATTCCCTAGATCCTCCCACTGTTCCTATGTTTTTTTTTTATTGAAACTTAACCATTTGATAGGGGTTTAAGCCATTTTTTCTCATAGAAAAGCTATGTGGTTTATCTATAGGTGGGGACAACCAAAAACTTTAGTATTAGTTCGTTGTATCCATACAGTTATTTATGAACGATTGTGACGTAACGCGACGCCATCACAGAGTCAAGTATTAGGCGTCCAAATGTAGCCATAGAAACATATAAGAAGGAATGTTTGGGGACGCAAATAAAGTTGTTTATTATTAAGAACTCATAGCGTTGCTTTACTAGGCGTCAGGAAGAAAAAGCGTAAATGAAAGGGTGCTTTGATTGTGATTTTTCAAATAACAAGAAACGTTGCATGTCGTCGATGAACGGCGACTTCAACGTCGAGACGCTCATGAACGTTTGTAACGTAGCAATCAAAACATTGAAAAAAGTGATTCTCACACTCGTGCAAGGGCACTCTTGTCCGCACCTATAGATAAACCACATAGATAGAAAAGGTCCGTTTTTTTTTTTCAAATATCCGAAAATTATCATATAATGACCATAGAAATAACTCTAAAACTATACCTATACAAAGGAAAAAAAAATAACTTTCATATAAAACAACCTATTTGCTTCTGAATGCTATCATTTTATCAGGAGAGGTGTGTGTTTGTAAAAAAAATCTCCAACAACAAACCAAATTTAGCCTATTTGAAACTTAATTTATAGGCTTTCAAACATAGAAAACAGTTTTCAGATATTTTAACTTCAGACTTAGTGAATGATCATTAAATATCTGCAAAAATTTCATGTTGATCTAAGTTACCCCGGTGATCAAAGTTTCCTCCAGTTTACGGTACGAGAAATGGTTCAACGGTTCTTAAAAAAAAGGAGTTCCGCACAATTTTTCATAACTTGAAAATTTATCCAACAAATGGAACCATATTTGAAAGAAAAAGTATTCGAGTACTAAAAATGTTTCATTTTAGGAAAAGCCAGAAAAGTTCATGTATCTAGCTTTAAGCATTCATAAGATATCGCTTCGAGAAAGAACAGTTCGAGTCATACAGATCCTAACCGCAAAGGAAGGTTAAGGACGAAAAATCGAAACTTCGAGCACCCTGAGCACCAAAATTTATATTATTGGTTGAAATTCGACATGGCAATTTTAACTGCCACCCTACTACAAAATGCACAAACACGATGACGGTTAGAAACTCCAGCGCAGCAATTGCATGTGGTTAGCGAATCTCGGCAAACCACCACTTACCAATCTTGCTGGGTTTAACCATAATTTAAACAAGGGGGAGAAAACTATCCACTGTAGTTACTTGTTGGGTATTTCATTTCTTAGCTTTTCGTTCCCGGTCGTTCGGTCGAACTAGGAGGTTTAAAGATTGTAAACTGGTTGCTCGTTCCCAAAGGTTGAAAACTGCTTATGCGCGATATTTCGGTTTATGTTATTTTAGGATGAGTCATCCATATTTCGCTAAAGTGTTATTTTTAAAACGAAGAACACATTAAAATATTTATCAACCATAGCTCAATTTTTTTAATAATCTGTAAAATTTTCCATTGAAGGAATAATTTTTTAAAGTGTGTACGTATCTACTTTGGGGAAACAATTTGAACCACCTAGGCGTAATAAATTTGTATAAGTAACAAGCCATTCGGTGAGTTTACAGCGAAAACATAACACTACACATAAACTGCATCTACTGCTAGAAAGAGAGACCAGCTCTCGGGACTTTCTTCGGTGGCCCACTGAACTAGAAACTGGAAATGATTTATCGATTTGTTCTCTCTCTTTTCTTGTTGCAATGTTTTCACTTACATTTTCAGCAATGTTGAGATTCAAAGCTTAAAATTATCTGAAAAATTGAAGCGCGAATAATGTTTTTGAATATTTACCATGAGGCAAACAAAACTGACCTTCGTTCCAAGAGCATTTTTTCCATTAAAAAATTACTACCATCAAAGCTAAATATCCAAATGCTCTGTTCATCTCCCCGAAACAATCTGCTAGCCTTAATAAATTATCAAATTCAAACCACACTAAACCCTTATGTCTTCACCAATTAGTGATTCACCTCCGACAATTTTATGCGACTCTGAAGCCATCAGAGGAAAACAAATGTGAACTTCCGACTGCTCGGCTATTGTATCCCACCGTATCGACAATAGAGCGAAAAGATATTATTGTTCAGCATACAGTGTGGAGCAAAAACGAACGAGATAAAACTTAACCTCCCGATAGCTATAGGTACAAAGGCCAACGCGTTCGAAACGCATTAATTCAAAGCTCTGAACGATATTCAATGAGGTTGTAATGCTATCTTGAGAGCAATTTAACTGCTCATATGCTTTCTGACGCCATATACTTCCGACGGAGGTGATACGCATATTAATTTCCAAATCATACAGCATACTTATTAGAATTGAGGATGGAAGCCATCCGTGCTCGTGTTGTGAATAGATAGTAATCGAATTACTTCTGCTTCGAATATGTGAGTATTGAGTCTATTATTTTGCGTGATTGTGAGTTATACCACATAAATTCAGTTATGTGGTTTATGATGTATCTAGTTATTAGAAGATGACAAGCTGTGACCTTGCCAGTTGCTTCCAAGATTTGGACAGTAATATCCCATTTGTTACATTTTGAACTGATGCTATTGACTAAATAATCAGTTGGATACTAATAACGCGTTTCAGAAGGTAAGCTTTATATGTAATAAAAAAACTCTATATGAAACCTTTTTAAAAAAAATGATAATTTTCGAAAAAAAAATTTTCGGGAGCCCTGTAGACAAACTTCTATGTCCTCAAAAGCTTGCCACGAATTGATAGCTACCGCTATGGAAATCACCCGAATGGAATATTGAATTCTCCACACCAGCATGAATTCAAAATCTCAATAACTACACAAGAAATAAGTGAAAATCCTCATTAAAATCACCTACATATTTTTGGTAGCACTGTTTAACCCTCATCCGTCCCTGAAATTTTCTCCTGTCCCTGGAGTGTCAATTTGACACTCCCTAACTAAAACCAATATATATCTCTTGTTTCCCAACCGATTTTTATAGTTTATTTATAGCTTTGGAAACCTTGTAATGTAACTCAAATATGTTCCTCAGACAATATTCAGCTACAACACTTCAGTTGTCCGTTATTCAAAGTCTAAGAAAAAAATCCGAGAAAACATACCGTCAAACGGGGCATCATGCAACAGCGGGGTTCGATGCAACATTTATATAACACTACATTGAATCAATTTTTAATTTAATGTATTGTAATAAAGTTATCTTTTAATGATAACAAAATGATGATGACATAATTTCTCACATCTTAAGCTAGTTGTCTTAAGTTTTTTATTTTTATGTAAATTTTGAAAAATCGAGCAATAAATGTACAAATTTGAACATTTTTTGATGCCGAAAAAAACTTTACCCAGTATGACGGATTGGCTTGATAAAATTACCTACAAACTTTTTACAGGTTTCCTCATATTATACCAACATTGTTGGTGTAGAAATATTTTTCGAACAATCACCCAATTTTTTTAAATGAATATTTTTAATATTCAGTTAGGTGTCTGGGGTTAAATGCAACAAAATGCAAATCAAAGAAATACCTTGTAAATCTCGTTTCCAAGTGTTGGAATATGAATGTTTTGAATCACGCGTTTGTAAACATTTAAATTTCATTCATCCAAACATTTATTTTTTTTATTTCAGCTTTTAGAATTTTTCGTAGTATTATTTAACCCCTAAATGTATGCAGCATCCTTAATTTCAGAAAAAATGTGAATATTTGTTTTTACAGACCCAAAAACTACTGCAATTGGTGTTGTCATGCGTAATGGTCCTTAAGACATCGCAAATATATTAAAAATTATGAATTTTCGTACGTGTTCTTAAGATTTTTCATTAAAAATAAAGTTTGTTGCAAGTTACCCCATTTTCTAAGAAGGGTGAAAATCGCATGTTTTTAGAAAATTAAAAATAACTGAAGAAACCAATAATTTTTATAACTACGCCAATTTGATGTCCCAGCATCCTTAAAACTTTTGATGCATAAAGGATACGATTAACTGTGAACATAAGTTTTTTAGAAGCTATTGAAGTTGAAAATTGTTGCATGTTGTCCCAGTTGACGGTACTTCGGAAAAAGACTGAAGATTAGCTACGGAATACTCATAAATCAACGTTGCACATAATGATGTATTTTTTATTGTTTTTTTAAATCATGACCACGAAAAATTTGATGATTTTAAAACCGTACTTTTCAATCATTATATCGTCAAAATTGTTTAAGTCACATCAGATGAATTTTGAAAAGAGGATTGAAAAGTTGACGTGATTTGGCTCAATTTTGCATTTTTGGATTTTCAAAACATGAAACACAGATTTTTTTACAAATTTTCAAAGATAGTAGTTTTCGAAATTTTTGTCAAATTGCAATTAGTCAGATTTTCTAAGACGAAGATTCAACTTTGCATCGGTTATCGGTTTTTGACGCTTCAGAGTCGAGTTCCTTTTTTTTTTCTCTTTCTTTTCAATTCTATACGCTGAAGAAACAACGCAAACATTTGTGGACAAAAATGAAAAAAAAACACAAAATTGAAAAAAAATTAAAAAATTGAAAAAAATGACCTTCGTCGTTTCCGCACTTTATCTCAGTTACCAACCTCGGATGCCCTCAACAGCTTACGGGGGCACTTGGAACGTCGCCGGGTGCCTCCCAACGAAATAGAAGCCTACCTTGCAGTTCCAGAAGTAGGTATGCATGAAGCAAAACTTCTTCATATTTCGAGGTAAGTTTAAAAAAAACCTATGGCCTTAGCATGGGAAGAAAACTGGCTGAAGTTTTTATGAGCGACTTGGAAGCAGATTTGGAGGAAACAGAAAGGCTTTTCCCACGTGTCTGGTGGCGCTACGTCGATGACATCCTTGCCTCGGTAAAGGAGCGTTATCTCACGCAGACATTAGAGCGTCTAAATTCCAAACACAGGTCGATGAAATTTACAGTAGAAAAAGAAATTAAGGGAAAACTCCCATTCTTTAACCTCTTAATCTCAGGGAAAAAGGACAACACCATCAATTCGGAATATATCGGACACAAACCTCAAACGACCGATATATAATTATAGATTTCAACCACTTTGGTGCGCAGAAACAAGCCACATTCCATCCGTCCATACAATATTCCTATGGAGAAGGCAGAATTTGAAGATATGTATGTATGTATGTATGTAGGTAATCCACCATGGGTGCACGGATTCACCGCAGTTTTACCAAAGTATGAAACCTCTGCATTCTTTAGATAATCAAATCGGCATATCTCCAATGCATAGTGTGTCATACCCGGCACCATGGCTTCGTGTCATTTGTTGTGGGTGTATGTATTTCGTATCGCTGTTTGAGTTTATTCTGGATGAATGTATCAATCATCTCCAAAACCAGTTAGAAATTTATAAAATCTACAATTTTATAAATTTTCACAGGTATTCCGGCATCCGTGTATATACCTGGCCAGTTTGCAGATGATTGATCGTTCTAATATATAGGCCGATAATTTTTATAAATTTTCATTAACACTTTGAAATCTTACCTTGTAATCACACTTCTAAATTACATTACCTGATACCTTCCTAGAAGATTACCCAAAATTGGTTTCTTATTGCCACTTGATTTAATAGGAACTTTTTTCCTTTCCCGCGTAAACCACTAATCTCCCATTTATTCACAAATTTCCCCAGAGCTTTCCTCTCTTTTTTTTCTGCAAAATCTATTTCACACTTTTCAACTTTACCTTCCCCAAAATTAAAATTTTCGATAAATTTTATGGGATTCTTATGTTACTAACCATTGCTTTACAAATTGCGAACAGATATTTCATTTCAATTTTCATACCACTTTTGAATCTTATCTCCACTTTTTCTCATTGATCCACTGCGTCTACTTCACCAAAAATATACCCTTTTATGATTGATTCGCTATCCAGACTTTGTGCCTCAGTATTCAGCATTATCAGTAAGACACCATTTTTTTGTTTTTAGTGAAATCCGCTTGTTGCTTTTCCTTACTTGCCCCACATAAAATCACTTGCATCACACGCGAGCACATTTCTTTCCGAATGTAAGCCTAAAACTTTTCGATCAGACCGTGAGTTGGTCATCCCAAATAGTATCACCAAAAATTGAATTGCTTGAATCATGCAACATTAATAAAAAAAAATCAAGACGAAAATAGCCCTTAATCAATGAAATTGAAAAGCAGGAAAATCGAAAGCAAAGTATATGCAGACTTCTCCCCACGCAATTTCCACCCCATCCAAATCATGACGCGCAACGCTTGCTTTGATTGAAAAAAAAAACTAGTCCGCGTTTGGTCACTACCTCGTACAACACACGCGCTGCCTATTTTGAGACATGTTAGAACTTGTTTCGGCTGTAGGCGTTTCAATAAGAGTGCACTTATTTGGGCAGATTTTCCAAATTCAACGAAAACATTCTCAAGCAAATGAGAACACTATTGATGAGACAACTATTTCTTTCACATTCAATTACACAAGTTGGCTGCCCTTCGATTCAAAATTGTTCTTTGGCACCGATCGATTTAGTTTTTCGCCTCACTCACACGACAAACACCGACGCGCTGCTATGGAGAAGGCAGAATTTGAAGAGGAAAAAAATTAAAGCCTTGAGGCAGGTTATTTGAACGGTTTTGACAACGAATTTGTCCTCAAAATACTCCGAAAAAAGTACCGATATGATGCAACCACTTTCAGGCCAGAGATGGAAGAGCCCTGTAGAGTTAGCCTGCCGTTCTACCCTAAATTAACTAATGGGATAGCAAAAATCTTTTCTCAACACGGTCTGGAAACAGCATACAAGAGCGGCAACACCCTTAAGGATCGGTTGGTCTCCTTGAAGGATAAGATTCGCCGAGATGAGAGATCTATTATTTATGAAATTCACTGTGAGAGTCACCCAGCTGTTTACATTGGCCAAACTCGTCGCAAATTTAAAGTTTGAATTAAGGAACAAAGAAATGCTGAAGACAACAACACTCCATAAACTGGGAAAAAGTGATCTTCAAGAAATGTGTGGAAAATGCTTCACATTTGAACGCATGGCAGTCGATCTTCATTAATACTTTCGAGAAACCGCTAATAAATGAAGTTGACCAACCAATTATGCCGCTGCTTTTCACCTTCACCAAAAGGAAAATGTCATAAAGAAACAATCTTTCGACGAATACTACGACACTCGTAGTACGATTCTGCCAGTAATTTCTTCGTATGATCAGTCAGACATCGTCCTGTAGATAAGCAACTTCGAGCCCTAAACCGGTCGACAAAAAAAAGGTAATTTTAAATCCTTTGTTTCCGTTTGTAAGAACGTTAAGTGTCGTGTCCTGTAAAACGTCGTGTGTTAATTGTGAAGAAATAAGTGGTTAAGAATTAAGATGATTTAGGACAAAATAATGAAAATCAATTATTTTGTTTCTTTTTCCAGCTAAAAACAGAAATATTTATATGAATTGATTTGAACTTAACTATCCGGTGTAATTTTTTTACCTTCGGATATATCACATCGTAAAAACATACAAAAAAGGGTGTTCGGATCAAAAACTGGTCAACTGAAATTCCCGTTTTTTTTTTTTCTAATCAATCGTATAAAATCTATCTCGATTACAGCGACCGCAGATTTTGCAGTGGCAGGGATCCGGAATATGATTGCCTGGAGAAAAATTTTGCCTGAACAATCCGAGTGAGTAAAAAATCGATCCTGACCCGGTAGGTTTCTTCGTGGATCCGGACCATGACTGTCCGGAACAGAGTTCCCTTTGGCTCCCCAGTGACGCTGATGGGTTAAAATATCAGGGATTCCTTTTTCTTCAATGTTGTGGTTTTTTTTTATTTTGAAAATAAATGTTAAATAATTGTAAACAGTTTTTTTTTTTCATTTCATAACACTCATAATACTTCATAACAATTTTGGCAAATATCCTGAATTAAAAATCAAAAATTTTACATCTCTGTGTATTTTTACACGACAATAATCTGTTCTCTTTTCGTGCATCGTTTAACCCTCATCCGCATTAGAGTGTCATTTTGACACTATTGCAAGTTTGAAGGCTTGTAACTTTTTTCAGAAGCTTCAAAAAACAAAAATTTCTTCGGGTACCCTAAATTAATTCAAAAGTTCTTTGATATTGCATCTTTACTTTATTTATGGGCGAACCCTGGTGTCATCAGTATTTCGTCTGTCGGCATCGCTCTCTGTCCAAATCACCACCCACCGTACCTCCAGCCTAATTGGTCGGGGTTCGAACAGACCGAACTGAATGCCATCAGAATTTTTCCGAGTCACTTGAGTATAATGGAGAAATATTTTCATCTATAGACAAAACCTGAAAAACTTATCAACCATAATCAATGGCATCAATGGCATTCATGACATCCTGCCATTATGAAAAAAAGGCCATGGAGTAGTTTGCCGCTAACAGCATACAGGTTGTGCCCAAGGATAAGAATCCTTCAAACACCACAAGAACTTCTCCAAATCGAAACATATTGGACGATAGTAAAGCAAAACCATAAGAAGACCCAAAAAACTGAAGCAGAGAGAAGCAGTTCAAAGCAAACTTCGTCGCTTAATTCGGATGAACTGTGGAAGTTACAACTTTATTTGCAATTTTCTATCCCTTATTTAACCTTCCAAAGCCGTTCGCTAAAAATCCGTTTCGGGGAAATTTGAACTGTAGTTTGATTTCGTTCTCCTGGCTGCAAATGTCAACCGATTTTGATGATATTATATTCATTGTCTAGGTAATTTATTCTAACTACTCAACATTTCAAAATAAAGTTGATATGTATTACCAGATTATCAGAAACTGGTCCAGAAAGTAAAAAGTTCGAAAAATCAATTTTATTTTTAAAATACTCATAACTTCTGACAGCTTTTCTGTATTTAACTGTTTTACTAATTTTTGAAATCGTCAAGAATCCATCTATCCGACAATGTACAGATATGTTGGGGTCCAATGAAAGTGTAGACCGCTATGACTAATCTTCCGGTAGAAAAAAATCTTACTTTAAAAAAACGACATCCAATTTTGGCTTTGCTTAGCTGTATTTCATTTCCCAATGAACCGATTTTCAAAATTCAAATTTTAATTTTTTGGCGTTGATTTGATCATTATTTTCATAGAACATACTTGGTCGGTCAAAATTACCAGTTCATCAGTATATTGGAATGATGATAAAGATGTTTGAAATGTGCGCTTCGGGTCATATTGACCCGAACGGCTTTGGAGGGTTAAAAGGAATGTTAAACATGATTAGAATCATAGGATGTAGCTTTAACTATATTTGTTCAAAATTTTCATGATTAACTTGATTTATAAGTGAAATACTGGAACATAGTTGCAAGTTGGTCCAAAAATAAGTCTGTTACCCCACATCTCTGCAAGGTAGGGAAGATGTCAAACCGAACTCGTAAACTGCATGCGGTGGCCAAATCCTGTGCCAGAAAGCAATAACGATCCTCTGGCAAGCCCAGCAGATTCTTAGGCAGGTGTTTTTGTTGGCAAGTTTAAAGTTTGTTGGGAAGTTTGAAAATAGCCTGCGAAGTTGAAATGGGAAGTTCATAAGGATCGGTCCAATTAGTAAACGGGTAGACCTTTAAATTATGGAGTGGTGTACTCTCACCGTGATAAAAAAAATTCTTTGAGGTTCTCGGGCAATTATAAGCCAAGCATCATCAAGCCGTAATGAAATTCACCTTCGATGGTTGACCGCAAGCTCAACTAGTCATAACAAAACAAACTCGATTCTCAAAGTCATCACTGAACGTTGCAGATCCGGCGTCCGCTGTACGCATCAACCTGCATTTTATCATCAAACGTGTAGTGAACCATATCATGGCGCAACCCAACAATGCCTTCATTACTTTCCTAAGCTAGTACAGTGAAGAAGTTAGCAAGTAGGTAGAAACATGTACTTGGGGTACCGACTTGATGAAATAAGTAAAAATTGTACTTCGCGACTGGTCTACAACCCGGTGTAAATCCTGACGTCCGCAAGACATGCGCGTGCTCGATTGCACCGCCACACCCGATCGAGCGGAAAAGTTGACCAACTGGTTGTTGTTGTTTTATATCGCTCTATTACTTATTTATTATGATGTGTGTGGATGTGTTAGTGCAAAAACAAGCCTCTCATTTCCATCGGATGGATGGTAAAATTGAAACCTTGAGCTTTTCAAGGTAGGTACGATACCAGACCAAACACAGCTAAATACCATCGTTAACCATCCATCTTTGATTTTAAAGTTCCTCAGGCAGCTGTTTCCATTTTTTGGAGCGCACCTACTTAGTTGAATCTTCACTTCCACGATCATCTGTGCTTGCTGGATTGTTAACTCCGTCAGGCTTCGGCCGGTAAAGGGAATACGGAAAATATATCGCTGAATGGGTTGCACTTTGGGAGAGGAAACTTGTTTCTTGTACTAGACAGTTTTTGTACCAATAAGATTTGAAACTCCTCAACGGCCAAGTCCGGAGACCGGTCTTGGCGGTTGCCGAGAGGAATTGGTTCGTTAACTGTCAAACTTCGCACAAAGCAGCGAACAAAAAACGGCAAAGCAAAAGTGGAACCCGACTTAAATAGCACGGAAACCGGTCCCTGGTCTAGAACGCCAAACCTTCAGAAGAAAAGAGCAACAGTAGCAGCGATCTACTTAGTTTCTTAAAAGCATCAGCGATCGCTTACAAAATGTCTCGAGAGTTGTCCGTCAGTTCCTATGTTGCATTTGAAACGCGCCGCAACCACAAAAGACGAAAATTAGGCTTCTCTTATTAGCATTCCACGCAAAGTGTTTCTATTTGCTATGGAGCAAAATGGCAATTTTCTCGATTGCAGCTGTAAGTAATTTGCTTCAAGACACCGCCACTCCAAAATCCAAGAGCAAATCGATACCAACCTATTTACTTGTTTTTTTTTGTTCAGTCCCTCCTGAACGATTGAGTAAGCACAATGCAAACTGCCTCACTTGGAACACAAAAAGTCGAATTGGAAAGGGCGCAAATTTGTGTTCTTGAATCAGTTCTGCCGTGTATGCGTGTAGAATTTCCGTTTTCCTGCTTTGCGTTTCGTTATCCCGGTTGTGTTGTTGGGTCTTTGGAGCAACCTTGACATTCGTAGCGTATGTTTCACACTCGGTTCGGTTAATTACCTACGATTACGTACGATCAGAGGGAGTCGATTAGTCAGAGTCTGGCAGGGATATGCTTCGATTAAAGTTTCCTGGTTTACGTGTTGTTTATAATGGTTAACTGTACCTGAACACACGTTGATAATTGGATAAATTATAGGGAAAGGATACCTTATATTGATACCTATTTTCTTTTAAGACCAGCTAATCTCGATACATGCTTAACAGTGAGCGAGAAACGACAAATTTGGGTTTTTAGCGAATTTACAAAATACTGGTTATATTTATTTATAAAACAAACTGTAATAACTTGTTTTGGCATTCGTGTTGACGAGCGCTTGGTTATTTTTTTTACTAAAATAAAAAAAAATGGTCATGAACAATTAAGTTAGTTTTTACCGAACAAATTGTAAAAGTTTTCTAATGTTTGCCAAATAGTCTGTTATTGTTTCCTGAATTAATCGTGTTTTTTTTTCTAGAAATTTTTATCTCGATTTTTAAAACAGTTGACCAATTAGCAGCCAGCTGCTTCAAAAACATTTTTTTATTAATATTTATATTGATTCATATGAATACGAAATCACCAAGCTAGTAAAAATCGTCCTAGGAATGACAATTTAAGTCGTAGAACCCTCATCCATCCCTGAAATGTTTACCCGTTACAGTCCCTAGAGTGTCAATTCGACACTCCTGGCTAAAACCAATATATCTCTTTTAATTGTTTCTCAACCGATTTTTACAAAATTTATAATTTTGGAAACCTTGTAATGTACACAAATATGTTTTTCTTATAATATTCAGCTACAACACTTCAGCTTTCCGTTTTTCAAAGTCTTATAAAAAAAATCCTGAAGATAAACCAAGTGGCCACAGAAAATTAAGCAGTTTTTTACACTGTAGAACTAATTTCTTCGAGATTGCAGTGTGCTTTCCGAATTTTCAAAACATTTTAAACACACTATATAACGGAGGAATGTTTCAGGTTGCACTCTATCCTTATCGAAAATTACGGTTTTAGAGCAAAAGTACTTGAAGAAAATAAAACAAATGATTGTAGTTCGAAATATTCAACAAATAAGTGTACCTAAATAGTGGTTGAGCAAAGGTTGAAGAAAATTAGTTAAGGAATGAATTAACGTGAACAAACAACACTTGAAAGAAAAATAAACTGAATTATTCGCATAATTGAGCATCAATCACTGCCGTAAATACCTACATATATAGAAATTAAAAAAAAAACCTATTTAGTTTAATGGGGGTCCCACGGGTGGTTGTTGTGGGCCGATATGATTCTATTACCTCTATCGAGATTTAGGTTTTGTTGGGGAATAACTTTTATTCCTGCTTCATTCGTAGAAAATCTAGCATATACATCAACTGCCTCTCCCAATAACTCTTCGGTGGTCAAGTGGTTAGCATCTTGAAATGGTAATCGCAGTGCCGCAGCACGTGTGGGTTTGATTCCCGTACCTGCGATGATTTTTTTTATATTGGTTTTCTTTTATTGCAGTATTAGATTTTGTGGGATGAGTTCTCATACAAGAGCATATTTTTGGGCTAAGCCATTAATAGTCAAGCCTGTATCGAGGGAGTTTCATTCGTGTTGATGGGGAAAGTTCTCTAGTTTGGATATTTTCGAGGTTCAGTGTATGATCGCAATATTGAATATGATTTGTATTTCAGAACTCTTTTTTGAGTTTGAGATTTTTATATTAATTGTCATAATCTAAATCCAAGAATTTTCAAAATTCATTTTTTCAAATCAATTAATCATACTTTAAAAGTTTTAGAGTTTGAATGGAGAATTCAAGAATAGAAGCTCGTTAAGATTTTAAATGCAGTTGTTTATGCTCTATTGGTTTATTGAAGAATTTTTAAGAAGTCTCCTGTTGCTTTTTTGCACGTTTTCTTAGTTAAAGTTTATTATAGTCTAAAGTCTTTCAATTCAGTAACTCTGTTGAGTTTCTTTTTTTAAAATTGAAAGGTTGCAAAACATTTGAATAAAAAATCAAAAAGGATTTTGATTTTTTTAAATAGGCAATCACAAAACCTTTAACATAATTAACAAACTTGACAAAATCAACAGCCTGGTTGATGAGACAGTTGACAGAACTGACAATTACAAAATATAATTAGTTAAATTCTCAAAATTGTCTTGGGTGGTTGTTAATTCATTCAAAATTATAAATACTGTCAAAGTTATTCAAATTGGAATGTGGCTAATAGATGAACGTTATCATTACTATGACAAAAACGCAAATGCAAAAATTTACAAATAAGACTCACTGACGAAATTGGTAGAAAGTTAAAAATTTCAATAAATGTCGAACAAAATTAAAATTGATAAAATGATATCATAAAATAAAATCTTAGATTTTAAAATTATTAGTTATCGTTATCGTTAATACTTTTATAAATGTTAACATAATCAAATCAATTATAATCAAAACTGTCAAAAGATTACATTATAAAAATAGTGAAAATTGTCAAAGTTATAAAAAATTCCAAAATCTGCGAAAATTTTGGAAAGTGCCACATTTACAAAAACTGAAAAAATGTGATATTGTGTGATTAAAATATTTGATTTGCAATAATTGACAAATTTATGAACAAGTTATAGTTTTCATAATTCAAAAAATGCACGTAGTAAATATAAACGCAAAAATTGAGAAATGATGCAAAATTGAAAAGTAGATCCAATAGACAATATTATATTAAAAAAAATACACAAAGTTAAAAAAGATGTCATTATTATCTAAAACAATTGAACAAAAACAACCAAACACAAAGGTGATAAACAAAATAGGTGATAAAAATAATAGAAATATTTATTAAATTAAAAAAAATCACAAAATTGAAAAAAAAAAGAAAAAAAATATATAAATTATTAAGTTAATCTTCCAAAACTGTTCGCATAATACCCGTTTTGGAGAAATTCTATTTGTAGTTTGTTGGCGTTTCCCTGGCCAGGAATGTTAACCGAATTAGACGAGATTATTTTGGTTGTGTAGTTTCTTGTTTCTAAATAATTTAAAATTATGTCAATATGTTTGACCAGGGTTATCAGAAATTAGTTCCAAAAAAAATACACATGGAACACATGGCTAGAGCTAGAACTGATTCAAAGAAGAAAATCCTTCCTCAACAGAATCCTAGATCTGTGATAGCAATACACATGTGTGAATCTGGCCACTCTAATGATCGAGAAAATGCTTCGCTGATTCGGTCTTTGGATAGCAATTCGCCTAAAATAGATGTTGCTGAGAGCATTCAAATGTTCAATCAAAAATCAATTAATCTTTTAAACGGAGACACTGGACCAGGTTTCAAAACTCTTAAGGAAAAAAAGCAAAACCAAATTCATAAAATCGTAGTTCATGAATCAATAGAAATAACAAATATTATTAAAATTACTAAATGCACAACATTGTCAAGTAGGGAAGTCATATTATTGATTTTTCGTTGTTTTCATAGCGATAAATAGAAATTGGCCATAGGAATCTACCCGAATTGCCCTAATCAAGTTTGCCAATCTGTCATGCCATCATTATCGCCACTGCACTGGCCACAATTGAAACCTTCCGCAATGATATCTATGAACGTTGGTACGGCTTCTGGTTTTTTACGACCCTCCGCCGGCCACAACTTGGCATGTAGAAAGACACTCTTCAGCAGGGTAAAGTAGTGAAGAGACAGAAAAAAAACTCAGCGGAAAAACTTTACCGCTGTAAGCAGGTAAGTACCTTCTCTCTGGTGGAGGCTCACGAGGGGATCTGTTATGATATGAATACTGATCACTTTCTTTTCACTTCGATCGTCGGCGTCCGTCCAAACAAGACCTGGGCCGGCCATTGCTGCAATGGGGCAGAGCGGCGATTCCTCAACTCACGTGTTTCTTCTCTTGGCTCGAAGGCTTGGCAAAATGAAATCGAGAGTTAAAATGTAAATAACCTCGTTATCGCACACCATCGTCAACGTATGAAGGAGTATGGATGGAGGTACTACTTGAAGGCAATTCTCCTCCGTGGGAGTCCGAATTGTGTATTGATTCAGCCGAATGTTTTCCTGATCATTTCACTTTCCATTCTGTGAACCACATACTAAATTATCTTGGATGTTGTACTGGATACTTACCAGGGGTTTCGATCTTTCGGGATCGTTGAAGTCACTGCTGGGATGAGGGTGGAATGTCCAGTTGTTTGAAGAAACTAGGACGCTGGAATGGGTTTATTGGTATCAGGATGCAGCGTGTTGTTGAAATCGTATTAGAACTTTTGTTTACAAACAATATGTGTATTCAACTGATCACTTCCAACGCTTCCAACAATTGAGGCAAAGCAGATCAATCAACTTTGAATTTTTCTTGTTTTGCTACACTCCAATGATTCCGCTGCTAGAAGAACTTTATTGGCCAACAACACTAAATATTCAACCAACCAATTCTTCCTGAGACTCCGAAGCTTTTAAACCGCTAAAGGTCACTTAGGTCAGTATCCCGATAACTGCAACTTCACGTCCCGTCACAATACCTGCACTGAAAACGAAAACGGAGGAGAAGCAAAAACAGAATGCACAAACAGCCCCCTCGATAGATGGGAAACGGTAAAATAGTTCCAACCACGCACCACGAACCGCGCCAAATTCGACAAAACACGTCGGTTTTCGCCAAAGTCTCAGGTGTAACTAACGTGCCGGTGCGAAACTGCAAACCCCATAAGCTCTTGTCTCGGTATTTTCGTTGCCTCGTTGCCAAATGGGGGGACCCCAGCCAGTCAGCGAGAGGGTCTCGAATAGCCTTAACTTAATTTTGCCGGTTTTGCTTGCTGCTGCCATTCCATTACACTCCACTAGGATGTTGCCCGGTGGACCTTTCTTCATTTTTTTCCTTTTTTTTTTGCTGAACTGGTTCGCCGTCGGACATCGGGTTTCGCCCGCTAAACGACTGAGCTTAATCTAGATTCGGGTCTTCGCACCTCGTTCGGTGAGCCGAACGGGGGAGCTTTTAGGCTGAGTCGAAAGCTCGACGCTTCGGATTTTCTTATGGGCGAATTACTAAACGAAAACAAACACTTTTCCCTTGCTAGCGACTAGTGGAAGAAATGGAGTTACCGTCATTGAAACAGTTTTCGAACCAGTTTGGTTTTGAACCCACTAAAATGTTGTTTGAAATCAAATAACAATTTTAAAACAATAGCACCTGATCCCATCAAGGCCCTGTCCTGACCAATACTTGGCGGCTTTCGATGAATAATAAGGTAGCAATGGATGTATGGGAAAAATTTCATCATTGAGTATCCAAATTTACATTCACTCATGTGAACGATACTTAACCCTTTAATGCATGACTATTTAAAATGAGTATTGCTGTTATTGACGCAGTGAAATAATAACATTTTAATTCGAATAACAAAATTCAACAGGTTTGAAGTCGTTATTTTGAGTACCGTCAAACGGGGCATCATGGAACAGCGGGGTTCGATGCAACATTTATATAACACTACATTAACCCATTCGAGACGGAGGCCTTTTCACGACATTCGAACTCATAGTAATTTATTGTTAGATATCTTATATGTCGTTTGATTTTCATCAAAACCATTTCCCAATATATTTTGCCTCACATTTGAGGATTCCATTGGTATAAGAATATTATTTTTCCGAGCAATAGTAAACTCACAATGAAAGATTGTTCTGACAAAGGCACAAAAATTCCATTGCACACACGGTGTGCAATCGGTCTCGAATGGGTTAAATCAATTTTTTATTTAATGTATTGTAATAAAGTTATCTTTTAATGATCACAAAATGATGATGACATAATTTCTCACATCTTAAGCTAGTTTTCTTACGTTTTTTATTTTTACGTGAAATTTGAAAAATCGAGCAATAAATGTACAAATTTTAACATTTTTTTATGCCGAAAAAAACTTTACCCAGTACGACGGATCGGCTTGATAATATTACCTACAAACTTTTTACTGGTTTCCTCATGTTATATCAACATTGTTGGTGTAAAAATATTTTTCAAACAATCACCCAATTTTTTAAAATTCCGTTAGGTGTCTGGGGTTAAATGTAAATTGTAAATCTCGTTTCCATGTGTTGGAATATGAATGTTTTGCATCACGTTTGAAAACATTGGAATTTCATTCATCCAAATATTTATTTTAATGATTTCAGCTTTTAGAATTTTTCTTAGTATGATTTAACCCCTAAATGTATGCAGCATCTTCATTTTCAGAAAAAATGTGAAAATTAGTTATTACAGACCCAAAAAATACTGCAATTGGTGTTTTCATGCGTAATGATCTTTTAGGCATAGCTAATATATTAAAACCTATAAATTTTCGTACGTGTTCATAAGATTTTTCATTAAAAACCAAGTTTGTTGCAAGTTACCCCATTTTGAAAGGAGGGTGAAAATCGCATGTTTTAAGAAAATAAAAAAAAAAACTGAAGAAACCTATAATTTTTCCAACTACGCCAATTTGATACCCCAGCATCCTTAAAACTTTTGATGCATAAGGGATAGGATTAATTGTGAACATAAGTTTTTTAGAAGCCATTGAAGTTGAAAATTGTTGCATGTTGCCCCAGTTGACGGTATTATAAAAGTTATGGCCCATCAAAGATGAAAATAATTTTTGAAATTCGGTTTTGCTAATTTCTACAAAACCTTGTGAATTGGGTGCAGGAAAATATTTGTGATTAATTGAGATTAAAAAATTTGTTAGAATTTACAAATCTGAAGAAATAACAGCAATTTTCCAAAAACTACTTTTTACAAAAAAATTAATAAATTCGATTTTCGAAAATTTTCCGCATATTTTGTTCGATATCTCACACATACATTAAAATGTCGTGTTAAAAATACCATAGGCTAATTTCTTTCAATCTCTAGAATATTTTTAGTAAATTCATCATTCAAAAATATCCAAGCGTTTACGAGATATTTGAATTTTGAATATTGTTGTTTTAAAACAACACTATGAATTAAAGGGTTTAAAATTCTACAAAAAATCATGGATGAGTTTCGAACTAAAACGAAACTTTAAATAATTCAAAATGACCCCAAATCGACTCAGTCTATTGGGCACACGCTGCCAAGAGATGAGAACGAGGTTTGCAGAACGGGGCTTGAATGGAATCCAAAAGGACATCGAAGGAGTGGCAGATCCAGAAACTCATGATGGCGAAGCCCACCCGCTGAAATCTGAACTGTGGACGAGACTCTTGACTGAGACCAAGTGAAGACGCTGGATCCAGGTAGTCATCAGTGGAGGTCTCTTAACACGGCCCTTTGCACCGGAGGATCGGTACGGGATAGTTACAAAATTTAAAAAAAATCTGTGGAATAAAAATTCTTTTTTACGACAAATGACATCGAATTGTTAATAAAACGACAAAGATAACAAAAATGATAAACATGAAATGATTCCCAAAATTGGCAAAAATTCAGTTTTTTTTATTTTTGTCATTTGTCATTTTGTTAAAAATGTCAAAAACATCGCTCTGGTCATTTTTGCCAAATATGTCCATTTCAAAATTTTCATTTTTTTAGGATATTGGTCATTTTCGTTATTTTTACCATCTTTTGATTTTTGAGATTTGTTAGAGTCGTAGAGACCGTACTTCCCTGCGCTAGCTCAAGGGGGAAGTAATAGTATTCAAATTGATCTCAAGGAGGACTTTTATAAACAACATTACAAAACAAACTGGACATCAGGTTTATGGGCGGACTTTTACTACGAGAATTTGTGAACTTTGGGAATGCACTTTGACAAAACAAATATCACGACAATTCGGATGTAGATAGACCTTACAATTATAAATTAATATTAAATGAGTGGTGTATTTTGAATTCAAGGAAAGGATTTTTTTTAATTTGCACTCTGTTCGAACTGTGGGTGGGTTTTGTATATAATATTAAGTACTTGCGCTTATTTCTTCTTTCGGGATCTCGTTGCGGCCGTTCTGCGTTGGTCGACTCGTTGGGGGACACCTTGGCTACGACGTAACGGGATTCCGGAATAGAGAGTCAGGATCAGAGCAGCTCACCCCCTTGGGGCAAGCCGAGCGACAACTTGGCCTAAGTGTCGGGTAAAGGCCTAATGTTTCGATGCGGTCCAGGGAGGGTCACTTTTGTCACGTGAGTGTCAGACACTACCGAGTGGGCACTAGCGGAAGCGGTCGGCGGTCGGATACCCAGATGGGGTTCCTCCAGGCCACACTATTGCCGACAGTGCCGTTGGGGTTGTAACGTGGGGGCACTTAGCACGACCTTACTGCACTCACGGAACACCGGTGTCTTTTATAAAGCGGCAATAGTGATACCGGCACTGGGGAACAAATAACTTTCTGGTATCCTCTACACTAAACCTCACTCGGCCGACCAGCTAGGAAAACGAATCGTGTAGTCCTCTAGCTGATCGTTGATTTCGGTACAAGAAACGGATGGGGGTCTGGCCTCCCGATTGCGGTAGAAACGTGGTCACTTTGGGCACGTGACGTCGCTGTCGCTTATAAAAACCACTCGACCAGAACCCAAACTTTATTCAAATCAGCCATGAGCTATAGGCGCAGCCCGTATTTATCAATTTGTTGTAATCTTCCTCTCCTTTTCTACTTCCCGCTTGTGGTGTTGCTGTCCCCTTCGTTGAATACGTTGAACACGAACGCTTACAAACTATTTACAAAGATGGCTGGTGTCGGACTTACAAACGGTTAACATTTACGCCTACTCTGTGCATCCCATATAAAAAAATAACTCTAAGAACAAAATTAACACAAAATTATGAAAAATATAATAATTTGATGAGTATATAAAAAAACAAACAAAATAAAAACTAATAAATAACAAAAACCTATTCAAATAAATAATCAACTAAATAAGTAAACAAAATGAATAGAAACGCGAATGACACCAGCCGAATAATTTTACAAATAATATGAATAACAAACAAAATTACATCCAAATTGGCCCATAAACCAAAACATCATTGTAACCCATCAAATGGATGGTTACAGATTTTTTATCAATTTTGTCAAGTTGATTAATAAATAGATTAATTTCTTTATTTTTTTTAGTTTTTGTCGTTCTTGACATTTTTGTCATTTACGTAGTTTTTGTCTTTTTTGTATTTTTGATTACTTTTATCTCTAGTGCAGAGCTGCAAACAGTCATTGTCAGACATCCAATGTCAGTCGACTTTGATAGTGCTTGAATGTGAATATGTCATGCGCTACATAGTTTTGGTCAGTGACACAAGCTTACAATGTCCTGACCAAGTTTAATGATCAACATCTTGATTGCTGCGACCAGAGCTGCAAATTATCAGTGTCAGACAGCCAGTATCAGCCGACTTTGATACTGCTTAGCATGTCTATGTCACGCGATACTGATTTTTGGTCAGCGACATAAGCTTACAATGACATGACCAAGTTGAATGAACAACAGCATACTTGCTATGACTTTTTTCTTTTCCAACAACTACATTTTTTCAACTGTTGTGCAACTTATAATGTAAAATCCATCTCAACACATTCAGAAAATGAAATAGAAAGACGATCATATGTGTGATGCGAGTGGAGTGCAAAAATGTCATTCAATATTGACCATGCTGCCTGACTGACATTGTAGCTTGGTTATTCAACTGGTACACTGCAAAAAATCCACCCTTGGGATGTATGTTTCCTCACACATAAGGTCTTCAAAACTGCTCTACGCATATATTTCATATACTTCATATCAACATCATATGTCACACATAAATTGTATATTCATAACATAAAGTTTATATGATATTGACTCATACATTCTATGATTTTCGTTTTTGAAAATTTCCGTGTTTTCAAAATGGCCACCCTGGAGAAAAAGTTGGTGTGCCCTTTTAAGTGTCAATTCAAACATTTTAATTAGGTAAGTTTTACTCTATTATAAATAAAGCATCGATTATTGATCTATGTAGATCTATTGATTTATGTCATTTTTGTCATTTATGTCATTTATGTCATTTATATCATTTATGTCATTTATGTAATTTTTGTCAATTATGTCATTTTTGTCATTTGTGTCATTTATGTCATTTATGTTATTTATGTAATTTATGTCAATTATGTCATTAATGTCATTTATATCATTTATGTTATTTATGTCATTTATGTCATTCATGTCATTTATGTCATTTATGTTATTTATGTTATTAGTGTCATATATGTTATTTATGTTATTAATGTAATTTATGTCATTTATGTCATTGATATCATTTTTGTCATTTATGTCATTTATGTCATTTATGTCATTTATGTCATTTATGTCATTTATGTCATTTATGTCATTTATGTCATTTATGTCATTTATATCATTAATGTCATTTATGTCATTTATGTCTGTCTGCGAGTAAGCAACCCTAGATACGCCAATGTATAACTGCAAATTCGTCATCCCCTCTGTTTGGTCTGTTGGCTGCTGTGCTGCTACCGATGCTAGCCACTATACGCATTGAAGAGAGTGGAGATCAGACGTCGCAGTCGACCGCCGACGCCGACCGGTGGGTTGGTGAGAGCGAAATGAGTATAAGCACGAAAACCGATCAACTATGTCGCGCCGATGAGAAAACATCGCACATCGGTCTGGCGTCGTCTTCAGTGGGAGTGATCGTCAGTTGCAACCAGATACCCGCACGCGATCGGAGGTTTTTCCTCACGCGAAGTCTAACTTTTTGTCAGTAGTTTAAGTGTTTTTTAATGTTAATTTATTGTAATAGATGTTGATTGTTTAGTGTACCTTCATGTGTTCTATGTGATATTGATGACCCCAAAGATCTAAGAGGAATACCCCACTTTGAGAAGCCACCGAAATCAGCAGCCACAAATTGCAGACAATAGCCGGGTAAGATCTTCCTGTCCGCCCTCCCCCATCGGTGTTGGGACGCCCGAACGAGAAGGCGCTGTCGAAGGCGGGATTAAACACCGCAGGTTGAAAGTTTTGGACGCCCAACATTATGGTCCTTCGAGCCGGATGAGGGCCACTTAACGAACGTAAAATCCGGATTCGCCATTGCCTTGGAAAAGTGTCCGTGAGGCCATTGTTCCCGGGTAGAAAATCCGCCATTTCGGAAGCCCGGCTGGAACAATCAACCCTTTGTGCTTCATCGATGGGCTTGGCTTGGGTAGCGCCATCGTGATTGCACATATTGTTGGCCTGGAATTTGGTGCTGGTGCTGCTGGTTGGCCATTGGATATACGCGCTAGGACATCGGTGCATGTACGGTGTCGATACGATTCCGAAGAGGTCGGGCCACTTGGCGATTGGAACATCGCCAACTTGGACGGTATACTGGTAGTAGCACGGCGATTGGAACATCGCCGCCCCCTCCCCACCACTTGGCCCGGATTTGGAACTGGTTGCAACTGGGAGAACTTGTGCGCACATAATCGGATCGTGTAAGTGAATGGAAAAATATCACTTTCTGTTTTTTTTTAAATACAGAATTTTATAAGATTTTAATACTTTTCCAACATTTTTAACCACTGCATCCCTGTCGTCATTGGCTGGAGGCCTTTGACTCTGTTTTAAAAGTTGTGTCTGTTGGAATTGGAGACATTTGTGTCCTAGTTGGTCGGACTTGGTTCGCTGGTTGTTCAGAAGGTCTGAACGAACCTTTTATTGTCACCACTATCCTGATTGTAGTTGTCTGTGCATTTGGTAGCACCTACAAGGTTCCAACTTCTGCCACTTAAATGGTTTATGATTGGTAAGCTTCTCAAGATTTATGAATTGGAGTTACTTAATGGTGATTTCGAGAGAGAAAGGGTTTCATTGTTGGTAAAGCTTATCAAATATACGGTCGCTTGATTGATAGTGGACCGAGTTTAAATAAAGGTTATTAGAAGTGGTGAATAACTTCATTTTGGAAATCATAATTGATTGGAGGATCGCAATTTAAATAATCGGTTTATTGAATGATATTATTATTACCGGTGGATATTTGAGTCGTATTGTGAACTGCTACACTTTATTGAGTTGAATTTCAACAGCTTTTGAATGGTTTTGAGTCAGAATTTGACTGTGACGGTACGTATTTAATCTAAAATCAATGTGTGATGATAAAGTGGATCCAAATCTGATTAGGCAGAAAAGGTCTCGAGTCAGAGGTCATTGATGGTGACACTTTTGAGTCTGTATTGATTGCCTTGCGTTTGAATTGTGCCAATTTAATATCGTCAGTGAGTGTTTCAATCAGAAGCAGCTTTTAAACGTCAGTATTGGATTCTGAGGTGAATCGGGTAGTCACTTATTGAATCGATTTTGAAGTAGAATCGGATTGCTTCGGAATTTAAATTGTATTCATTCAGAATCTGAATAGTCTGTCATTGAGTCGATTCAGAGGTTGAATCGGATTGAGCCTGAATCGAAATTGAGCTGAATTTAAATTCGATTGTTTAATTTTCAATAGAAATCATGCCTAGCACAAAGAAACCATCAGTTTCGACCGTGGCTCCTAGCCTGAAGGTTTTGAACATGCGATTTAAACAGATTCAGTCCTCGTTTAGTGACATTTGGCGTTTTGTTGAAACATTTCAAGAAGATTCCTCGTCGATTCAAATTGAGATTCGTCTGGAGGAAATTGATAACCTGTGGGAGAAACTGAATGATACTTTGATTGAAATTCAATCTCATGATGATTTTGACTTAGACGAAACTTATTTCGAGCGTGAAAGGGTCACGTTTAGCGAAAAATATTACCATTCAAAGGCCTTTCTTATGGAAAAACTTAAGGAACGGACTCAATTATCGGATTTGAGTAGTACAGTTAGGGTGAATGACTCGGTAATGCAACCAACTCTTGATCACGTTCGACTTCCTCAGATCAAACTTCAAACGTTTAATGGGAATATTGAAGAATGGTTAAGTTTTCGGGATTTATACATGTCTCTCATTCATTGGAAGACTGATTTACCGGAAGTGGAAAAGTTTCACTATCTTAAAGGTTGTTTGCAAGGTGAACCAAAAGCTCTAATTGACCCTATCAAGATCACGAAGACCAACTACCAAATCGCCTGGGATTTGTTGCTGAAGAGATACAACAACAGTAAGCTCTTACGGAAAAGACAAGTTCAAGGTCTGTTTCAGCTCCCCTCTTTGACAAAGGAATCCGTCAGTGATCTGCAAGTTCTCTTGGAAGGGTTCGAGAGAATTGTGCAGACGTTAGATCAGATCATACAACCCGAAGAATACAAGGATCTTCTTCTGGTCCACCTTCTCTCCTCGCGTCTCGATCCTGCGACACGCAGAGGATGGGAAGAAAGTTCTGCCGCCAAGGACCAAGATGTTGTACAAGATTTGACGGAGTTTCTTCGCAGGCGTGTGCGAGTTTTAGAATCATTGCCGGTTAAGGTTGTAGAGCCCAAGGTAGTTCAGCCACAACAAGTCCCAAGGTTTAAGCATTCTACTAGGGGTAGCTTCAGTTCATTCCAATCGTCTGGTAGAGCGTGCGTTGCTTGTCAAGCGGATCATCCATTATTTCAATGCCAGGCTTTTCAGCGCATGAAGATCGAGGATAGAGAAGGGTTGCTACGAAGTCATTCGCTATGCAGAAATTGCTTCAGCAGGAGCCATAGGGCAAAAGAATGTAAATCGAGGTATTCTTGTCGCCATTGTAAGGGTCGTCACCATAGTTTGGTTTGTTTTAGGTCGGACAAGGAGGAATCTAGAGGTTCTAGATTTCGAAAGGGTACAGAGGAATCGAAACCCCAAGAACAACAGTTGGTATCAGCTCCTCAAGTAACGAACCTGGCAGCTACAGATCTCCTGTCCTCTAATGCTGCGCCTCAACGCTCGTCGCAGGTTCTCTTGGCCACAGCAGTAGTTATTTTAGAAGATGATTATGGTAATCAATACCCAGCTAGAGCTCTTCTAGATTCTGGCTCGGAGAGCAATCTGCTTACGGAGCGAATGAGCCAACGGTTGAAAACCACAAGAGAAAGGGTAGAAATCTGCGTTATAGGAATAGGTCAGGCAGCAACGAAGGTCAAGCAGAGAATTCATGCCACGGTTCGATCACGAGTTTCAGAGTTTTCGCGAGCTATGAGCTTTCTTGTCCTACCCAAGGTGACAGTTAATTTGCCCACAACAACGGTACAAACAAAAGGCTGGAGATTTCCAGATGGTATTCAGTTGGCGGACCCTTCGTTTTCGGTGTCTAGTGAGGTGGACATTGTTTTAGGAATCGAATCATTCTTCGATTTCTTCCATACAGGAGAAAAGATCGATTTGGGCGATCAACTTCCTTCACTGAATTATTCAGTGTTTGGTTGGGTAGTCTGCGGAGGTTTGCCGATCCCACGGCAAGCCATACAAGTAATCTCGAATGCTTCGATTACTGAAGATCCTCTGGAAGCCATGATGGCTCGATTTTGGTCCTGTGAGGAGGTCGAGTCAACCAATATTCTTTCACCAGAGGAAGCCAGATGCGAGAGCTTATTCTCGAAAACTGTGAAACGCGAGTCCGACGGAAGGTACACAGTTGCTCTACCGCGAAATGATAGTATTATTGACCGATTGGGGGAATCGCAGGAGATCGCTATGCGGCGATTTCTGGCAACGGAACGGAGACTTTCTAGGGACGAAAACCTTAGGAAGCAATACGAGGAGTTCATGGAGGAATATGTTCATTTGGGTCACATGCAAAAGATAGTTGAGTTGAAAGATGAGTCATGTCAGAAATTAGTTATCAAGCGTTGTTTTTTGCCACACCATCCAGTTGTTAAAGAGGCCAGTACCACTACAAAGGTCAGGGTTGTTTTTGACGCCTCTTGTAAAACTTCAAGTGGAGTATCGTTAAACGATGGGCTCTTGAATGGCCCTGTTATTCAGGATGACTTACGCTCGATTATCCTCCGTTGTCGAACCAAACAGGTTATGGTTGTTGCCGACATTGAGAAAATGTTCAGGCAAATCAATATCGCTGAAGATGATCGTCCTCTCCAATCCATTTTGTGGCGATCATCTCCCAAGGAAGAAATATCGATCTATGAACTGCGAACAGTCACCTACGGAACCAAACCAGCTCCATTTCTAGCCACTAGAACGTTACAACAGTTAGCCACGGATGGGAAAGAGGTATTTCCACTTGCAGCAAGGGCTGTTTTGAATGACACCTACATGGATGATGTCATCACAGGGTCAGATACCGTGGAAGAAGCGAGTGAGCTGCAAGTTCAGCTTGATGCGTTGATGAGTTCTGGTGGGTTTCGTTTGAGAAAATAAGCCTCAAACAGCCCTGATGTGTTGAAGAACGTTTCTGAAGACAATTTGGCCATCAAATGTCCGGAAGGTATAAACCTGGATCCTGATCCATCGGTCAAGACTTTAGGTTTGACATGGATGCCCACATCAGATGTTTTCAGCTTTCAATTCAGTATTCCGGCCATAGAATCTATTGAACCATTAACTAAAAGGCGAATACTGTCCGTTATTGCTATGCTTTTCGATCCCCTGGGGCTCATTGGAGCCGTAATTGCTACTGCTAAGATTTTTATGCAGAAAATTTGGATGTTGAGGGATGCTAAAGATCAACGACTGGGCTGGGATGAACCGGTACCGTTGATGATTGATGAAGCTTGGAGAAAATACCACCAGCAACTCAGTTCGCTCAATGAGATCCGAATAAATCGATGCGTTATAATTTCTAACCCTGTTCTGCTTGAGATCCATTGTTTTTCTGATGCGTCAGAGAAGGCGTACGGAGCTTGTGTGTACATCCGCAGCCAGAACTCCCAAGGTCAACGGAAAGCAACCCTCCTTACATCAAAGTCACGCGTAGCACCGTTGAAGTCGCAAAGTATTCCTAGACTAGAGTTGTGTGGAGCATTGCTTGGGGCTCAGCTGGTAGTCAATGTGAAAAAGGCCCTCAAGGGCGAAGTCTCGACATTCTTTTGGACCGACTCCACATGTGTTCTACGCTGGCTTTCCTCTACGCCGTCAACCTGGACTACTTTCGTGGCCAACAGGGTGAGCAAAATTCAAACCATGATCGAAGGGTGTCAATGGAACCATGTAGCAGGAAAGCAGAACCCCGCGGACTTAATCTCTCGTGGTATTCTACCCAAGGAGATAGTTGACAACGAGTTTTGGTGGAATGGTCCACAATGGTTAGTTGAAAGCATGGAGAGCTGGCCAATCGCCTCGGTCAGCATGCTTGAAGAAGAAGGAGAAGACGAAAGGAGACACAAAAAGGTAGCTGCAACAACCTCGGTTAGCCGAGAGTTCAACAATTGGTTTATTTCCCACTTTTCCGACTATACGAAACTTATCCGTTCCACTGCTATTTGGATTCGCTTGATTCGAGTTCTTAGAAAGTCAAAAGAAGGTCCAACTTCTGGGTTTCTAAAAGCGACAGAGTTGTCAGAGGCAGAAATGGTTATGGTACGCCTAGTTCAGCGAGAATGCTTCCAGGATGAGCTGAAGTCATGCTCAAGGGGGGAAACGGTTCCCAGAAAATCACCATTGCGTTGGTTTAACCCTTTTATTCAGAATGGCATCATTAAGGTCGGCGGTAGGCTGATGCATTCTCAGGAATCCGAAGATTTTAAACACCCCATGGTTCTACCCGCGAATCATAATTTCACCAAGCTACTTTTCGAATCATACCACAAAAAATTGCTGCACGCTGGACCTCAGCTAACTCTCTGCGCTGTCAGACAGCGGTTTTGGCCTCTGGGAGGAAGGAGCGTGATTAGAAATGTAATTCACAAATGCATAAAATGCTTTAGAGTGCGCCCTAAGCCTATGGAGCAATTCATGGGAGACTTGCCTGCTGCACGAGTTAGAGAATCACGCCCATTCACTAAAACCGGGGTTGATTATTTTGGCCCGGTTTATCTACGCCATGCGCCTCGTAAGCCTTCGGTTAAAGCTTATGTAGCGGTGTTTATTTGTTTCGCGACGAAGGCAGTGCACCTAGAATTGGTAACTGACCTTACAACAGATCGGTTTCTACAGGCACTTAGAAGATTCATAGGACGTTGGGGAAAGGTTTCAGATATTTACTCTGATAACGGAACCAACTTCATTGGTGCTAGAAACTACCTGCATGATTTGATGAAGCTACTGAGATCCAAGGAACATCATGAACTAATTTCTAAATACTGTGCAAACGATGGAATCCAGTGGCATTTAAATCCTCCTCGAGCGCCTCATTTTGGTGGCCTATGGGAGGCGGCAGTAAAATCTGCAAAACACCACATAATTAGGGTCATTGGTGACCACCCCCTGTCCTTTGAGGACATGCAAACGTTGTTGGTTCGGGTGGAGGCTTGTCTTAATTCGAGGCCTATTACACAGCAATCAGATGATCCGAATGATTTGGAACCCCTTACACCGGCACACTTTTGGTTGGGGTCTTCCTTGCAGGCGCTTCCAGAACGTGACTTGTCGAACATACCTGTTAATAGGCTCGATAAGACACAGCTGATCCAACAAAAGGTCCAACAAATTTGGAATCGGTGGCGAAAAGAATATCTTTCGCAGCTGCAAGCTAGAACGAAAAGGTGGAATAAAAATGTCAACATTGAGATCGGCAGATTGGTAGTCATCTGCGATGACAATGTTCCTCCGATACATTGGAAGATGGGTCGCATTTCAGAAGTACACCCTGGTCAAGATGGCATTGTACGAGTTGTAACACTTAAGACAAGCAATGGGTACAAAACTCGTGCGGTGGAAAGAATTTGTTTTTTGCCAATTGAACCTGAGTCAGATATGAAATATGATACTGTGCAAGCATAAACCACCCATCCTTACTCCCATCCCCCATCCCACTTATCATCACCACGGAAGAGTTTTTTTCTCTATTTTGCAGAAATCGTGCTATTTCTGGGCGGGCCAGGATGTCTGCGAGTAAGCAACCCTAGATACGCCAATGTATAACTGCAAATTCGTCATCCCCTCTGTTTGGTCTGTTGGCTGCTGTGCTGCTACCGATGCTAGCCACTATACGCATTGAAGAGAGTGGAGATCAGACGTCGCAGTCGACCGCCGACGCCGACCGGTGGGTTGGTGAGAGCGAAATGAGTATAAGCACGAAAACCGATCAACTATGTCGCGCCGATGAGAAAACATCGCACATCGGTCTGGCGTCGTCTTCAGTGGGAGTGATCGTCAGTTGCAACCAGATACCCGCACGCGATCGGAGGTTTTTCCTCACGCGAAGTCTAACTTTTTGTCAGTAGTTTAAGTGTTTTTTAATGTTAATTTATTGTAATAGATGTTGATTGTTTAGTGTACCTTCATGTGTTCTATGTGATATTGATGACCCCAAAGATCTAAGAGGAATACCCCACTTTGAGAAGCCACCGAAATCAGCAGCCACAAATTGCAGACAATAGCCGGGTAAGATCTTCCTGTCCGCCCTCCCCCATCGGTGTTGGGACGCCCGAACGAGAAGGCGCTGTCGAAGGCGGGATTAAACACCGCAGGTTGAAAGTTTTGGACGCCCAACAATGTCATTTATATCATTTATGTCATTTATATCATTTATGTCATTTATGTCATTTTTGTCATTTATGTCATTTATGTCATTTATGTCATTTTTGTCATTTGTGTCATTTATGTCATTTATGTTATTTATGTCATTTATATCATTTATGTTATTTATGTCATTTATGTCATTCATGTCATTCATGTCATTTATGTAATTTATGTTATTTGTGTCATTTATGTAATTTATGTCAATTATGTCAATTATGTCATTTATATCATATATGTTATTTATGTCATTTATGTCATTCATGTCATTTATGTCATTTTTGTTATTTATGTTATTTATGTCATTTATGTCATATATGTCATTTATGTCATTTATGTCATTTATGTCATTTATGTCATTTATGTCATTTATGTCATTTATGTCATTTATGTCATTTATGTCATTCATGTCAAAAATGACATAAATGTCATTTAGGTCATTTATGTCATTTATGTCATTTATGTTATTTATGTCATATATGTCATTTATGTCATTTATAACATTTATGTCATTTTTGTCATTTATGTCATTTATGTCATTTATGTCATTTATGTCATTTATGTCATTTATGTCATTTATATCATTTATGTCATTTTTGTCATTTATGTCATTTATGTCATTTATATCATTTATGTAATTCATGTCATTTATGTCATTTATGTCATTTATGTCATTTATGTCATTTATGTCATTATTGTCATTTAGGTTATTTATGTCATTTATGTCATTTATGTCATTATTGTCATTTATGTCATTTTTGTCATTTTTGTCATTTTTGTCATTTTTGTCATATGTGTCATTTATGTCATTTATGTTATTTATGTCATTCATATCATATATGTCATTTATGTCATTAATGTCATTTATGACATTTATATCATTTATGTCATTCATGTCTTTTATGTCATTTATGTCATTTATGTCATTTATGTCATTTTTGTCATTTATGTCATTTTTGTCATTTGTGTCATTTATGTCATTTATGTTATTTATGTCATTTATGTCATTTATGTCATTTATGTCATTTATGTCATATTTGTCATTTATGTCATTTATATCATTTATGTCATTTATGTCATTTATATCATTTATTTCATTTATGTCATTTTTGTCATTTATGTCATTTTTTTCATTTATGTCATTTTTGTCATTTTTGTCATTTATGTTAGTGAACCTTCATATAAGAGAAGCGACATCTGATCCCTCCTAAAATAAAATATGTGGCAACATCGCCGAAATCTTGGACAAAAAAATCCTCAGCACTGTTTTCTGGCTCAATGTTCAAGCTCTGAAGTGAACGCTCCTTCAATCCAACAAAACAACATTGAACTCGATGCCCGAAGGATCGCGATAAGGGGGCATCCATAAATTACGTAACGCTCCTAGGGGGGGGGGGGGGAGGGAGAAAGCTCGAGCGTTACGAATTGTGGCATAGGAGAGGGGGGGAGGTATGCTCATCGTTACGTAACGATTTTTTTCCTTAAAAATTTCAGTTTACTTAATCGCAGCTATTTTGATGTCATGCCATTTTCGCAGAATGATAAACATACCAAAATCTGCTTAAAATTTGTAGGCTTCAACATGATTGAAACTGGTTTGTAACCTTTACCCTTTAAAGATTCTGAGATAGACTCCGACATTGATTGAATATCCGGATTGAATATCCGTGAAATAACCGTTGGAAAACCGAAAATTAGGTTCATTCACTCCCAAGAACTCAGTTCAAACTTAAGACGGAAATTTTACTATTTTTTTCTTACATGTAGGTTCACTAATTTATGTCATTTATATCATTTATGACATTTATGTCATTCGTGTTATTAATGTTATTTATGTTATTTATGTCATTTATGTCATTTATGTCATTTATATCATTTATGTCATTTACGTCTTTATGGCATTTATGTAAATTTTATCAATTCTGTAATTTTCTTTTATTTCTATCGTTATTTCAATTTTTATTTTTTTTCATCTTTTTCATTTTTGTTGATCTTGTCATTTTTGACAATTTGGAAATTTTAGTCATTTTTGTAACTTTTGTATATTTTGTCATTCTTTTTTTTTGTCATTTCCGCTTTTGTCATTTTGTAATTTTCATGATATTTTTTTGTAATTTTGATGCTTTAAAAAAAAAATTCAATATTTCTTTTTTTCATTAATCTTTTTTGACTTTTGTTAAATTTTATTAATTCTTGTTATTGGGTCGTTTTTGTAATTTTATCAGTTTTGTCATTATTGTCATTTTTGTCATTTTAAGTAATTTTTATCATTTTTGTCATCTTTGCCATTTTATTCATTTTTGTCATCTTTGCCATTTTATTCATTTTAAAGACTTTGTTTTGGTGTCAGTTTTGTAATTTTTGTCACATCGGTCGTTTCTATCATGGTTGTTATTTTTGGAATTTTTAATTTTTTTGTCATTTTAGAAATTTCAGCAATCATTTTAATTTTATGATTTCTGTAATGGTATTTTTTTAAGGGATTTTCATCCATCATTGGGATAAACTCTGCCATTTTTGTAAATTTTAGTTTTTTTTAAATTTTTGTCAGAGAGAAAGAGATTTTTTAACTAGGAGCTTTTTTCTAAACAATCACAATAACTTTTGTTCGAATTGCTTTTGGATCAACACTACTAAAAAATTGTAAACCGCTCAGAAGAAAAATCAAGTGGATAATGCCGATAATACTTTTACGACTTTTGTTTGTCAATTTTGGAAATTTTTTGTTAACATTTCAACCGGTGAATATCATCCGAATAAAACCGGCTGAATCTCAGAAAGTCAATTTTCGGCAAGGTTTTCTTTCATCTAAAATCATTTGGCTTCAAAAAAGCGTACCAATTTTCCCAATTCATAACCTTTTCATATCTTTTCAAAGCTAATTTCAAAATCTTTGCTCAGAAATTTTGCCACGATGCCGATTTTGCCAAGGATTTCAAAACCTGAAAATTGTACATATATTTTGTACTTATATTTTTACGGAATTAGTTAGGGCAATTCATTGAAAACAACTCATGATATCAAAACTTTTAATATACTCAAAATCCAGTGCAAAGTTGTATTTTAGTGCAAGAAAATTTGAAAAAATTGCAAATTGACAAAAAGTTTAAAAATTCGTCAAAAATTCTTTGTTTCGACTTTGACAATCTAAAAAGACAACTTTCCAACACTCTTTTCAAAATTTATCTGGGTGGCTTAAACAATTTTGACGGTTTATTGATTGAAAAGTACGGTTTTTACACCACTTTTTTTTTACATTTTTTGTGGCCATGATCTAAAAAAAATTTAAAATATATATCCTTATGTGCAACGTGTAGCTTCTAACTTCAGCTTTCTTGGACATCAAGAGAATTTTTTTTCGAGCATTTTGTTGCTGATCTACAGTTTTTTTTTCCGAAGCATGTTTATAATATCCGCAGAAAGTTCAAAAAATTAGTCAGCAAAATGTGTCTAAAAACACATCAACAAGAAACTTCTCAATAACATTATAATTGCCTATTTCCAGGCTATTATGTATTGTGAACTTTCATTGAAGCACTTATAAGAGTAGCCGTTGGGAGAAAAATGAACCAAATATTTTCGCACACATGAAACGGGCAAAGTTTTCCCATCGCCTGGAAAAGCATTGGATATTGACATAAATATTGGTGAGCGAGTATACAAAACAAAACGCAACTGGAATGAGGCGCGTTACGAGTGTTTGCAAATTGTGGAACAACCGCATTTTTAAAACAGTTCACGCTGCGGCTATTTCCTTCTAGGGTTGTAGCTTCTTGTAAACGTGTTTATCGAGAGTCAAGCCAATCATATTAAACATTCAGTGGATTGGATTTCGATTTTTGAATCAGAAAATGATGTTTGATGACTGTGCCTAGTTAAAAGTTCATCATTCAGATCTGAAATGTTCTGTGAGTTAAATTATCCAATAGTGCACCTTAAAATTGTTCTCCAATTCAGTTTTCAATTCGAACACTCATAAACCTAAAACGTGTTCACTTTGCTTCAAACCAGCCTAAATCAATAAACCAAAAACAAAGTCATGTTTTCGATTTGCCACGCTGAATTATGTGAGAAGGCGCACCTGAGCCACATTTTTTATTTTCCTTAATTGTTATCATCGCATCACGCTCTCGCTGTGTACCAGTAGTACTAGTTCGTTGTTGTTGATTTTTTTCCATTTAGCAAATGTTTCAAAGAATAGTCGAACAGAGGGTGCCATAAGAAGAACGCATTTCAGCATTCGTAACGTGCCTCTAGGGGGAGTTATTCGATTGCAATCCAGCTAAACTTCCGACTGACATACATTTTTGCTTGCGTTTCGGCAGGTGAGCCTGCATATGAACTATTTTCATTTTTTTTTTCGTTTTCAAACAATATTACGAAGACGACGACGACGCGATAACAGAAGAACTACACGATATAGTTGTGTTTTTTATAAAACCAAATTGGCGGGCCTGGGGTTTGCAGGTCTACAAAGCTAAGTCCACCTAGTTAGTAAGGCGTAAAGGAATTTAAGTCAGTAAGGCGATGATTGTGTCCAGTATGGGTACCTATCTATCGATCGACTTTGGGTCGGTTATTGATTGAAGTTTATCAAGTATGCATAATACGTATGGGCCATGTTCGCAAACTGGTTGAACTTTGTTAGATTGATAAAGCGAAAAAAGGCAGGATTGCACAATGATGTTGTACCTACGCAGTGCCGCGATCAGTTATAGGTTATTCAATGTTTTTGGATTATGCAGTGGACAGGGCGCAGTTCTGCGGATTGAGTTATTGACTGGATTCAACGTAAAACATTGTATGTACTTTTATAACACTTGGTGCGTTTGATGAACATTGTCCATTTCAATGTATCGTTGTGTCTAGACTTCTAACTGGTCACTAAGCACTTTTCATAAAAATTTAGTGTCCAATCCTAAGATAATTGATATAGAAAATTATGATAGCTTACGATAATGGTGTTTACCCTTACATTTGATAATTTAAACTTTTTTTGAAACCTAGAATGATCGGTAGAAACGAAACTCGTTAATACAACACGCATGATCGATGATTGATTGCATTGTCTTTTGAAATTCATATTAGATTTTCTTACGAAATCAAATCTTGTACAAATAAAAATTTTATATAATTTTACTTTTAAGTTCACAACTTTAAAAAAATGAAGATTGTTCTAATTAATTGAACTTGTCTTTTTCTTGTATGTTCATGTCACAGTGATTTTATCAATCTTCTCAGTGTTCTTGGAAACATCTCCTAATACTTTTACGTTCATAACAATCAAGAAACGTGTTTCATTTAGAGAACTAGCACCGATGCTGCTTGGTATAACCACGTATAACTGTTCAAAATTTTATAGCTTTGCCCCGGAGCATCGCCGTCAACCCCAAATGGGGTTTGATTTGAACGATTAGAACATCGAACGGAGAACTCGTGATCGAATAATTTTGGTCTCAAAACAGAAGGATAAACTTGCTGAAGCTACTTCAGCTTCCTCATTTGTTGGGTACATCTGTTATCTGAATTCTGTAAGAAAGTTATGGTTATGGTTCGATCTGACATAATGAAGCATGAAAGTGCTGGTATGGTAAGACTTTCGATAAAAAAGCAACGAAAATTATTCATTTGGGAAAAAATGTATCTTATACTCTATGAAAAAAAATTAAAATTCATATAAAAAAAATCATTGAAAAATTATTATGAATCTTGGAATTTAACTGATTGTGAACAATGTGCTCTTTTTTTTTGCAGTATAATTTTTTTAAAGCTGTTTCATATGAAATTTCCCTGAAATCGCCAATTCTTATTTCTGAGTTTGGAGTCGGTAGCAAAATATTCCTTCATTGGTAGTTTTACAAATAATAAAGAAACCCAAAAAAACTGTAGTTTTATAAGCCAGACCAGATGTCGAAAATTATCATGGAAAAAATACAAAGAGATCCTCCAACTCATTTTTTAAATATCTTTTTCCTTTGGAACTAATAAATAAATAAATGAACAAAAATATACAATACAGTTCGTTAATTTGAAAAAAAAACATTTGAGAGGTTATTTTATTTTGTACCAATACTACTGTTTTCATTCATCTCCTAGAAATATGTTCCCAGAAGAAGTCTCCTTTTTTTTCTTGGTATTCAGGAAACTCTTTGTCGAAACTATCCACGTGCAAACTTAATCAAAAGTATTCGTTGAGATGTTTTCTAACTGAACTATTGGAATGGTTTATCAACAAATTATGCATACCATTTATATCATGTGAACAAGTTTCAAACTTTTCAAGCGTTTTTCTCGGTTTTCAGTATTTACACATGGGACTCATAAGCGAATAGGGACAGTGTAGATCTGTTATATTCGACTTCGGTCAATTAATTAAACCACGTGTTGGACAATTCAAGAAAAATGCGTTTATTCTAACTGAAGGCTAACTAACAAGTAAGATTTCATTTGTTTCCCCTAGCAACTCAAAGTCTAGGGAGGGAGTAGGCGGCGACCGTGACTGACGGGTGTGGTTATTTTTGCTGTTGATTTTTACTCCTGAAAAATTATTTTATTTTTTACTTGTGAATTGTTATTTGAGACAAAAATTCGTACAGAAGTTAGATAATTTGAGTTTGCGTCGCGTTTGTTCTAATTTTGTTGGTGTTTTGAGGTCTAACAACCCACCCAAGTAACCATAAGCACTAAAGCTTTGCATTTTTATTGCTTTACACCAGCATTCAAGGGCTAAATTACACTATATCAGCATATCAAGTGCAATTTTGCATTACAACAGCCCTTCGAGTGCTATGCTGCATCATTTTAGAATTATACCACTCTTTTAAAATGCAACTACCATTTTATCAGCTTTGCACAATGCTTATGAAATGCAACATAGCTCTAAATCAAAATAACAAATGCTATATTTTCTAAGCATTAAATTGGCATCACACAAGCTTGTTTTAAGGCTTTTTAGCACTATGTAAGTACTACAGTGGCATTAGTCCAAAGCATATTAGCATTTATTTATGCTGAATCAATGCAAATTCAGGGCACCAGTTGCTAGAAATTTGATTCAAATAGACTTTTTTTTCAAATATTTAACGTGGACCTGATAGGATCACAGGCAGAGTCAATGTCAAATGTCTGAGCCATATATGTCATGAGTTCGATTCCAGGTCATTTTCAGCTGAAAAATATGCATAAGCGAATATAAAAATAGTAACAAATTCAGTATTATGGCAGAAAAATGAACCAACCAAAAATCCTAAAAATATTTTTTTTTCGCATGGTGGAACCTCATTTGAACGCCATTTGCATTTTCCCAGCATTTTGCCAGCCAACGCTATAGCATCAACCAATTCTAATAGAGTGCTTTTATAGGGTTATACCAGTTTCTGCACTAAAGCAGCAGTTAATTTCGCCAAACCTGGCTCACAGAGCTAAAATGGTGCACAGAATCAAGCTCTATAGCTGACGTTAGAGCAGAATTGGTGCTAGATTTTAGTGTTTATGGTTACTTGGGCAGTTCATTATAGAAATTCTAGTGGACGATGTGCATTAGCTGTTGAAATAGCTGGGGCCGATGCCGGAAACGGAAGAAAATTTACAGCATTACTTGATACTTTCTTCGAATCATTCTACAAATCCGAGCTAAGTATACCTTTATTGTATTCAAATTGAAATTTCTTGTTTAGTAAGGTAGTTCATAGGATAAAACGTGGTTTTGCGATGTGCCGATCAAAGTACAAGTTTCCACTAAACGAAACTATGGTCAAGTTTCCTAGCTGTTCTTGATGAAGATTTTTCAAGAGTCTTCATAGTTTTTGCGCTGGATATAAATATTTTTTTTAAATATGTTGTTCTAAAAAACAGTTTTGTTTTACGGGTATCATAAATATACTCATAGTGTAAAGATTTTCTAATTATTTCCAATTGTCAATTTCAATGGTTACTATGATATTAAACTATATTATTAAATAAAAAACAATCAAAAGTGCATAATTAGAACGATCAATAATGCAATTTTAACATCAGAACTTTTAAAACCTTCTATTGAAAAACCCAAACACATTTTGTTTACTATTTTTAAACATCTGCAAAAGCTCAACAGCTTGTAATAAGTATTTTAAGCATAAATTAGAACCACAATAAAAAATTTAAAGAACGACTTTAGCTTTAATGGATGATGAAATTTTCGAATAATTTTATTTTTAGTTCGAAAGTTATTTCAAAGTTTTTATAATTGTTTATCATATAAAGTTTTTTTTACTGTAAAAGTGTTGTTCATAGTTGAATTGTGAATTCTAACGATAATGATGCGTTGAAATCACTATACGGAAATATGACTATTTTCCTTAATTTTGTTTGTTTTTAGATTTAAAAAATTGTATTTTAGAGTTGCCTATTATCGGATTGAATGGCAACATTGGCAGAAAAACTTCATTTGACTTGTGGAATACTTAGGGACTAAAATGACTTCGTCAGGGAACTTCAGTGACGAATATCAAAGAAGCTTATTTTAACAGCTTAGCTACAACTGTATTGTGATTTAAGTCTTCCTTGAAACGTCCAGGAAACTCTTTGTCGGAACTACCCACGTGCAAACTTAATCAAAAGTATTCGTTGAGATGTTTTCTAACTGAACTATTGGATTTTTTAAATTTTTAAGTCATTTTTAAACATACTTGAAATTTTTTTTTTATTGTCCATGACTTCATTTTTTGCACTGTTGATCATTTTTGTAGTTTTCGGCATATCAACATTTTTTTTTATAATTTGATCAAGTTTGTGGTTTTGTTTTAACTTTTTTTTGTGCTTTTTTGACATTTTTGTCACTTTTTGTAATTTTTGGTAGATTTTTTTCTCCGTGGAATCGCGAAATCAAACTGAGGCAAAGAGTTGATTTGCACTGACGAGTTTCCAAAAAAGATTTTATTCAGTTTTCACAACCAACATAACAAATTAAAAATTAGAAGAAACAAAAAGGAGAATAATATTATTCATTAACAAAACTTTAATAATTTAAACATTTTCTTAAAAATAGGTACTCTTCGAAGTTTGATAGAAGTATCTTCAATCTAAAGAATCGTTTTTGAAAACACATTAGTATATCAGAAACATGAATTAGGAAAACAAGTTAGTTTAAAGAAAATTCATACATTTTTTTCACTTCACTATTAAACGTTTTTTCACTGCCTCAAAGTTGAAAATAGAAGTTTCCTTAAGAAAAATCTAGGAGCATAGGAGGTGTAGGAAAACTCGATCGCACCATTAACCAAAATGAATCCTGATCTATAACCTTTTCCCTACTAACAAACCCCTTTCCATGGATATTTGAATATAGATTCGCAGACGTATAGACGGTTTCTCTAGTTGGTGATATTAACTTACCATTGTTAATAAATTTTTCAAAATTGATCTTTGGAATATAAAGAAACAAAAGGTTGTTAATTGATCCTATGAAGAATCCTACAAACAATCCTTCCTTCATCCTTCATTGACTACTAGGACGTGGCCGGCGCCGTTATTGATCATTTTCAAAGGGAGAGCATGAGTTTTGTGCATTGTGAATGAACTGCTAGTCCCAAGCACCATTCTTTTGATTCTTGCACAAAGCTGATGGCCTCGATCAATCACGGAGTAGCAACCATTGGCGAGGTAGAACTTGTTCTGCTTAGCCACGCCAGCGATCATGGAGTTGAAGTGCGTAAATTTAACAGGGTCTAATCAAATATGTAATCTGAGTTTTAAAATGAATGATCATATCTAAGCACTTCAAGTTCAATGATTTAAGGTGGATATGAGTAGTGAACTAAGCTAAGCAAAGTCTAGGCTAACTAGATTTTATTCGCTGCCTCAGTAGCATCTATCCTTTTAGCTAATAGCAGATGTAGTCATCTAGCTTCCTTGAAAGACACACGGATCGCCGGGAACGTTGTTGTAATAGAGTTGAACACGAAGATGGACCAGGTTCCTGGAAGTCGGGCCGAAGTGTTCCTTCAAGATCAGGATAATTTTCGTCTATTTGCGGGACCTCGTCGTGTTCAGGAAGATCGTCAGGAATGAACAGTTGTTCATCTTCTGGTACGATGTCAGTTGGTTGTTGAACGACTGTGGTAGACCCATTTCTGCCATCGAACGATACAGGAATCGTTGGTTGCTATGAACAAACTCTTCTATCAATGGAATTGGAACCTCTGCTGCTGATGATTCATCGCTGGAGCGAATCTTCATCTGGTCTAGATGGGATCGCAGAATCTTTTGTCGGCCAACTTGATGATCCAGGAGAACGTATAGTTGACTTAACGATTCTTTCGAGGACCACACCTGGCATCCACTTCCATTCATTGTTTGTTGAATACACTTTGGCGTAAACAGGAGACCCAACTTCGAACCTTCGGTTGCGCTTGAGTTGCTGTCTGACAGGTGGACACGTTGGGCGCTGAAGATCCAAAGTTGTGCGCATGGAACGTCCTAGCATCATATTGTCGGGTGATTTTCCACGACTGGATGTAGGGTATCCTTGTAAAGGTCCCGAAGAAAGGAAACCTGACAGAGTGCGGTAACTGGCGAGGCATAACGTTGATCTGTACAACCCTCAAAGTACTCTACGAATTCCAGGACTCTCTTCTGCTGGTGTTCGTTGATTTCGAAAAAGCATTTGACCGACTCAACCACGAAAACATCTGAACGGCTCTAAGGCGACGTGGAGTCCCAGAGAAACTAGTCCTTCTCATCGAAGCACAGTAGGAGGCATTTTCTTGCAAGGTCCTGCGCGACGGTGTCTTGTTTGATCTAATCCCGGTAACTACTGGAGTGAGTCAAGGATGTATCTTATCACCGCTACTCTATCTCATCGTAATAGATGGGATCTTGACTGGATCGATTGATTATAGTCCCAACCGAAGATTGCCGTGGAATCCTTCGACAATGGAGCAACTAAAGGACCTTGACCTAGCAGAGCAAACTCGACGACCTCACCGAAAGCTCCAAGGCAGCAGGTCTCAAAGTCAATGTCGGAAAGACCAAGTCGATGGAGATCAACACAAGAAATTCCTCCAGTATCATGGTAGCTGGGCAACAAGCAAAAAAATCTGAATCCTTATTTATTTATTTTTTTATTTACATAGTATTCCGTCTCACGACATAACTTGACGAACATAGTTCCTAAAATTCACTCGGTCCATGGCAACCGTTCTCCAATTCCTCGGGCACCCCACGTTCGACAGATCACGCTCCACTTGGTCTAACCACCTCGCTCGTTGCGCCCCCGCTCGTCTTGTTCCTACCGGATTCGTACACTCAGGCAAATTCTTATTATAATTTTCATAAGATGCATCTTATGAACCGCTTTTTAGAGTGTAAAATAATGTTTCATAAGAGTCTTATGAAATTCTTTAAATTTTCATACGATGTTCTTATGAAAAATAGAAGAAACGGAATTGTGAAAAAATAATGAACACATTCATTCATAGCATCAGATTTTTTTCATCATCTAACAGTACGAAGCAATCGCCAGTTCATAGTTATTAATTATAGTTTTCCTTCAATGTTAAATTTTATTGTTATCTCCGGAATGGTAAGTTCGATTTGATGTTTTTGGTGTGAACGTTTACTAAAATACATTATTTGTTTACTTTTCAGCAATCTGATCGGCAAAAAACGAAAGGTCGGAGATTAAGATGCGGCTAAAAAAACTTTGATGGAGCCGTCTGTTGATGCGCTGCTGATGGTGACCATGAATGATTTAATTTTAAACAAATTTGGCAAACAATAAAGTGAATGTTTTCAGCATGAAATATCTAGAATTTTTCTTATTAGAAAGTGATTTACTGTTTCCATAAGAATCTCTTATGAAAAGCAACAACCTCTCATTGAAGTAGGCGTTCATCTTCAGAATTCATTCGCGTCATAAGACAATCTTATGAATTTCATTAATTTTTCTTATGGCGCCACTTCATAAGAGAATCTTATGGCATACATAATAGTATTTTTCTGAGTGTAGCGAACACCTGTTTTGCAGGACAGTCGTCCGGCATTCTCGCAACATGTCCCGCCCAGCGTATCCGGCCAGCTTTCACCACCTTCTGGATACTGGGTTCGCCGTAGAGTCGCGCGTGCTCGTGTTTCATCCTTCGCCTCCACACTCCGTTCTCCTGTACGCCGCCAAAGATGGTTCTTAACACTCGACACTCGAATACTCCGAGTGTACGCAGGTCCTTCTCGAGCAATATCCATGTCTCGTGCCCGTAGAGAACAACCGGTCTAATGAGCGTCATGTACACGTTACACTTCGTGCGAGGGCTAAGTCTTCTCGACCGCAGTTGCTTGTGGAGTCCATAGTAGGCACGACTTCCGCTGATAATTCGCCTCCGGATCTCACGGCTGGTGTCATTGTCTGCGGTCACCAGTGAGCCGAGATAAACAAAGTCTTCGACAATCTCCAGCTCGTCGCCGTCGATCGTGACCTTGTTATTACTGGACAAGCGGGTTCGGTCGGTCTCAGATCCGCAGGCCAGCATGTACTTCGTCTTGGACGTATTAATCATCAACCCAATCCTTCCTGCTTCGCGTTTCAGTTTGCGGTAGATGTCTTCCACCTTCCATGATCTGCCGACTATATCAATGTCATCGGCAAAGCAGATAAGTTGACTGGATCTGTTGAAAATCGTGCCCCGCATTTCGCCCACCGCTCGTCGAATAACACCTTCTAGCGCCACGTTGAACATCATGCAGGATAGACCATCACCTTGTCGAAGCCCCCTGCGTGACTCGAATGAACTCGACAATTCACCCGAGATCCGCACAGAGCACTGCGTTCCATCCATCGTCGCCTTGATCAGTCTGATCAGCTTCCCGGAAAAGCCGTTCTCGTCCATGATTTTCCATAGCTCGATGTCGATGTATAGATGGTGCGTGGGGACTTGGTGTTCCCGGCATTTTTGGAAGATTTGCCGTAATGTGAATATCTGGTCCCTCGTAGACCGTCCCTTCATGAAGCCGGCCTGATGACTTCTCACGAATCTGTTTGCTTGTGGCGTTAGGCGGCGGAGTAGGATTCGGGACAACACTTTGTAGGCGGCATTGAGGACAGTGACCGCTCGGTAGTTCTCACAGTCCAATTTGTCGCCCTTCTTGTAGATGGGGCATATTACCCCCTCCTTCCACTCCTCCGGTAGCTGTTCTATGTCCCAGATCCGGACTATCAACCGGTGTAGGCAATCGGCCAACTTGTCCGGGCCCATTTTGATGAGTTCAGCTGCGATGCCATCCTTCCAGGCGACTTGTTTCTATTCAGCTGGCGAATGGCTTCCTTAACTTCACTCATCGTTGGGATTGGCTCCTCTACGTCGTTGGCTACGCCGGCGATGTACCTTCCCCCACCGTCTTGATCTCCTGCATGTGCGCCGTTCAGGTGTTCATCGAAGTGCTGCTTCCACCTTTTGATCACCTCACGATTGTCGGTCAGGATGCCTCCGTCCTTATCCCGGCACATTTCGGCTTGCGGCACGAAGCCTTTGCGGGATGCGTTGAGTTTCTGATAGAACTTTCGTGTTTCTTGGGAACGATGCAGCTGCTCCAGCTCCTCCTCCTCCAGGCGGCGCTTTTTCTCCTGGAAAATTCGGACTCGCTGCCTCTTCCGCTGTCGATGTTTCCACATTTCGACGGGTGCCTTTTTGCACTACTGCCGCCCGCGCGGCATTCTCTTCGTCCATCACCCTCCTACACTCCTCGTCGAACCAGTCGTTCCGTCGAGTTCGCTCCACATAACCGATGACGTTCTCCGCAGCACTATTGATGGCTGTCTTGATGGTACACACTACCAAAAAAATCTGGAAAATTACATCACATATGATGTAAATAAAAAGAAGCATCATATATGACGGAATTTTCAGTGCCAGTTATACATTACACGCCTGTAGATAATATTATGCAGCATGTAATATGAAAGTGATGTAAATTTCAAAGCCACTGAATTCCGGAAAAATCCTATTGGAATTTGTTTTATTTACTTTTTTATTGACCAGATTCAATGGAGTTTTTTCATCTTTTTACAAGAAACAATCTTTTAATAATTAATTTCATTTATTTTATCAATCTACAAACAAATTTTAATGATTTATTTATTTGAACAGGCACTTTCACCACCTTTCACTTTCTTTCGAAGTACCGGATCTAAGCAGAGTAGTGTGGGCCGCTTCCAGAACCACTTCCACTGCCGCTGCTTTTCCGAGATATCCGGAACCAACGATATCGATGGACTGAAAGCTAACTGCTTTAACAAAATACTTAAAACTAATTACACGTCTACAGGAATATAAATATGATTGTTTGGTTCTGTCCCGAAAATACAATCAAACCAACCATCAGCTTATACGAGTAGTCAGGGAGTTAGTCATCTTAAAGTTTTGAAGGACATACTGAACCGACGATCATGACCGTTTTACTATACTACGCGTAATTCGAAGACAAGTAAATAAATAAATTTCGGACAAGCTTTTACCGTCATTCTTCAGGTCAACAATCAGTTTCCGGATGTCAACGGGTATTTTTTTTTTGTGAGGAGCAGACATTTTCCTGTTAATTTAATCCACAAATTGTTGAAATCTACAGATTTATGCTAAATAAAGTTCATTTTACCGTATTTATATCTCAGACCACTGGATATTGCGGGAATTGTCTTTGCTGAGATTCAACTCACGTTTCTGCGTTTGACAGAATGACACATAACTGTTTACTTGACTAATATTTTACAAAGGCCTCAGTGTACGGACAATTTTTGACGTCGTTTTTGGGACTTTCTATACAAAATGAATTAAATTATTTTTAAGGTTAAATTCATAAACAATTTTAATACTGACTTGTACTGACTGAGTTGTAGTATTTTTATTGACTGAAAAAGTGCACTTTTTGATTGTTTGGATTTCAAGGAACGTGCTGTACGGACAATTTTTTGATACAGTGTATCTACAATATAAATAATGTTTAACAACAAACAAATAAAATATATTTCTTGAACCCGAAGATGAAGTACAAGATATTTTATCAACATTAAATAATCATTAATAATTTATTTCATTATTGTAATCCTGTGAAAAATTGAAACTTAGATTTTTCAAGGAACGCCATTTACAAAATGAGTTTAGATCTTATTTTATAAAGTGGTTTTTACCTGTTTTGTGTTTTGTTTTGGGAAATTTTGAATTTTAATTCCGAATCTGAATTCTGCATTTCGAACTTGAATACAAATTTTATATTCCTATCCTGAATGAAAATTCCGAATGATGAAACTCTAATATTTCATTTCTGGATCACCATTATGAAATTTTGAAAGTTTCAATTCGGCATAAGCATTAAGAGTAAAAATTTCGAATCCAAATTTTAAATAGTGATTGTTATTTTAATTTTCTTTTTATATTCCGGAATGATGAGTTTCGAACATGTCAAATGAATCTTATTTTAGTTTTAAATGTAAAACCAAGATTCGGATCGTGATTTTGCCCCAATGGTGAATCAAACTGAAAATCAAGAACTATAAACTGGATTCAGATTCCACAATTCGGTCACGGGCAACAAATTTAGATTTATGAAAAAAAAAAATGGTACTAGAGCATAGGAAATTATTCAAACCTAAGGTCACCAGATATTTTTCCACACTTATCTGGGCAAGGAAAATCTGGGCTATTTCATCTGAAAACCTTGCAAAATCCGGCACACGATTTTGTTTACAACTTAAAATCTGGGCAATATCCGGACAAATTTAGGAATTCTTTAATTAAAATCAAGAAAACAAAAACTCGAAAAATAGTTTGTTTTCTTCGAAATACATCAGCCAGTTTATTTGAATAAACTTAGTTAAAAAAATTGTTTTGGACGCAAAATACAAAGATGTTATCACGCAATTTAAATTAAACTTTCGGAAATCCGGGCAATCAAGCAACCTTAGAGTAAGTTCACTGGTGTTGGGAAAAAGTGGTAGAAATTTCGACACTTGTAGCACATTTTGAAAATTTTACCATGCAATAATGTTTTCAAGATCTATGGGCGTTGTATTTTTTAACAGCACTGTTTCCATCTCAGACGTATGTGATAGAAATCGAGCTATTTTTGCATCACAGCATGCGAAAAAAGAACACGTGTTGTAAAAAAATTGAAGTTCGAACTGAATTGAGGATCTTGAAAATGTTTTTGCATGGTAAAGTTTTCAATATGTGTCACAAGTGTCTGAATTTCTGCAACTTTTTCCCAACACCAGTGAACTTGCTTTTAGTGAGTCTAATCTTATTGAAAATTTTATATTGGAGACTAACGACTGTACCCAAAGTTTATGCAAAAACTTCTTATGTGAATAACTTTTGATAGCGTTTTTTAGTACAGTTTAGGGAAGAATGCCCTAAGTGTTAAATTCCTGAAAAAAATTGAGTAGTCTTTTTAAGATTCTACCAACATGTGAGAAAATTCTCGAAATTCTATAGTAAAATCGTGGACCTGGTATAAGATTTCTAGGTTATGGTCTTAGTTCTGAGTCGAGATTGTTACTCTTGATTAACTTGAGGCGTTCATCGAAATTTTTATTAGGAATTTAAAATTTCGAGTTTAGAGAAGAACATTTTGCTTGACATTTTTGGACCCTCAGACACCCTCATGGACACACTGACGAATCTGTGAATTAGTTTGGAAAAAGCATTTGCACTTGCCCCCATAAACAGGGCAAGTGTAAACTTAGAAATTTTTTCACAAAAGTACCGTTGCTTTTAGAATTATTTTAGTGATGCAACGAACGATATCTTATAATTTTTGAAGACATACATATTTTTCTAGGACATGTGAAAGTTGAACTATGGTGAAATCCGTTTGCACTTACCCCGGTGTGTTTATCCAAAATAAATAATTTCCAGACTTTGAATATTTGTCAGAATAAGTTCTCCAGTTTATTAAAAACGAATTTAAAAGCTCAGTATTGCTATATTTCATTTTGAAGACACTATAAATGTTAGTTTCAAGTAAAACGTAATCGATAGTTGAGTGGTAAAATTAAGACTACATAACCATTCCTTTGAAATCCTAAATAAGTGTGATGCCCTGGTAATGTTATTGTATTCGCACTTTGATACCGACTATTTTACCTATACATTCTTTGATTTGACTGATTAGAAACGTTCTATTGTGCTAAGATTTTCGAACTTTTTCAATCTATGCAAGTTGTCCCACCAGAGTTTCAACCGGTGGGCCAGTATCAATCGAAACCAGGGTGTTAAAGGTGCCCGCAGGTCTCCTATCTGCTGGTCCAGTTGATCTCGGCTGATGTAGCGTACCTCCCGCACTTCGCTTTCGTTTGGCTTCAGATCGACGTCTTTCTGCAGAAACAGGATGTAATCGACTTCGTGCTCGCCCCAGATGCCATCACCCCGATCCAGGTAGTGAATCCGCGTCAGAAAGTGGAAGTTCTCTGGACGAACCTAAAAATAAAGTTTTGGCCTCAGGGAGCTCATTTTTGAAGAGTTTTAATAATAATAATCGATACTTACTTGGTTGAGCGGAATTCCAAGTTCGTAGTTTAGGCGCCGCTGAGCGGCCCGGCGGATTCCGAGCGCATTCAGCTCCTCTCGTTCGCCTTCGATATCGTGCAACGGATGACTGCAGCATGCATTTGTATAGCAATCGGGAAAAGTAATCTAAAAATGGAGGAATTTGTTGATGACATTTTAGTAGACAAGTGTCCGAAAAAGTGAAAGAATTATCGAAAAAAAATAAGAGTGACTGGGGTAAATTCGCGAAATACTAAAATTATAATTAGCTGGCTTGTTTAGGAACAGGATTCCTTCAACTCGGTTCAACCTCGTTTGCTGGCACGGCCCCGGACCGCAAAGATTGGAACCCCTGGTTCGTACGGCAGCGCTTTTTTAAAATAAATTTTAAAAAAAATTCTTTTTATGTTACAGATGAACTGCCTCGTCTGTGTCATAGCGGAGATATCTCCACCTTGAAAAAAAGATTGAAACTGAAGAAAAACTATGTCTGGATTTCAGAACCACAGGAAAAATTTGTGTATGGTTGTATGTATGGGTCCCCCATCGGGTCGGTGGCAAGATCCTGCCTACGTCTGTGTGGTTGGCCTTCGAATGAAGGCTTCCACGGCCGATATGGTTCGTCGAAGGAACATAGAAAGGCATCCAACCCTCAGAAACCTACAATGGCTTCAAGCGGATTGTTAGCCAACCAATGTAGGTTTACGAGGGTGGGATGCCTTTCTTCGTTCCTCTGTAGGAACTATTTCTATTTCTAAACAAAGCAGGAATGAAGTTTCTTTCAATTTACAACCTTCTTTGAAATAAATTTTGATTTTGTGAAAGAAAAAACCAAGAATACATGGTTTACGATGTTTTCCATACAAACATCCGTCCAAAAAAGAATGAAATCGTATGTTGGGCGATAATGAACCTGATTTTCTACCCGGCACCATTTTTGATTACGTTCATCGATTTCGACGAAACTTGGCCTGGTATTAGATCAAACATTTTCCCAACTTTGAGCCAAATTTCAAGATTTTTCAATGAAAATTGTCGAAGATACAGCAAGTTTAGTGAAGCAATTCCAAATTGCCCTTCTTTATGGAAATAGCTCTATCTTTGTTTCCCGTCATTGTAAAGACTTCAAATTACGTAGAGTGTTAGTTGGATAGTTGAACTAGATTGTGTGAAATTTTCATGAAAAAATATCAACCGAGAGAGAAATGGCATGGCAGCTCGTCAAAGTTGAAAGTGGGTGCGCTGCTTCACGCTATTTCATTCTTTTTTGAACGCAACTGTAGATATAGAAGATTTGACTCGGAGTTTGTAAATAAAAAAAATATATAAAAAGATGCCCATCCAACAGTCCACAACAACAGTCTTATTGAAGTCTTAAATAAATTTTCAAAAAAAAAAACATCCAACTGTTCATCATCCGCCAAAGTTGTTTCATTTACAGTAAACAAAATTCAAAAAATAAATTCATCTGTGGTAGACATTACTTGACCCATTTTGGGGTTTCCACCTATGTGACAAATCTGTATTTACAGATCTAAGCGAGTTATCTTATTTGCTCTACAACGTTCAATATTTAAAGCAGGGGTGAGCGACCTTTTGAAGCAACGAGCCACTTATAATTTTTAATTCTTTCGGCGGGGCGCATTAACATAAAATTTAGTTAATAATAGTTGGCAGAGCTTTACGCAATTTTTTATAACGACAAATTTTTGACAACAAAAATTAAAAAAAGGCTAAATAAAACGAATTAATGTACTTGCATAAACATTTGTTTTAATCAAAGGTGATTAAATTGAATAGGCTCGACGCTAAATCTTGATCATTTTTCAATAATTGAAATGTTTTAATTTATTTGAAATGTTTAGTGAATAATCTGTTTTTACAAAGAGGAAACATCATTTGCTTCCTTTTCATTTATAAAAAACGTAAAAATTGTGAAAATATTTCTATGATTCGTAAAATGTATTGAACTGTTTTCTGATAAAACCCCTTTTAGTTCGAACAAATGCGATGGTATTTTTCATCATCACTTCCCTTTAAAAGTTTCATAGAACTTAACTGTAGCTTTCTGTGCCAATTTTCGAAAGGATTTTTCACGATATTTAAATTTTTTCGTAAGCCTCAATTTTTTTTCTATAAACAGTGTTTGTTTTTTTTTCATTTGAAGTTCGGTATGAAATTATTACATTGAGATGTTGCGCAAGGTTTCAAAATCATAAAAAAATCATAATTTCACGGATTTTTAATCAAATTTGTCAATGTTAAAGTTTACATTTCGATTCTAGAATTTTTTAACAGATTTCATAAATTTTATTAATTTAATTTAGATAACTCTAACATAGGCTTTCTAAAGCTGAATCATGAAAATCTTATGGGCTATGGCTTTGGTAATGTGGATTGACACCAAAATTCACATTTTTCCGAGATACCAGGAATCTCTGAACTAATTTTGACTTATTCAGGGGCGCTGAATCAAAATATTCAATTAGTTTTTTCTGTCAGCTCTAGTTTTCGAGATAACTTTAAAAAATAGGTAAAAAAATTGTTATTCAGTTTGATTACTTTTTTGACAAAACTGTGAAATACAAATACAAATTGACTCAATGATCAACTTTCCCAAATAACGCTAGTAATTTTGAAAATCTGAGAAAAAAAAGTTATGTAAGTTTTCTTTTTTCCAAACCTGCAATAAACGGGAATTTTGACGAAATTTTAAATAAAAATTAAACTAAATTGAATCTTTGATATTTTTAAAAACCGTAAGCCAAATCATTTTACAGTCTTCAACAAAGTTGTTGGATTAATTAAAATCTTTAATATCCAATTTCAATAACTTTCTTCAATGATGTCAGAAGAAGTTCTAATCTTATTTTTTGGAATTTCTATAAATTGTAGAATTCTATTTTTTGAAAGCGTTGTATGTCTGATTCTAGCATTTCTTGGCAATAATGTAATCCAGCATTGAATGAAGAGTAGTAAATAGATTGAAACCAAGCTGTTCGTTTTAATGTAAGGATTATCTTATCAGTTATGGAAAGACATACGCTGTCTTAGCCGATTAAGGTTTACAGACTTAATAAACATGGACAATGACAACTTACGATTAAAGGCAGAAACACAATACAGCGTCGGTCGTCGCGTCACGTCAGCGGTCAACGCTGTCGATAAGTACTAAAACGCGGACGCGACGCACCCGACGATTTTTGCATCACAATTCAGCGTCAAGAGTCATCTTAGATGTCTCTTGACGCTGAATTGTGATGCAAAAATCGTCGGGTGCGTCGCGTCCGCGTTTTAGTACTTATCGACAGCGTTGACCGCTGACGTGACGCGACGACCGACGCTGTATTGTGTTTCTGCCTTAACATTTAACACCCAGTTCCGAGATGGAAATCGAACCCATGCTTCAAGTGGTCCATGTAATTACCGTGTCACCTAGCTAACAACTCGGCCACCAAGACGTGAAAGATTGATTTTACCCAAAACTGATCAATTTATTATTTTCCACATGCCATATCACCGAAACTCGAAGTAATAGACGAAATCTCTGAAATGTTTTGAATTCAGGACGAAAAACTCTCGTAAAATCAGTTGAAACATAGGCACCAAAAATACTGTTCCGCTGTGTAATCGTTACAAACTTTCTGATTTGAATCACAGAATTACAGATATTGTTTTTTCGAGAAATCAGAATTTTGCCGAGTTCTGTCTATAAGAAATCTATAATCGCTAGCCCATTTTTTATTAAAATATTCCTTACTTCTGTCATTAATCAAGAACAAAAATATTTTATTTCATCATACAATTTTAACTTCGTTCGAAACGAAAAATAAAGACTTAACTTACTCCTTTATTACGTTTTTACAATAAATAAAAAAAACCCAATAAAAAGCTTAAATCTAATAAAAAGTCAACAATCTGGATTATTATGGGACAAATGCAACTGCAAGTGACGTGCATATTAAGTTAATAAGGACCGCAATTTTATGATAATTAGTAATCTATCGTAGGAAAAAATTTAATTTGAGATAAGCTTTACTAAACAACTTGGCTTATACACGAGTTATTAACATTCATTAAATCCTACATGAAAATATGTAAATCTGAAAAGCAGTGGTTTTTATGATTTACATAGATACTAATTCAAAGGTACCATCTTAACATAGGGTAGACTGAAGTGGAAGACTTTTTCTGCCACCCATCGAACGCTGGATAGCAACGAAAGTTTAGCGAATAACTTTTTCTTTGTGTGGCTTATGTTTTATTTTTACCATAAAGATGCGCTTACGAGAAACAAGAAACACTCGCCCGTTATTGACACGGTAAAATGCAGACTGCCTGCAGGCGTGCCTATCTGATTGAATAGTAACATTCGAAACAATAAGTTCTGGCCGGGCGTCACCCTGAACTCAGGATTAGAAGCTCAAAACGGTCAATGGTTTAGAAAAAGTTTAACAAACTTTCAAGATTCAGTCGATCTGATTTAAATAAATAAATCGATGAATTTAACGTTCTAAGTTTCACCGTGACTTTACGTTAAGTCACTTTCAGTCAACGATTGATAGTGTTTCATGTGGATTTAACCGTGACGCAATGCAAAACTATTTTTCCGAGCGCACCTGTGCGGCGCTCGTCGTAAGAGAAAGCAAACAATCGGACGACGCACCTTGGCTAGATTTCGATTTCAAGTTTTCATATATGAGCGCTGTTGTTGTAACATGGGCCAACTCAAGTCGTTTTGGCGCTATCGAATTAGCGGATTCCTAGCTTTCGATTGTTTTCTTAATAAGAGTTAATTTTATAGAGCATACCTTATGGGTGGACCGCCGCTGAAGCAACATTTCGCCCTTAGAGTTGAACAGGAAGACGCTAAAGGCCCGATGCAGCCGGATGTCCCCGTTGGAATCTACCCGGTGGCAGTCCCGTTTGGAGGCATTCCCCAGTGGCTCGTCCCGCTCGTTGACCAGTATGCAGTTCTCCTCCATCATGGCCAGTTCCTGAAGTTTGGCGGCTGCTTCCGCCGTCGCGACGGTACTGTTGTAGCATCTTCCCGGGAGGCGCCGGAACTGTTGCCTCAGCTCGGACCAAGGAATCGAGGACCGGAAGCGCGTCAACAAAGCCATTGTTCAATCGATCGGAACCGTATGTATGCAAATGAGCCAGCGCTGACCTAGACGCTGGAAAGTTTCACGTATTTTGTTATTATCACACCACAATACCACATTCCATCGACCAACCAGTCAGTCGCTGGCTGATTGTGGGGCACTTCTGAGATTTCTGGTGATGGTCACTTTGGCACTAAATCATAAAACGCGAGCGAACGAACAAAATTGGAAAGAGCGAGAGCGAGAGCAAGAGATTGAGCAAGATAAGACAACAATGCGTGGAAGAGACTGGGGTGGAAAGATGAGAGGACTGGAGTGGAAACTGGAAGGAGACGAGACGAGACAGTGGACAGGAGAGAGTGGAGAATCTCTTTTTGTTTATTTGCGAAACGCAGATTCGAGAGAGATTAACACAAAAAAAAAACAACAATGCATGATTGATTACCAATTGGTGATGGCAACACAAATTTCAATAGTTTTTTTTTAACTCTCCAACAGCTAGACGTGTGATTTGAGTTTTAAAAGCCAGTTTGAATGAATGTTAAGAAATTAACAAAACACAAAATCAGTTTGATCAGTGCAGGTTGAAAAAATAAAAATATATTCTACTTGAGGTGAAAATGGATTGACGATATGATGTAACAATTCAGCACCAACACGAGAAAAGGGTCTATGTTCATTTATGACGTTTCGAGAAAAACGCGTTTGAAAATTTTGCAATCTGTTTTAAATCGCTAATTTAAATTCACTAGGAATTTTCCAAGTCTATATGGTCAAAAAGGTGCGTAGGATCATTCTAAATATGTTTTTATCGATACGACGGTGTTATCATGGAAAAATAGCTCGCAATTGTTTATAGACCCTAGCTGGAGTATAAATTCGTCTAAATGATTTATACACCCTTTGCTTTGTACTGTATGTCTCATATGTGTGAGTGAGATGAAGATAAAATTTCCCCTATTTTTTGACAAAGGCTTATGGTTCTAGCTACAGGAGTGAGTGAATAGCTTTCCGCATTCTTCCCCATTTAATTTTTTGCATCTAGACCGTTTGCTTTGTTGTGGAGTAAAGGGTGTATAAAACAATCTGTGTGAGAATAATGTCATTTTATGGTTCTAAATTTTTTAGACCCTTTACTCAAACTGCATCATAAATCTTACGAAAACTGAAAAGCTAAAAACGGTTTTTGTGTTAAGTAGAGCTCATATTGGGCTATTTGAATCCCCTGAAAACGGGTTTTGTTTACTTTGTCTTTTATACCCTTTTCACATGTTGGTGCTGAATTGTCCCATTAATGACAATTAATCGAATTTACTCAAGAACCATATTCTAAGATCTGTTCAGTGGAATGCGCGAAAATAACTAAAAAAAATTCTATGAATAACAGCTGTTGCAGCAAATATTCTTATAATTACAATTCGTAGCGCGCAAGTTTTACTGCACTTAGCCTAGATGGCAGCCCCGCAGTCGTAACAAAACGGTTTGATAACCGCGGTTACATTTTCTGTGGATGTGTAACGGTAAATAACATGAACTCTTTTTTTGGCGTAACGCGTAAGCACGCATTGAGGCTTGAACCCTTTCATTCCCATCGTAATGTTATGTTTGGTTTAATGCAAAAACATTTCAGTAATTAATTATTGAATTCGAGATCTTTTTTTAATACAAATGTAGCGTTTTCTTCATACTTTTAGGAAAAAATACGGATAAAATAATTCGTCACGGTTTTGAAGGAATTCTCATATTTTTCCTGTAAGGGGCCGTTCAGATACCACATGGACAGAAAAATGAGATTTTTGACCCCCTTCACCCCACCCGTGGACAAGCGTGGACATTTGGCAAATCCTTTCCTTCTTTGTTAAAACTTTAACTGGGAAGCCTTGCAATTTTAAGAATTTTATTTAAACATCTTAATATTGATTCACCTTTAGAAAATATTTTGGATGTAAGTACGTCCACGTGGACAAGCGTGGACATTTTCATAAACCTCCCCCCCCTCCCAAAGTTGTCCACGTGGAAAGGCCCCTAATACGGCTCATTAGGCGGTGCATACCTTCTTCGTCCATCGTTTTAACTCTCCCACCAATTTTACCACAATTACTGTTAAGTACAATTGACAATTATTCAGTTGGAATTCATTCATCTGTAATAATGTACTGCCCGGTAATATACAAAATATCACATAAACCTAAAAGTAAAAGGCCTTGTAGAACTTCTTAAATTTGAAAATAAAATACAATGAATAAAATAACGAGCGTTCAGATAAAAGTTGAACTATTAATTTAATCCCATAAATGTGAATGGGATCATGGTCTGTCATCTGTTACTAAACTTCTATCCAAGTTTAATATGAAGTGCGCATACTTTATTGTGAAAACACAATCTACTTATCATAGAAGTGGTAGATTTCTTAAAGCTATCAAAAAATAAATATACTTACATGACTAAGCTCTACAATCATTCGCCTCACTTCCAAGGCTTCGGCGTTTTCCCCAACGTCGTTTTGTTCACTTGACCCAACTGTGAGACCGACCCGGACCCAACGGTGGTCGAAAAGTTCCGTTGCCGATCCTCCAGACCGGTACTACGGTCCTTAGTGTTTTTCTTACAACCGGTTAGAACCGATTCGAGGTCCTTCAAATCGCTGGGTGATTTTTCCAGCAGCAGCTCGATGTAGTTGTGCAGTAGATCCCGCGGAAAACCACTTTTGGGATCCGAAAGGTTGTTGTTGAATTGTTGCCTTCTACTGGAGACAGGAGTCTGGAAAGTTTCATTTTCGGCAACGCTTTTCAAACTGCGGACTCCGTCTAGCTGATCCTTGTCCAGATGGTCTACGGAAAGCCGATTGAAGCGGTTTATGGGCTGTGGAGTTTCGTTATCTTTGACAGCGGGTGAGGTTAATACTTCGAGGGCTTTCTGCCACTGGACTTCCATTATGGAGTGGAGTTTTTCCGCGATGTCGGCTCTCCGATTTTGATAAGCGGCCAGTTTTTCCTCTAGTTCGAAAATAGTTTTGGTAGAGTTAGTAAGCTGCAATCGATAGAGCGCTTCCTGTTCGTTGTACTTTTCGTTAAGCAATTTGATTTCCTGTTCGTTTGTTTGATTGATCAATTCGATCTGTTTTATTGCACGTTCTGCCAACGTGCGTTCTTTCTTCCTAGCCTCCGATTTAAGCTGCTCCTCCACGGAGCAGAGTTGCTTCTGAAATTCTTTCAGCTTATCGGCGACGACGTCCTCCAACTGTGACTGGTAGTACTTTTTCAGAGATAATCGCTGAACGTCCAACTCTTTCAGCAAATTATTTTTCTCTTCTGAGGAATTTTCAATTTGATTCTTTAAATCATCGTTTTGTTTCCGATAAGATTCATTTTGTGAATTAGCTTCAGTTAATTTTCTACTCAAATTATCAGTCTTTACTTTCAGTGAAGCATATTCTGCTCGAAGCTTGTTGAAATCTTCACATTTTTTACGTTCGCCTTCAAGTTGTTCCTTTACAGCGTCGAAGCTTTTCCTCAATTTGGCGAGCTGATCCTTTAAGGCCCTTTCGCTTTCCCTGCTGTTTGTGAATCGAACCTCCAGGTCCCGCATTTGATTTTTGTGCACTTCGGAAACGTCTCGATTGGCGGTGGTCAAATGTTCCACTTTTGATTCGAGGGTTTCATTTTTATCCTGCAGCTTCCGAACCAGAGTAATGGTTTCGGCCAGTTCTTTTTCGTGAAATAGATTTTTGTTTTTGATTTCCAGATTTTCCTGCAGTAGCTTTTCGTGCTCCTCGTTAGCTTTGGTTTCCATTTCGTGGATTTTTCGGTTCAATCTGAAAAAAATATTAGATTAGAGGGTTAAAAATGTTATTATTAATTTTCATTGCTTTGCTTTTTACCGAAGCGATTCTTTCTCCAGTCGTAGAATAATGGCTTCCTTCTCCTTGTCAACGTCGATGGCCACGGCTATCTTTTGTTCGTACTCGAGCAAACGTGCCTGCAGCAAATGGATGTTACGTTCGCAGTGTTGACGCCGAAGTCGTTCTTCCTGCACCTTGGATGAGTCCTGATTGACCGCGTTTGCATTCCAGATTTCGCTCAAGCTAAGTAGAGGAGCACGAAGCTGTTGCTGTCGTTCTTGAATGCCAACCCCGGGTGGACGCAAGAAAGCGGAACTGCTGCCGGAACCGATTGAAAGTGGTTGATCTGACGCATGGCGAGGCGGCTTCTGGGGCACCCCCCGGTTTAAACTGTTGAAATCGCTGGCCGTAAGCGATGGGTAATCGTGTACGGAAACATTGTTCATGTCGATCAATGAGTGTTGAGGACTTTTCGGTCCATTTGCAGGAGTTTTGTCCACTTGTAGAAATTGATCGATTTCGTTGAGCAGTTCGTTCCGGGGATGGGCAGTGCTTGTTATATGTTGTGGCTTATTGGGAGTTGAATAAAAATAATCGCCTCCCGGGCAAGACTGATGACTAAATCCGGTAGGTCCGGATGGACGGTATTCATGGCTCTTTCCGCTCATTGTTTGTAGAGTACTTCTGTACGAGTTTATTCCTAAAGAATCATTGAAGGAGAACGAGTCCCGACTGTCGAAGATCTCTAACGTTCTCGGTTGGCCCCTTTGATAGGGACCAAGAGCTCCGGAAAACTCTGAGTTTGGAAATGGAGTTCCAGCTGATGTTTCTAGGTTGAAAAAATCCGGCGGTATCAAAAGCAAAATATCCGTATCATCTGAATCACTCATCACATCGCTAACACCAACTTTAACTGAAAGTTAACGTAAAAAGTAGACTTTACCACAAAATTTTGCCGAAGTGATGAAACAACACTCATTTTTGACCAAAACAACGATTTTTGTGTTGACGTTATCCGGCGTTACGATTTGTAGAAGATTTCCCCGCCCACGCTAAATCCCGCCTTTGAATTTTGAACACTAGAACAAAATCCTTATATAATTCCGGATAACATCTGCCTTTAAAGTTACTTTTGACTTTTTCTAATAAATTTGAATTTTACCGATCGTGTATCAGATTCAATGACAAATAATATTTAGCTACTACTTCAATAAACTACACTATATTTTTTAAATTTTATTATTGTTTTAACTTTTTTTTGTGTGATTCACTATTTTTTTCTATTTAGCTGCGGCAGATTGGCATGATGAATAACCATGTCCGATGCAGCTGTACTTAACTTAGTTACTTAATGTTCCTGCGCCGATTCTCCGGTGTATAGGGCCGTAGTAAAAGACCTCCACTGTTGATGATCCGGAGCAAGCGTCTTCACTTGGTCCCAGTCAAGACTCTCGTCGACAGTTCGTATTTCGGCGGCTAGGCTTCGTCGCCCAGAGTTTCTGGGTCTTATCTGTTCGTAGCGTGTGCCCGATCCATCTCCACTTACGTTCCTTTTTTTTATTCCTTTTTTCTCAGGAATTTTAAACCAAGTTGGTTTATTCATCCCGACACTTACGTTCCAAAATCTCGATTTCTAGTGCCCTTTGATGACAGTTCCTTATTTGAGATCCAGTAGCTAGACCACCAAGCGCGGATGATATTCAGGCACTATATAATGTATAGTTATAAAATAACAAATATTTTTTTTCATAAAAATCTTCATTTTCATCAAATACCTTGTTTGAAATGTTAAACGTTCAGTTCATTTTATAACATTTGCTCAGAAATGTAATACTTTTTTTCGAATGTACTTATAATTTTCTTGACCTGATAAAAAGGCCTGTGCTAAAAGGTTTTCGTGGGTCAATAAATCAACAATTACAAATACAAAGTGAACGAAATTAGAAAAGAAAAAACATTCAATTTCTACCAAGCGATTTTTGTTCAGTGCAGTTGCGCAAATCTGTCATCAGAAAGTGAAGAAAAAAAAACAACAAAAGCAGATGGGCCGAAAAGTTGTGTAAAAGCTCGCGCGGTGCTGCGCCTCGAGTTTAAAGATCCAAATTGAAGGAAATTACCGATTCCCGAGGTTCATAATCCGACCGGCAACAAAATGTTCCACCGGAATCTGTTAAAAGTATCGCATCGCCTAGTCAAACTGCACCACGCAACCATCCCAACGGTTTATTCCCTGACCGCTCTGCCCTTGAAACGAGGGCTTGCGCTGGCCAGTAGCAGTAATCTTCTGGTCTTGAAGGCTTCCCAGGATCTTCAGTCGATCGGTGCCAACCGGTTTCTGCATCTCTCCAGAGAAGGTAACAAGTTTTCTAATTTTTTTCGATTTCCATTGTTAAAAAATTCCAATTTTCAGGGAAATGTAAAAACACCGGTGAGCTGAAGGAACCGGTGGCCGGGGCTGCCCAGGCACCTCAGCTGCTCTCGAAGCTGTTTCCCCAAACGGCGGCAATCGATGGCAATGATGCCGCCGAGCAGGCCCAGAGGGAACAGAAGCGAAAGGAAGAGGAAGAGGACAAAAAGGAGAAGGAATCCTCTTGGAAGCGGATGAAGCTGGGGTGAGTTTTTGATGCTTCACTGATAGGAAAAAAGTAATCCGGTTTTTAGCTTTAATAATATTGATTCAAAGGTATCTCGTAACAATATTTCGTTATCTTTTGTTAAATCCGTCCCAGATTATTTTAAACTGTTATTCTAGGAGTTTTTGGAATATCAGCCGATTTGTAGAAAAACAGTTTCAGATACCTAATAACGTAACTTGAATATGTTCCTCAGACAATATTCAGCTACAACAACTAATTTTTACGTCAGAAAAAAAATCGATAAAAACATGATTCGAAAAATAGACTATGTTTGAAAACAGTTGAAGTTGGAAGCTATATGTTGTACATAATTATATATATATATATTTTAATTTTTTTCGAGGTTATGAAAATGTGAAAAGAGCAGTAAATTTCGTACTTTGTAAAATTGTTCCAGTCACAGTACAAAAAATTAAAAGAAAAAGGATTGAAAGTTGACGTAAATCGACACATTTTTTATAAGATTTTAAGCATCTAAGATTTTTCATCCTAAATTTTTGTATCGGCTTTGATCGCAGTTTTCAAAGAGTCAAAGTCTGATTTTTGTAATTACATGTTACTGTTTTGAAAAGGTATAATAAAAGTAATGAGAAGATAGATTTCGAGCATGTGATCTTTGTCTATCCCAGCTAATATATCACTTATTGGGGTGCTGGGTGGTCATTCTTGGGCCCGGAGGTAGTCTCTCAATTTCTATCTGGAGGCAAGAGGGACCAAACAATATGCTTTTTACTGCCAGCAATATCAAAACGATTGAGTAACGCGGTCAATGAAAATGTCCGAATAAAATCTTTTTTCAAGTCGAATCTTTTGAACCAAAGCCTCTGGTAAAGCCTTTGGAATAATCGAATGAAGCCGTCGGCCCAACTCATTCTAATTCCACTTGCGCCGCCAGTTGATCAGATATTTTTTTCGAACCAAAAAGTAAAATTCGTTGAATGTGCTTTCACACTTATAAATGTAGTCAGTTTATCAATTTTAATAATTTCTGCAATCATTTTAGATTCGTCGTCTTCGGGGCCTCGATGACGGCCCTCTCGGTGTACATCGTGTACATCTTCGGAGCACCGGATCGCGATCACGAGGGCAACATCATCGAGGACGAATTCATTCACCTGCCCACGTTCCAGCAGTATTTCAAGCGGCTGTGGAAATCAATGACCTACTACCAGAAGATGATTCAGGAGCCGTCACGCGAGAAGCTACTGCCAGATCCGCTGAAGTATCCCTACATCCAGCCACCCTACACGCTGGTGCTGGAAATGAAGGACGTCCTGGTGCATCCGGATTGGACATACCAGACCGGGTGGCGGTTCAAGAAACGTCCCGGTATCGACAAATTCCTAGAGTCATTGGCACGCCATTTTGAGATTGTAATCTTCACTGCCGATCAGGGTATGACCGTTTTCCCCATTCTGGATGCCTTGGATCCCCACGGTTATATAATGTATCGGCTGGTACGAGACGCGACCCACTTTGTCGATGGGCATCACGTGAAAAATCTGGATAATTTGAATCGTGATTTAAACAAGGTTATCGTCGTTGATTGGGACCCTAACTCGACGAAACTTCATCCGGAGAATACCCTAAATATTCCGCGCTGGAGTGGAAACGATGACGACACCACCCTGTTCGATTTAATGTCCTTCCTGATGACGATCGCTAGCAGCGAGGTGGAGGACGTCCGGGAGGTTATGACCTACTACAAGCAGTTCGAAAATCCGCTCGCAAAATTCCGGGAAAACCAACGGCTACTGGCCGAGCAGATGGCCGAAAAAGAGCAGGAGGAAAAACACAAAGCGAAACCCGCGGTTCAGAAGTGGCGACCAAGTTTTCTGGGCGGAGGTCGCTGAATTTCTCGCGTTCATATTGATAGGATATAGCAGTTTTTTTTTTGTTTCGCTTTTCTTTTTTATTTGTTTCGATTATCATCAACGTTCCATGAACAAAAGAATTTCGTTGTCACTCTTGCAACTATCTTGGGCATCGATTGATTCCATACTGTTTGCCTGGTTGTGAAAGTGGGAATAAAATGAGTCAAAAACAAAGAAAAACTTGAACAAAATGACTATTTGAATACTTAAGAGAAATCCTTTGATTACTGCTTTTGATTCGATTTGTTTGACCTAAGTCGTCAGGGATTTAATAAAGCTCGGTTAGCTTTGTAGAAATGTTGATTTGTACCAAGAGTTTGAATCTCAACCTAGTTTTAGTTGCGAAAATCATCTTCAGCCTAACGTCTAGAGACCAATCTAAATTATATTTCGTTTTTGAAAATAACAGCTGCTATAGGGAGTGTTTCAATGGGAAATCCTACTTTTATGTTGCGCAACTTGCATAGCTTTCTGATGAGCGAACACACATCGTTTGCCGAAATTGCCCACACGCGGTAAGTGAACTGAGAAACAAATCAATCAAGACAAGACCATATGTGCTTCAGATAGGTAGGTAGACAGACAGACAGGCCTTTAATCTCGTTCATTCAGCCCGTTCATCGCTGAAACCGTAGAAGCTGTGAAAAATCTCATTAGGATTGCATAATAAATATTGCATTGCGTAAATTTAAGAAAAAAAAAACCGTTAAGTAACAAGGAATGCCAATAGTTGCCACACGGCTGTAATGTTCCAATTATTTGATTTCCGTTTAATTTAATCAGGTAACTCAAAAATTTAGTTATGTTAGAGTAAAATAATCATAGAACTCGTTCAAGACAAAAGATTTTTTTCCGGGATTTTAAGCCCAATGGGTTTATTCATCCCTAGACAAAAGAATTGAAAAAATGTACCCGTGAAACGCGAAATCAACTATGGACGCGGGAGATTTATCTATTGGGGTAAGTCTCACACATCCGTCCGATTGGCATAATCAGACATTGGCAATAATCGTAAACCATCATACCTCGTCAATTTTTCGAGGAAAAACGCGCAGACGACAAGATAAATAAATAAGCCCATTTCGCTTAACTTCAACAGCAACAACGCAAATGTACCCACCGGCTGGACGCTGTGTTATTTTTATATTTTTGCTTTCGATTTCGACCGGCCTCTTCTGGTCATCAATGGAAGGTCCAGCTGCCGCCACGCGGGAACAGTAGCAATTATTTGATTTATAAATTTACGCATCCGGCATTGTGTAGCCGCTATTGGCACTTTCTTTCGGTTGTTTTCCGAAATTCCAATATGGACAAAAGACAAAGATGCTGCTGCTCATCACATCATTCACGAATAATGATCCATAAATTGTCATTGGTGGCAAAGAGACGACGTGCTGATTGGTTGTGAAATTTTTCTGCTGTCTATTACATAAACAAAATTAAAATGTATTGTCGAGAAATTTCTATTTGATTAACGCTTGGAATGATGTCAGGTGGCAATGTCAGGTGTTGAGGTTTTTTTTAACGATAAATTTAAAGATTTCAAATACCTACTACAACAGAGAGTACAAATTTTGAATTAAGTATGAATTGTTTCTGAATACGGATTTAAAATATAAAATTGTTGTTCCCAGACATTTCTGTATTTCTTAGCATTTTTCGGTTTTGTGCAATCAACTCTTTTTTGTCGTTGATAAAAATTAATAAAACTTAAAGAGGTAACAATCTTAAAGTTTTGTTAATTTTTATCATTTATCATTTTTTTAAAATTGTGTCCCTAAATAACATTTTTTGTCGTTTTTCAATTTGCGAAATTTTTGCGTTTACACTGATGGACATAAGTATTTGACACTCTTAGTGTTGTGTTTTAACAAATTCTCTTCTTCTTATGGGAGGAATAGGAAATTTTATGCCCTTAGATACTGAACATTTACCTAAATCTATTCACATAAAAAATATGCAAATATTACAAGCTTTTTAAAGTTATTGTAAATTAAAATAAATGCTATGAGTCGAATACTTTTGTCCATCAGTATTATAGGACGTGAGGTATTTCTTTGTAATTTTAAACAGTTTGGCTCAATAATTTTTGTCATTATTTCGTAATGTGGAATTTTCGCTCATTTTTTACCTTTTTACCATTTTTTTTTTGTAATTTCAGACTTTTGAAAGTTTTGTGATTTTCATCGTTTTTGCTTTTTTTTTCCTTTTTTCATTTTCCTCATTGATATCATTTAAGTCATTTTCGTCATGCTTGTCATTTTCGTGATTTATTTTGCATTTTTGTATTTGTTGGCCACATTGTCATAGATGTAGTTTTTGTAATTTGTAGGATTTCATTTTCTTGTTAATTTAGACATTTTCTATGTCATTTTTTTTACTCACAACTTTTATGTAATTTTTTCGTTTTTGTCATTTTTTTCACTCACGTAACTTTGTTTTTTATGTTGTTATGTTGTCTTTATGTTATTTATTGATTTTGATTCAAAAAAACATTGTATGGAAACAAACTCCTTTTTATTTGAAACAATGTATTATGAGTTTGATTCTAAAGAAAAAAAAAAATTAATAACAAAGGATTCATTCTTTGAACTAACAAAAAACTTTGAATCAAAGAATTTGTTTTAATTTCAAGGTCGAAAAATTCCTTGATGTATAGGAAAGCCGATTAGAAACAAAGGAATTTTTATTTGACCCAGAATTAAATAAATTTCTCTTTGATTGGCTACTAAACAAAGGAAAATTTTATTGTACTCAAACATTTTTTGGCTGCGTATTTGTCATCGAAGTCGCTTATTTAGTTTTTATCATTTTTTTTTATAACTGCCATCTTTGTCTTTTTCCAGTAATGTCATTTTTGACCCTTACCCCAGCAAACATTTATGAAGGTATAACACAGGAACAACAGAATTATTCAAACAAATATGCCAGATGAAAATATTGTATTAATCTTTCCAAAATAGCATATACAGTAGTTTTTCGATTTTATCACGCTTAATTCACCGTGATAATGGTTAAACCGTGGCTTTGGCGAAACTTGAAACTAAAATAGAAAAACGGCAAATGATTTCTGAATGATTTCCAAAAACAACGTGATAAAATCGAAACAATAAATTCTTGATCAAATCGAGCGTGAGTTTAGAGAGTATTGGAAAATCGATCAGTGATAAAATCGAAAAACTACTGTAGCTACAAAAGTGGAGACGATATATCTACAATGACAAGATTCCATCGATTCGATTTTCCCACAAAAAGCAAAATAAACGAAAAAAATTCCCCGACCGAGATTTGAACTCCAGGCTGTCCGATATCTTACCACGATGCCAACTCTTCAATTGATATGATCCACGCTATAGCTCTATAGGTGAGATTCTCCTTTTACGAACCGGTCAAAGGAGGAGACCGGATAGAGCGTCAATTGAAGGACCGCCCATTTACCGTAAATCAGTTCACTCAAATCGTAAATGTTTAATTAGACTATTCTCAACTTTTTAGAGACGTATTTACGAATTGACTAAACTGCTATTCGATTCAACTTTTTGTTTTGATATTTGTTTTGATTTGGATTATCATTTCTATTACGATTTCATGTTAGATGGGACATCGTTCATGTAATCGTTTTAATTTTTTTTAATTTTTTTCATTACTGTCAGTTTTACCAATTTGATCATTTTTGTTATTTTCATCATTTTAGTATTGGGTCATAAATGTATTTTTTTCTTTTTGTCGTTTTTGTCTCTCTTTTACTTAAGTAATTTCAACAACGTTTTATAATTTATGTCATCTATTTATCTAATTTTTGGCAGTTTTCTTCGTTTTCTCGTTTTGGCATACCAACTTTTTATTTTTGTCATCTTAGTCATTTTTTTTCATTTTTGTAATTTTTTTTGTTCTTGCTATTTTTGAAATTATTGTTTGTTTTTGTAAATTTTAAAATTTCGTTATTTTTTTTATTTTTGTCGCTTTTACATTTTTTTTATATATTTGCTTGTCTTTATTTTTTTGCCACTTTTGTCGTTTATATCAGGGGTGAGCAACCTTTTGAACCAACGGACCAATTTAAATTTGAAATCTTGTCGGCGGGCCACACTTAAAATAACTTTTTTTTATAATTAGCAGATCTTCACGTCAGTTTTTATAACTACAAATTTTTGACGAAAACAAATCTGAAAAAAGAAAGATTAACCGAATTTACGAGTTTAAAAACAGAAAATCAACACGACTTTTTCAATACCCGATATTGAAAAGGTACATCACTAAATCTTAGTCATTTTTACTATCTCTCAACACGAATGCCACAAGGATGGTAAAGTGTCATTAATAAAACCTTAACGATCTCTCAATTTTTCAATAGTCAATCACCGTCTTCTTGGCGTTGGACGTTGAATTGCTAATTGACTTTCTGTGTTTTGTTTTTCCATAATTAAAACTTGTCCTCAAAGCCTAGATTTTTTTTCCAACAAACGATTCGTTTTTTAAAACGAAGTTCTGTATTGGATCATTGCATTGATCCAACTTTGTCGAAGACATCAAAGTCCTAATTTGAAAAATAAAAAAGATAGCATTTTTATCTCGCTATCGGTGGACCCCTCTGCAAAAATTTTGATGCTAGAATATGCTCCATGTAAAATTGAACAATGTTGCTGAAGACACCGATTGTCTATCTCTTCATCACTGGGCGCTATTAATTTCGTACAGCTAGATTGATGTTCTGCACCACTGTGCATTGGGATAGGATTTCAAAAGCTATATTATGAGTGAAACAACTCAATTTATCGATGTTTGTTATAAATTTTCTATCAAATTTCTGAAAAAAAGCATCACAGATAATCGTCACATAACTTTTGGGTTAAATCACAGAATTTCAGATATCTATTGTTTTTATCGAGAAATAATAATTTTTGTCGGTAACTTTAATGCGGGCTGAATCATGTTAATATAAAATCTAAAATCGTTCACACCAGGCTTTATTATTAAACTTTCGTTTTTTCGACATTATTCAGAAATAAATAATATTTCCCAAGGTTTTGGTTTGAATTTTTTTGCCAGTATTTAAATGCTAACAGAACAAGCCTTTTTACCGAATTAGATAGAAAATTATCTGCTGAGCATATTTTTTATCATTCAACTTTATTTTTGCTTGAGACGAAAACAATCACTTCACTAACGGACTTCGAAATTCCTTTCATCATGTGTAGCTTTAGCTGCTCTTCCTCGATTAAATGGATTTTGCCTTCCAAGGTGGTAGGAGTTAAATAATTAGGAAAAATGTATCCTGATTTAAAAAGAAACCCAAAATTACGTCATGCCAATAAAAATTATTGCATTTGTGCCTTGAACAGAACATAATAGATGCTTAAAAGCCAGAAAAAGAAAACAATTTCAATGATTGTGGGCAAATGCAGATAAGAGCATATTTTGATCAAAGCATTTAAATTTTCCTAACAATTCATTGTTTTAAAAAAAGGAATACAGATTTGAAAAAAGCTACGCGGGCCGCACAAAAGGGTCTCGCAGACCACATGCGGCCCGCGGGCCGCGGGTTGCTCACCTCTGGTTTATATAATTTTCATCGTTTTTTTTTGTCATTCCGTTTCTTTTTTCATTTATTTCATTTTGTCATTTATATCACTTATGTCATTTGCGTGTTTTTGGGAATTTTGTTTTTTTATTGCCATTTGGATCGTTTTTTGTAATTATTGTTTTTTTGTCAGATAAATTGATTTCTTTTATTTTTTTTTTAAATTTTGATAATTTTTTTTTGTCATTTTTAATTCATGTCATATTTTCAATTTTAAATTTGTTAAATTTTTCAAATTTGTTTATGTTTGTAGTTTTATTTTCATTTTCGTAGTTCTTGTTAGTTTTTCACCAAAGTCATGTTTTTCATTTCGATAGTTCATTTTTGTTTTTTATCTTTTTCTTAATTATTTGGTTTTCTTTTCATTTTTGTCTTCCTAGTCATTTTTTTTCCTTGCCATTTGTGTCGTCGTTGTTTTTTTTTTTGTCATTCTTGCTTTCTGGCTTCTTTCTTCATTTTTTTCGTCATTATCATTCTTGTTTATTTTATGAAATGATAAATCTAGTCCTTTATGTCATTCCTGTTATTTTTTTTTCTTTTAAAAATTTTTGTCGTCTTTACCATGTTTGTCGTTTTTGTTCATTTTTTTAAGTTATTAACTTTTTTGCCTAGTAAGAAACGAAGTTATAGTCTTCAACAAAGTTGTTCAGCGGAAAATTTCCTTTACATAATTTTTAAATTGGCACAAAAACCATAAGCTCTGTTTAACAGAAGATACAAAAAAGATGTTGATTTTCCAGTACTAATTATTCAATTTTCCCAAACCTAAAAGTCCGAATTCACTCATGTAAACGTTTCTTAAACATTCTGCAAAAAATTATGGATAAGTTTTGAACCTTTTTTTTCAAGCTTTTTAAACCCCAGTGTTTGAGAAATTCAAAAATGACCTCAAATCGACTCAGTCTACTGCCTCATAGATATAAGTAGGTGTTCCTTAGGGAATATCTAGAAGCATAGAAGGTGTGAAGAATAACCTCTACCCTAGTAACACAATCCTTCCCTTGGATGTATGAGTATAGATTTGCAGACGTATAGACGATTTCTATAGTTGGTGATGATGACTTGCCTTTGTTTCTGAATTTTTCAAAACTAGTCTTTGAATTGTATAGGGACAAAAGTGTGTTGATTGAACCTAAAAAGTATCATACTATCACTATCATCCCTTCTCTATTTCCCCAATTGACTAATAGGACGTGGCCGGCGTCGCTATTGATTTTTTTATTCAAATAGAGAGCATGAGTTTTGTGCATTGTTAATAAACTGTTCCCAAGTCCCATTCTTTTGGCCCTTGTACAAAATTGATGGACTCGATCAATCTCGAAGTAGCAACCATTTTCAAGGTAGAACTTGTTCTGCTTAGCCCCGCCAGTGATCATACAATTCGAAATGCATAATTTAGGAAAAGCCTAATTAAAAATGTTATCTGGAGTTTTTTTTTTTTAATCTTTGATAAATGATGATATCTACACAGTATTTGAAAAAAAATAATTGTGGATTTTCTTAAGTCTATTAAGAACGACTAAGTCCAATCTGTTTCCTTTTATTTAGTGAGGAGAACTCCTTTTGGAATAGCTTTTTACCAATACGTTGGATAACTTTCTGGTATTGCTTATGTCATGTACCTATTATCTAAGTGGTACCTTTTCGCAGCTTGGAGATCTCTTAATAGCTTCATCGATGCAGCAGGGCCTGAAATTAAATTGCTATTTTCTGAAGCACGTGCCGTCGTCTATGACGAAATTTGAGAAGAGGAAAAAAACCAACTCATCTTTCAATAATGACAGCAAACGGCAACAACTTTGTGAGATAGTACAACCTCTGAAATCCACGGCTGAAAAAATAAACTGTTTCACAGAGTGTGTAGACCTAAGGCGAAATTTTCGCGAATGATTTGCTGATAGAGCATCTACCTCCATGTTTTTGCGGCTTTGAAAGCAAAAAGAATGGGGATCAATCGCCAAAGTCATTAATATTGAGAGGTTTACTAATAACAGAAATCGATTATCAGCCGACAATCCAAAAAACTTTAAGATAAGTGCCTTTTTTGTGAGATTTCTGTTGAGTTATCGAACAGATTGAAAAACTATTCTTAAAACGTGTGGCAACTAACCATTTGTTGTTGGGGCCTCGTTTGTTCAATTCTGATGAATTGTTTTGAAACAAACTGAAACCGAAAAAGACAATTTTTCCTTTCGTCGTCATCTTAAGAGTTAACAGCGGGAAATTTCGTTGCGAAACCGGATAAGAAATTAACTAAAAAACTCAACATCTATCTCCGGATTACACAATCGAACTTAGGTTGATTGTGTTTATTCAGTACCATACCAAGCCACTGTAGCTCTGCTGGATGGCCGGAACTATTTTGGCAATTATTTGGAACATTTTTTTTCTTTACTTCTTCGTCTCTCGCTTTTGACTTTATCAAAGATGTGAAATTGAGCTGAACCGATTGCGTCGTTTCACTTTATTGTTGTTTGCAGCCGCCAGTTTGGACCCAAGCTGGGATCTGTTTTTTTGCCTCAGTTTTTTTTATCTCTTCATGAACGAAAGCAAATTGATCTTGACTTAAACAACAAAAATTGAGAATTACGCAAACCATTTTTATTTTTATTTTTTATTTACATAGTATTCCGTCTCACGACATAACTTGACGAACATAATTCCTAAAATTCACTCGGTTCATAGCAACCGTTCTCCAATTTCTCGGGCACCCCACGTTCGCCAGATCACGCTCCACTTGGTCTAACCACCTCGCTCGTTGCGCCCCCGCTCGTCTTGTTCCTACCGGATTCGTAGCGAACACCTGTTTTGCAGGACAGTCGTCCGGCATTCTCGCAACATGTCCAGCCCAGCGTATCCGGCCAGCTTTCACCACCTTCTGGATACTGGGTTCGCCGTAGAGTCGCGCGAGCTCGTGGTTCATCCTTCGCCTCCACACTCCGTTCTCCTGTACGCCGCCAAAGATGGTTCTTAACACTCGTCGCTCGAATACTCCGAGTGTACGCAGGTCCTCCTCGAGCAATATCCATGTCTCGTGCCCGTAGAGAACAACCGGTCTAATAAGCGTCATATACAGGTTACACTTCGTACGAGGGCAAAGTCTTCTCGACCGCAGTTGCTTGTGGAGTCCATAGTAGGCACGACTTCCGCTGATAATTCGCCTCCGGATCTCACGGCTGGTGTCATTGTCTGCGGTCACCAGTGAGCCGAGATAGACAAAGTCTTCGACTATCTCCAGCTCGTCGCCGTCGATCATGACCTTGTTATTACTGGACAAGCGGGTTCGGTCGGTCTCGGATCCGCAGGCCAGCATGTACTTCGTCTTGGACGTATTAATCATCAACCCAATCCTTCCTGCTTCGCGTTTCAGTTTGCGGTAGATCTCCTCCACCGCCGCAGATGATCTGCCGACTATATCAATGTCATCGGCAAAGCAGATAAGTTGACTGGATCTGTTGAAAATCGTGCCCCGCATTTCGCCCACCGCTCGTCGAATAACACCTTCTAGCGCCACGTTGAACATCATGCAGGATAGACCATCACCTTGTCGAAGCCCCCTGCGCGATTCGAATGAACTCGACAATTCACCCGAAATCCGCACACAGCACTGCGTTCCATCCATCGTCGCCTTGATCAGTCTGATTAGCTTCCCGGAAAAGCCGTTCTCGTCCATGATTTTCCATAGCTCGTTACGGTCGATCGTGTCGTATGCGGCTTTGAAGTCGATGAATAGATGATGCGTAGGGACTTGGTGTTCACGGCATTTTTGGAGGATTTGCCGTAATGTGAATATCTGGTCCGTCGTAGACCGTCCCTCCATGAAGCCGGCCTGATGACTTCCCACGAATCTGTTTGCTTGTGGCGTGAGGCGGCGGAGTAGGATTCGGGACAACACTTTGTAGGCGGCATTGAGGACAGTGATCGCTCGGTAGTTCTCACAGTCCAATTTGTCGCCCTTCTTGTAGATGGGGCATATTACCCCCTCCTTCCACTCCTCCGGTAGCTGTTCTATGTCCCAGATCCGGACTATCAACCGGTGTAGGCAGTCGGCCAACCTGTCCGGGCCCATTTTGATGAGTTCAGCTGCGATGCCATCCTTCCCAGCCGACTTGTTTCTATTCAGCTGGCGAATGGCTTCCTTAACTTCACTCATCGTTGGGAGTGGCTCCTCTTCGTCGTTGGCTACGCCGGCGATGTACCTTCCCCCACCGTCTTGATCTCCTGCATGTGCGCCGTTCAGGTGTTCATCGAAGTGCTGCTTCCACCTTTTGATCACCTCACGATTGTCCGTCAGGATACCCCCGTCCTTATCCCGGCACATTTCGGCTTGCGGCACGAAGCCTTTGCGGGATGCGTTGAGTTTCTGATAGAACTTTCGTGTTTCTTGGGAACGATGCAGCTGCTCCAGCTCCTCGAGCTCCTCCTCCTCCAGGCGGCGCTTTTTCTCCTGGAAAAGTCGGACTCGCTGCCTCTTCCGCTGTCGGTGATTTTCCACATTTCGACGGGTGCCTCTTTGCACTACTGCCGCCCGCGCGGCATTCTCTTCGTCCATCACCCTCCTACACTCCTCGTCGAACCAGTCGTTCCGTCGAGATCGCTCCACATAACCGATGACGTTCTCCGCAGCACTGTTGATGGCTGTTTTGATGGTATCCCAACAGTCCTCGAGAGGGGCTTCGTCAAGCTCGCCCTCTGCCGGCAGCGCTGCTTCGACCGATTGCGCGTAGTCTGCCGCGACCTCAGGTTGCTTCAGTCGCGCGGTGTTTAACCGAGGCGGGCGCCGGTTTCGCTTGTTGTTCACTACGGAGAGTTTTGGGCGCATCTTCACCATCACCAGATAATGGTCCGACTCGATGTTGGCGCCCCGACAGGATCTGACGTCGATGATGTCCGAAAAGTGCCGGCTGTCGATCAAAACGTGGTCGATCTGTGATTGAGTTTGGTACGGTGATCTCCAGGTGTACTTGTGTGGGAGGCGGTGCTGAAAAAAGGTACTACGTACGGCCATTCGTTTGGAGGCGGCGAAATCAATGAGTCTGAGGCCGTTTTCGTTGGTCAGCTGGTGCGCGCTGAACCTTCCAATTGTCGGTTTAAATTCCTCCTCCTGGCCGAGCTGAGCATTGAAATCCCCGATGACGATCTTGATATCATGTTTTGAGCAACGGTCGTATTCACGCTCCAGCTGCGCGTAGAATTCGTCTTTGTCGTCACCGGTACTTCCGAGGTGAGGGCTGTGCACGTTGATGATGCTGATGTTGAAGAACCGGCCCTTGATTCTCAACCGGCACATTCGTGAGTTGATCGGCCACCATCCGATCACGCGCTTTTGCATCTTTCCCATCACTATAAAAGCTGTTCCAAGCTCGTGTGTGTTGCCGCAGCTCTGGTAGATGGCACGACCATCTGGATACGTTCGTACCGTGGAGCCCTTCCAGCATACCTCCTGCAGCGCTACGATGTCGAATTTGCGGCTCTTCAATTCGTTGGAGAGCACGTGGGTACTGCCCACAAAATTTAGAGATCGGCAGTTCCATGTTCCAAGTTTCCAATCGCTAGTCCCTTTTCGTCGCGTGGGTCTTTGCCGATTTCCATCCGAAATTTGTTGTTCGTTATTCGTTGCTTATGTTTTTTAGTAGTTACAGGCTCGCAAGGCCCGCAGCTAACCCCACTATCTCGCAGGAGGACCGTCGTGATGTTGCTGTTTTGGGTCCCGAACACCACCAGGACGTTGTTGCACTCCGCACGCCGCCCCTAACATGGAGAACAGACGCGTACGAAGCCCCCTAACTCATTCTGCATGCGACCAAAGCATCCACCGGGGTTGGGTACCCGATCTCCGCTAAGGTTGCTCGCACCCCAGCTAGTACCACGGGGAGGTAGAGAATCGGAGTTGCAGACAAGAGGTGATATGACCACTACCCGAAGGTTGGGTGTATGGGGTCTCGAGTTGCACATTGTCTACTTCACTAGCCAATTACGCAAACCAACGATTCATGTGACGCATTTAGGAAAAGTTGCACAATAAGCTAGTTGATAAACATAGAAAGTTAGTTCATTTTGCTGCATAAAGCCCAAGGTTAGATAAGGTCTGTGCTTGTTTAACTTACAAAGCTCAATTGCTCTAAATTACAGTCATCATGAAACACTTTTGCCTGTCTCAACAAAACCAACTTAAACAGCTGTTGAAGCGAGTTGAACTCACAGAAAAAGCTATCTGAGTCCATTTTCGATGCAATGAGCTTAAACTGACCATCATCAGCAGGTAGGCCTCTAGCTGAGTCTTAGTTGCCAACAAGTTGAACAAATATTGATTCAACATACTGGCCCGATTATGTGCTGGCGAAGGATTGGGCGTTTTGTTGAGAGAACATAAATATTTATTAACACACAAGTAATGATGAGATGCTGATCGGCGATGATCATAATTAAATGGCCGCTCATTCTACCAATATTTGTTGAAATTTCAAGGGTTTCGTTTATCGGTCAATCGAGAATGGATCTTGGACTCAAATACACAGCAAAAATTATTTCCTGTAGAATTACAGTAAATGTCCTGTAACAAAAAGGAGCAGGACACTTACCGTTATTTTACAGGTCGAGAACATTTATTTTTCAGTGACTATATAAAATTACAGGCCCCTGAATTTAAGTAACCTGTAGTTGCTGTCGACCTGTAATTGCAAGCGATGTGTAATTGCAAATGACCTGTAATTCCCAGCTACCTGTGAAACAATTTTCACGTAATTTTATTGTTTTGATTTACTACAATATCGTGAAATATCATTGTTGAATAAAACAATAGTTTATTCGCATCAACCAATTTATTTATTACCATAAATCCAATGCGCTAAGATACAAATTTCGAATTAATGCGTTTTAATGGTTTGAATAATGTTTTTTACCTTAGGAATAGTGGGTAGTATGGTTCATGTCTATCAGCATCAAGCTTGACTCTGCGAGGATTCAAAGATGGGTGCCTTCAGATCAATCATTTCTTGAATTAACCTCAGAACGTTCAACCAAACCAAACAGCTAGTGGTGAGGAACTCATGTCCGAAATGTCCTGAAATATTCGAAAAAAAATCAATGAATTGTTCTTAAAACCGTAAATATTCATGAATTAGTTTAAAAATTTCCAATATTTCCACAAAAATCTCGAAATATTATTTGCAGATAATCAAAATCTATATTCAGTATTCATTTCATTAACCCTTTAAAATATAAATATTCAAACTTACCAGTCATCCGTCACGCAGGCATGGCACAATCGATAAAGATTGATCGGTGCGTTTTCTGCGACCCAAAGCTGCAGAAACCCTAGGACTTTTCCCGAGGAGGATCTGCAATCTGGCAGAGTCCATTTCTTATGCAGACAACCGGCTGTGCCTCTTCACTAACGGATGTTAAATTCTACCACAAAACGGGCCGGCATCATCATCGTCGTCGCTAGTCAGATCATCCTCATCGGTGCCGCTGCTGTCGTTAATGTATTAAGATTGTCCAATTTAATCCAAATTTCACACGGACATTGGCCTGATTCAATTAAAAAAACAATGTTATACTGAACGGCTCAATTTTGTTAATCTTATACTTAACCTTTTTTAAAAAGGGTACCGTGCTTGAGGCTTTCTTTTGAATTATTGTTACACTTTATTGATGAACTGACATTTAAGATCAACTTGAATCTAAACAAAAACTGATTAAACCATGTAGCTTCATTATTGAAACAAAAAAAATATAATTGAGTAAATTCCGCAATCACTCTTCCAAAGAAGTGATACCGCCACTAACTGGAAATGAACCGTCAACATCCACCAGGACCCTTATTTGGAATCAAACTAACGTATTTTTCGGGGTATCAAATTCACAGCCTTCCAATTTCCTTATGTGCATGCTGATAAACCTTCGTTGTTGATCGTGGACCAACTTTATTTTCCGTTCAATCAAAGCCTTCCTGAGGTGGCGCACTTTTTTTGTCTGTTAAAATTCAAATAAATCTTATTAAGTTCATATAAAAAAAGATATAAATACAGTAGATATCGAAGTAGTCGGTGAAACTGAAGAAACGTGGTTGACAGAAGCTCCGAAAATTTATCAATTTTTTATAAGTTTGTGCGAGTTTTGTTTTTGGAAATTTTTAAAATACCATCGTTTGAAGAACAAATTAAACATCCCCCGATGAGCTGCTTTCCGAAACAGGTGATTTGGCTACCAACTAAGATGCTGTTTCATCGTGGATGACGAAATCGGGTGGACATTGGCCCGGGCTTATTCAGCTTAGCAAGATGTAGGAACCAGGTTAACGATTCCAGAGAGGAGTGTCAATGCTGTGCAACAACAACAATTTGGTGAGCTCTTTCTATTTTTAATTACATTCAAATAATTTTCACCCATCAATCCTACCTGCCAAGTAGGATTTCCTTTAAACGCAAATAACCCTCCCTCTACCTATCTGAAACAGCATCCTTGTATGTAGGGTCGCATGAGTTCTCTTGCACCTGAAAAGTTCATTTCGCTGTTCAGATTATCCCTATATGATTGCATCGACTTGTCACGGTGTGCATTTTGGTACCACATTGATTTTCAATCAAAACACTTGAAATGAGTATTGAACCCAGGTACTCATTTTGGCATCAAGTGTTAGGCTTGATTGTTAGTTGTACTTTGTGTATCAGCCAATTCAAGATGTGTGTAGTCACCCAATGCTATGCTATGCTATGCTATGCTATAAAAAAAGATATAAATACAGTATCAATATGTTCGAAAAACCAATATCAAATATTGAATATTAACAGATATACCTGATTCACAAAGAGAAGTGTGTTGATCTCATTATCCAAAAGTTCGTTATTTGATGTCTCATAATATTCTGATCAATCGTTTACTTGCATTGCCTTTTATGAAAGGTTGTAGCTGCCCTTTCGCTGCAGACGTCAATGCATTAAATTCCCGGATAAAAGCTTTAAATCAAATAGCGTAGTCTAATCTCGAATGCAAAGCCAATCTTTATGGGTATTCCATTTTCTTTTTTAAAGTCTATCTTTTGGCGTAATCTATTTTCATCTGATAAAACAATCATATGAATAAAATAGATCATTGGTTACTAGTTACCAGTGAGCAATGCATAAAAAGAGATTGAGTTCTTTTTTAGGGTCGAGAAACTTCCTTCGAGTTTTAGCTGCTGTTAAAAAAACTAGGAGATATTCAAAGATTGAATCCGAATCGAACCGACGTTTAACAAAATAAATTCTGTTCTCGTATTGTCTTTTCCCTATTTTTTATATAAGGTCCACCAGAACAAGTGAAAACAGGGGAAGATGCAAAGAAGGGCGGATTTCTCCCACAAGAAGCAAATATAAAAATATATTAACTTCCTGCAAATGTTCCTTGAGACTCAAAAAAACAATTTTAAGAATATAATATATTATTAGATTATACCTGAAGTGGAAGAAATCCAGCCTTGTTTCACTAACCCCAATGTTTTGACTTTCCCCGGTGTACCTTATAACATTCTGATGCTTCAGGGTGTTCCAGCAGCCAAAACGAGAAGAACGATTCCATGACAAAAGAAAAAAAGAGCTCTTTCATGGCTTTGCTATGTATAGTCAGCGTCAGCATAACCGATTAAACGACAAGAATTCCTTATGTTATAAACCCCTAAAGGTAGGCTGCAAAAACCGAATGATTACTCCAAAATGTTGGATTCGGATTCCAAAAAAGATTACGCTATTTACAACCAGGTAAATTTTGTTCAGCGTAAGTTGGCCCAACAAAAATCCGGAGACAAACGAGTGGATCTGGAAATGTAACAAGCAAGTTAAATAGACTTAGCACAATTGTTTAGAAGTAGAGTATGTAACCTACATCAGATGCAGTAAGGTGTTTGTTTAGACACGATGGTGCGACTGAAGCATTTCTGGAACTAAGGTTCCTTGCTTCTTCTTCAAATCAGAAGACCCAGCGCTTCGGTGAAAAATAAGCAATTGATTCTGGTGTTAGAAGAATCCGATGGGAGCGAATCGAGTTTTTTTTAATAAACGGAATTATTTGGCCGACGATTGGCGACAGACTATAAAGTTGATTGACCTGAAAAAAAAATCCTCTTTCAAACCAAATATAATCCACTTTCTGGACAACAGAAACCAGAATTCCACATACATGTCTTGAGGCTCATATTGGAACATCCCAGTCGGTGGTCGGTTGACGAATTAGCTCCTGCATGAAGATGAAATTTATCCTTACGTCCATGTTGTCTCGCAGCGGAACATTGCCTGCGTTTTTTCCTCGACCGGCACCAACGTCCCGCGGATTTCCTGCACTAGAGAAATATTCGACACCCGTAAAAACCAAAAACCGCATATTGTTGTTCACCCGGATTTAGTATAGACACTATAATTTAATTATAGTATAGACTATAGACTATAGACTATAGACTATAGACACTATGACAAAAATGACAAAAATGACCAAAATGACAAAAATGACAAAAATGACAAAAATGACAAAAATGACAAAAATGACAAAAATGACAAAAATGACAAAAATGACAAAAATGACAAAAATGACAAAAATGACAAAAATGACAAAAATGACAAAATGACAAAAATGACAAAAATGACAAAAATGACAAAAATGACAAAAATGACAAAAATGACAAAAATGACAAAAATGACAAAAATGACAAAAATGACAAAAATGACAAAAATGACAAAAATGACAAAAATGACAAAAATGACAAAAATGACAAAAATGACAAAAATGACAAAAATGACAAAAATGACAAAAATGACAAAAATGACAAAAATGACAAAAATGACAAAAATGACAAAAATGACAAAAATGACAAAAATGACAAAAATGACAAAAATGACAAAAATGACAAAAATGACAAAAATGACAAAATGACAAAAATGACAAAAATGACAAAAATGACAAAAATGACAAAAATGACAAAAATGACAAAAATGACAAAAATGACAAAAATGACAAAAATGACAAAAATGACAAAAATGACAAAAATGACAAAAATGACAAAAATGACAAAAATGACAAAAATGACAAAAATGACAAAAATGACAAAAATGACAAAAATGACAAAAATGACAAAAATGACAAAAATGACAAAAATGACAAAATGACAAAAATGACAAAAATGACAAAAATGACAAAAATGACAAAAATGACAAAAATGACAAAAATGACAAAAATGACAAAAATGACAAAAATGACAAAAATGACAAAAATGACAAAAATGACAAAAATGACAAAAATGACAAAAATGACAAAAATGACAAAAATGACAAAATGACAAAAATGACAAAAATGACAAAAATGACAAAAATGACAAAAATGACAAAAATGACAAAAATGACAAAAATGACAAAAATGACAAAAATGACAAAAATGACAAAAAATGACAAAAATGACAAAAATGACAAAAATGACAAAAATGACAAAAATGACAAAAATGACAAAAATGACAAAAATGACAAAAATGACAAAAATGACAAAAATGACAAAAATGACAAAAATGACAAAATGACAAAAATGACAAAAATGACAAAAATGACAAAAATGACAAAAATGACAAAAATGACAAAAATGACAAAAAATGACAAAAATGACAAAAATGACAAAAATGACAAAAATGACAAAAATGACAAAAATGACAAAATGACAAAAATGACAAAAATGACAAAAATGACAAAAATGACAAAAATGACAAAAATGGACAAAAATGACAAAAATGACAAAAATGACAAAAATGACAAAAATGACAAAAATGACAAAAATGACAAAAATGACAAAAATGACAAAAATGACAAAAATGACAAAAATGACAAAAATGACAAAAATGACAAAAATGACAAAAATGACAAAAATGACAAAAATGACAAAAATGACAAAAATGACAAAAATGACAAAAATGACAAAAATGACAAAAATGACAAAAATGACAAAAATGACAAAAATGACAAAAATGACAAAAATGACAAAATGACAAAAATGACAAAAATGACAAAAATGACAAAAATGACAAAAATGACAAAAATGACAAAAATGACAAAAATGACAAAAATGACAAAAATGACAAAAATGACAAAAATGACAAAAATGACAAAAATGACAAAAATGACAAAAATGACAAAAATGACAAAAATGACAAAAATGACAAAATGACAAAAATGACAAAAATGACAAAAATGACAAAAATGACAAAAATGACAAAAATGACAAAAATGACAAAAATGACAAAAATGACAAAAATGACAAAAATGACAAAAATGACAAAAATGACAAAAATGACAAAAATGACAAAAATGACAAAAATGACAAAAATGACAAAATGACAAAAATGACAAAAATGACAAAAATGACAAAAATGACAAAAATGACAAAAATGACAAAAATGACAAAAATGACAAAAATGACAAAAATGACAAAAATGACAAAAATGACAAAAATGACAAAAATGACAAAAATGACAAAAATGACAAAAATGACAAAAATGACAAAAATGACAAAAATGACAAAATGACAAAAATGACAAAAATGACAAAAATGACAAAAATGACAAAAATGACAAAAATGACAAAAATGACAAAAATGACAAAAATGACAAAAATGACAAAAATGACAAAAATGACAAAAATGACAAAATGACAAAATGACAAAAATGACAAAAATGACAAAAATGACAAAAATGACAAAAATGACAAAAATGACAAAAATGACAAAATGACAAAAATGACAAAAATGACAAAAATGACAAAAATGACAAAAATGACAAAAATGACAAAAATGACAAAAATGACAAAAATGACAAAAATGACAAAATGACAAAAATGACAAAAATGACAAAAATGACAAAAATGACAAAAATGACAAAAATGACAAAAATGACAAAAATGACAAAAATGACAAAAATGACAAAAATGACAAAAATGACAAAAATGACAAAAATGACAAAAATGACAAAAATGACAAAAATGACAAAAATGACAAAAAAGACAAAAATGACAAAAATGACAAAAATGACCAAAATGACAAAAATGACAAAAATGACAAAAATGACAAAAATGACAAAAATGACAAAAATGACAAAATGACAAAAATGACAAAAATGACAAAAATGACAAAAATGACAAAAATGACAAAAATGACAAAAATGACAAAAATGACAAAAATGACAAAATGACAAAAATGACAAAAATGACAAAAATGACAAAAATGACAAAAATGACAAAAATGACAAAAATGACAAAAATGACAAAAATGACAATAATGACAAAAATTACAAAAATGACAAAAATGACAAAAATGACAAAAATGACAAAAATGACAAAAATGACAAAAATGACAAAAATGACAAAAATGACAAAAATGACAAAAATGACAAAAATGACAAAAATGACAACAATGACAATACACCATATGATAAAACTGAGTAAAATAAAACTAAAAAATAAATTTCACTTTTTTTGTCACATTTTTAAAGATGATTCATTCGACAAATCAGAAATTTTCAATGTTTTGTTATAACCAATTAAAAACAGTGATGATGCAATGAAATTTTTCGAACGATCAAAGCGCAACCGCACTTTCACATCGATTGTAACTGTTAAACTTGAGCTACAGCTTCAAGCTATAACTAAACTTAAACGGAACACATTCCAAAAGATTTATGCTGCGTTCCTGTTGCATTCATTGCTGCATGGCAATTCGAAATGCAAAAAAAAAAACGACACACACTCTAAAAAAAACACACCATTAGAGATGGAGCAGCCCCATTTCGCCAAGTCACAGAGCATCACGAATAATTGGCTTAACCCTGGCTCTGGCCAGTGAAGGGGTTTGGATCTCAAAGAAAAAGGTGGAATAATATTTATTAATAATAGATGAGTAAAAAATTTTTGACGAATATACGAGCAAGTGAGACCTTAAAACACGCCCTCTCTTGGCAAAGAGAAAAATTAGGATCGGTCCATAAAGCATGTTACGAAACAAACGTGTAACGGTTTGAGGTAAGAAAAAAACGAGATGGTGTCAATCATCAGCAGCAGTGAATGCATCTTTGGAGGTCGGGGTTGTTTTATGTTTTTTTTGCCTTCAACTCTCATCTGGTTTTGAACCGTAACTGTGCAGCAGCTGTCTGTAAGGGCAAATTTCGCTTTTCTTTGGAGGCTGGAACACTTTCCGATTGAACTGCGCTACCGCGAGCCTTCTCAAGCAGCAGCAGATTGAGCGTTGTACTTTCGCTACGGAAAATTAATGGGTGTTAATTAGTTATTAAATGCTTTTTACGATAGACGTTATTTAACGATGCATGTTTCACCTTTTTTTTTTCTTGGGAAATAGAAAATTTGAACTTAATCCAAATTTTGAACTTTCAATAATACTTGGCTCTTTATAAGTAATTGAATATTTTTTTAATGAACATATCAACCAGTTCAACGATCATAAAACACGAAACTCAGATTGTCAAATGATATGCAGCATCGACATGATGGTACATTTAATCTTTCGGTTGTTTACAACAGTGCAGCAGCTTCCGGTGGATGCAGGTCGCTCCTATAAGCTGAACTTAATGTCATATTAAACAGACAGAAATACTCAGCCCCACAGAGCAAAGTCAGTCAGTCACTTTGAAGCGGCGAGCGGGCAATTTTTTGTGGGTGAAAGTGAATGTGCCGCGATAAGATTTTTTTTCTTGCTTTACTCCATATAATTTCACGTGGCTGACGGGCAAGATGGGTGCTAATTATGACGAAAAATTTTCCACCAACAGCGGTCGAAAAACTACTTCGTGGCAGGTAGGTAGGTAAGAAAGATTGTCAGCGGCATTTGATGAGGATGAGGACCACCGGGTAGAAATTGAAGCATCGTTTTTTACTGGTGCTGCCGCAAATGTTCCGTGACAGCACCGGCAGCAGCCGTGCTCATAATAATCTATCTTAACGAAATCATCATTGATGGGGCTTAAGCTGTTCAGAAAAAGTTTTATTTAAAACTAAATGATTGCTTTATGACAAAATTCAACATTAAACATTAAACATTAAACATTAAACATTAAACATTAAACATTAAACATTAAACATTAAACATTAAACATTAAACATTAAACATTAAACATTAAACATTAAACATTAAACATTAAACATTAAACATTAAACATTAAACATTAAACATTAAACATTAAACATTAAACATTAAACATTAAACATTAAACATTAAACATTAAACATTAAACATTAAACATTAAACATTAAACATTAAACATTAAACATTAAACATTAAACATTAAACATTAAACATTAAACATTAAACATTAAACATTAAACATTAAACATTAAACATTAAACATTAAACATTAAACATTAAACATTAAACATTAAACATTAAACATTAAACATTAAACATTAAACATTAAACATTAAACATTAAACATTAAACATTAAACATTAAACATTAAACATTAAACATTAAACATTAAACATTAAACATTAAACATTAAACATTAAACATTAAACATTAAACATTAAACATTAAACATTAAACATTAAACATTAAACATTAAACATTAAACATTAAACATTAAAAATTAAACATTAAACATTAAACATTAAACATTAAACATTAAACATTAAACATTCAACATTAAACATTAAACATTAAACATTAAACATTAAACATTAAACATTAAACATTAAACATTAAACATTAAACATTAAACATTAAACATTAAACATTAAACATTAAACATTAAACATTAAACATTAAACATTAAACATTAAACATTAAACATTAAACATTAAACATTAAACATTAAACATTAAACATTAAACATTAAACATTAAACATTAAACATTAAACATTAAACATTAAACATTAAACATTAAACATTAAACATTAAACATTAAACATTAAACATTAAACATTAAACATTAAACATTGTGTTTTCGAAGTTCATATTTAGCTGGAAATAATAACAACACCAAAAATACCTAATAAAAAAAGGAAATTTATTTCTTAAACCATATTTTTACTGATGACCATCACACAAACTCGAAACAAAAATAAACTTTACTGATATAATCTAAAATTAATCAGAATAAAAGTTTCAAATCAATGTTATTCCCGGTAGAATATTTATAAACAATAATGATGCTTAATCTGAACTAGATATTTGAAGTCAATATTTTCGAAATACAGAGAACGAATGCGAATTATAATTTCGAATAAAAAACAGAATTTAAAGCTTTGGACATAAAAATCAATGTAAGGAAATAGAATATATATTAAATTTTTTTTTATCCAAATTCTTTCAGTTATCAATATAAAAGGCTTAAAAAGTTTGATTATTATTTCATTAAGTTATAATCGATTGAATAAAGATGAATTAAAACAATAACAGTAAACGTTTATAAATTTTTAAGTGCAGTCATTGTTTCTCAAGCTTGTTTTTCAAACGCTTAGTTGTCGCTGTCAATTGAAATATTGGGTCCTGGACCTGGAAAGGAAGAGTGGTAGAAACTAGTCTTTCCTTATCAAAAATTTAAGTTTCAATATGTTTGCATTACGCAAAAATTAAGAGTTGAACAACGAAGGCAATCTTGTAAAAATATTTTTTTTTAAATTTCATGAGTTTGACTATAAAATTCCATAAATTTATTTGAAAATGAAATTAAAAGATTAATTCAATTTATCGGCCTTATCGGTAAAAGTTATGTTATTTAAGTTACAACATTTCATGATTATGAAAATGAAAATTTGTTATTAATATCTATTTATTGCTCCCTACTTTTTATTCACCTACAATGTTCGTAATCTTTAAATATTCTTAAAAAAATATAATTTTCACCGATAGGGTCGATTAAAAAATAAATAACTAACTGATTAATTTCAGCATAAATTGATATATAATATAAAGATGGGAAAGAAAAAAATGGTGCCTATGTTTTAATGAATGATTTGGTAGATTTGGCGTATTTAACTCGAATTCTATTGTCAGATTTTGTCAATCATTGAAATTGTTCATAAAACTCTATTCAAATTAGGAATAATATTTTGATGATGTATGATCTTAAAGTAGAATTCTACAGTTTTTAAAAATAAGGAAAGACAAGTATTTCTGACATTACTGAAGAAAATTAAAAAAAAGAAAATTCTTGTTTCATAAAACAAATTTGTTGAAGTTTGCAAAACGATTTGATTTTTTCTTTGAAAAATATCTCAACATATTGCGGACCAACTACGAGATATCTCGTTTTATCGTCTTAAGCGAGTGCGCTTCACTGAGAAGCATAACTCAAATATGATAAGTTTCACAAAGAAACTTTATCCTACAAAATTGTGTACAAAACTTCGATAACTTAAAGATACTAAATTTGAGGAACTTAGTCCAGTCGTTTCTGAGATAGAGAATGCCAAATTTTGAGGTTCGGGCTTAGATTTCTTCGCGGTCCTTAATGTGTGAAAATCAATTTAGTAACGTAATACTTCTTTATCAAATTCGTTAAAAATCTATTATTTCACAGAATTGGGAACAGTAAACAAATAGAAAACAATTTTTTCGCAGAAGTCAAAATTACTTGAGGTCTTAAAGAAAGTAAATAGAAACCTTTATTTCAAAAATTTTTGTAATATTTTCAAGTTTTGTCAGAAAAGTGCAGAATTTTCTAAAATAATTTTTACCAATTTTCAAAAGTTTCAGGGCACCAAAATTGATCAAAATTACCTCTTAAATTCTTTACATATCAGAAAAATTTGAATTTTGTGGCTTTTTTTAATACATCAAAACCCTTTCGAATGTGAAAATAAAGGATAAAAACACAAAATAAACTTGAGGCTATAATTGGTTTCTTGAAGTTTGTTCTTGAAGTTATCAAACATTGCTAATCGAAATTGCCAAACAAATATTTGTTTCAATTAGTGAATGTCATATAGTATCGTAGAATTAAATGTCTTAGACCTAAAGTGATTTAGGATAAAATACCGCGATGTGTTGTTAAACATTAATTTTTTAAACTTTTTAGGATCAAGTTTTTTTTTTACGAAACTCTGGAAAATTAATTTCGTGAACTTTAAATTTTACTTGGAAAAAATCTTCACGGGGGTGGGGGGGGGGAGGGGTGGTGTTAAACCCCTAAAACCCTCCCCGTTTGCACGGCCTTGATCTACGCAGATTTTAGAGAAGAATGCCACTAAGTGGCAAATTCCCCAAAAAACGATAAAGATTTTGTTCCCAAGAAACAACGATTTAAAAAAAAATAAATTTAACGTTTTTTTTAAATTCTATAATTTCGTCGTCCACAAGTCACGGTTAATTACTCTCAGTCTTCAGAAAAAAAATGATCATGAAGTAAGAACCTGTTGAGTTCACTCTCTGCCTTCGAGACGATCAGTCGTGTTTTCAACCGAGTGCTAGTTTCGAACAAAAAGGACAACTGTTTTTATTATTAGATGTGTAATACGGTGAGGCTGAAATGAGCCCTTCACCAGGAGATCATCCTGGTCGGACCGTTCCTGAATGGATGGACACGGAAAACTTGCAAGGAAGGCTTTACTATATGTTCCTTCGTGCTAAACCTGGTCACACACTCCCCAAAAACCCTTTCGTTATTGGGAGATCAGTTGAAGAATATGCCGGAAAGGTGGAAGGAGGTTTCTATGAAAAGCGAAAGTCATGGTACGTGGTAAAAATACGGAGCAAAGATCAAGGTAGGAAACTTTTCACTCTTACTGCTTTGAAAGATGGCACGCCAATTGAAATTGGTCGCCATCCGGAGCTTAACTCGCGGAAATTTGTCGTTTTTTGCAACGAAGTAGAAGACATGACCGATAAAGAATTGGAGGAAGAACTCGCTTCTCAAAAGATAACGAATGTCCGTCGCATTACGAAGAAAGTAGCTGGTAAAATTGTTAACACTCCAACTCTTGTGTTAACAATAAACTGTACTGTGATACCTGAGTTCATCAATTTTGGTTTGCTCAGAGTCAGAACTAGACCTTACTATCCGCAACCGATGCTGTGCCGTCGGTGTTTAACTTACGGCCACCCAAAAATACGATGCCAGAACGAAATAGCTTGTAACATTTGTTCCTCTAACCACGAAAGCCAAAATTGCACATCAAAAGCAAAATTCTGTCAGAATTGCAAACAAAACCATTCGCCGACTGATAGGGCTTGCCCTATATGGATGTTGGAATCTGCAGCACTTAAGCTTAAGACCGAGCAAAGAATTACATTAACAGCCGCACGCAAGCAAATCGAAGGAAACAGCACCAACTCTAGCTACGCCGACGTCGTAAAGCGACAAATTCAAACGCACAACAATAAAGCCCGCAAAAATCAACCAGTCAAGAAAGCACCACAACCAGAACATCCAGAGAAAAAAGAAGAACAACATCAACAGCAGCAACCAACAAAGCCAATTCCGAAAAGAGATCACCTCACCGCAGTTGCAAAAACACCAGTTCCTGTGCTGGAATCTGAGTCCCCCCCAAGAAAGAGAATCACTTCACAGCCAACCCCTCCCGTGCCGGTCGAAAATGTGGAAGATGAAAATCTACACACAGTTGATGACAACTGCACAATATTGACCCGTGCACGGACCGCTCGTATGAAAACCTATCCTCATTCCTCTTCCCTTCCCAAATCCTGACCTTCCGTCATTCCCCCCTCAATTTTTATATTATATAATTGACCCACGGCCCCTAAAAACTTGTAAAAGTAAGAGCCTAAATAAAAGTTATTTGAATTAAAAAAAAAAAAGTAAGAACCTTTTTTTCTAAATCTTTTTGATGCTGTACACATTTGCTAAAAAGTGCACACATTTTTTCAATGAATTTTAACCTTGTATTTTCAAAAGTTATACAAAAAAAAAACAGAGCAGATAGAAAAATACAAATTTGCATTCAGTACCCCTAAATAAGTCTAAGTCAATTTTCAAATTCTTTGCACCTCGGAAAATGTGAATTCTGTTTCCTTTTGTTTAAACTACGAATGCAGATTTTGAGTTTTGAAGATGAATTTAAATCTCTTTTTCAAAACACCAATTCCTTCATACTGAAACAGCTTTTGTAAATAGTTATCATTTCTTTTTGGCTTTAAAAACTCACAGGGTTACAAACACTGCTCACAATTTTTTCTTTTGATTCATTGGTTTCATTTCAGAATCTCTAAATCTTTGAAAGGTTTTTAAAACTTAAAATCTAACTATTAAAATTATAAATTTTCATATTCAATTTCTGTTTGGTAAGATGTACTTGAATCTTTTTAGGGTCATCCATTATATGAATGGTTGATGTGATAGATTTCAAACCAAATTAAATTAAATTGGATCTTATTTTTTTTAAATTTCTTAATATAGGTTAGTTTGAAGTTTCATAAATAATATTTGAATGATGTAAAATCGAGGGAGCAATAAATTCGTGCAAGAGAATCTTTACTGTGATTCAAAAACTCAATTGTTATTTTGCAATCTAATTATGAATTCCTTGTAAACGCAAATGAAAATAGTTCTGCATTAGATTTTGGAAGAGTTAGACATCACTTTGTTAAAATTTAAATTGTCAATGAACCAACTGTAAACACATAAAAAAATACAGAATTTGAAATTCTAATTTATAATTGAATTTCAGATTCGTCTTTGCTTTTTATTCTTGAAGTAAAGTTTTATTATAATATTTTGTCCCGATTCCTTCGGTTTTTAAGATATTTTGAACTACAAAGAAAAATCCTAATTAGGAACGTTCCGTTACCGAATCTGCCTTGAAAATGAATTTCATGCGGCCTCAACATGTTGTATATTACGATTGAATTTATGTTGTGAAATATTGTTGACAAACACTGTCAATTGAATTCACGTTTCATAAGCGCCTACTGGAAAACTGATCACTCCAATAAAGAATGTGATTACATTTCAAATTTCTTGTAAACACAATGTGATTTAACACTCAAAGTCCTAAGGTATTTTATCACTTCTTAGAATGACCAAGATTTGTAAATCCATTAAACATGATAGTAATTTCTGAAAATTGAAGGAAATTTCCAATCTTATGGTTCCGTACGTATGTATATAGTTTGAGTATTTTTATTGTTTTCTTATATCTGATCGAATGAAAAATAAGCTGCTTGGTAAAGGCAATCAATGTATGACTTCAGAAAAAAAATCAAGAATTTCAATGTTACAACAATATTCACTCCCCCATTTTACCTTTTTACATTTGTCATTTCATTTAAATTAAAAACATAATGAAGAATTAAGAAGCTCATTAAATACAATTGAAAAAATGTCCCTACATTTCATTACCTAGTCCAAATGTTAAGTAGATAAATGGTTAGCAAATTCAAAGTCAACACTCTAAGTAATTCATCAGAAGTTGATTGGTATAACTCGGTCCAGGGAATTGCAAGTTTCAGCTGCTTGAGTTTGGTAGATCGACTTTTCTTCAATCTTGAGCCTTTAAGTGATAAACAAACTTTTTCGTTGATTAAACACCCCCACGGAGTGGAAAATTTTTGAAAATTCAAAAGCACATCTATTAGGGGAAGTTCAAAGTTTTTATAGAAACTCGAGCATTTACTGGTATTTTGTAACGATTTTTTGCCGCTTGGAGGGGAGTGATCACCCCAATCACCCCCCCATAGGACCGCGCCTGACCGTAATCCGGGGTAATATTGATCACTGTTTTCAATATTTTTCGATTATTTTTTCTGTTACCAGTGCTCGACTCCTATGAAAGTAAAACATGGTTGAAGAAATTTATTAGACTATTTTAAATTTGATTTGAAAATCGATTTTGTCTCTTTTTAGAACTTGATGCTTAGGAATAAAATTGATCAGTTTCTATTTTGACGGTTTTAACGAGTTTTCTTGATCATAATGGATGCAAAACACCTTCTGAATTTCTGTGCTTCTTGGCTTAGATTTCTTCGCGGTACAAAAAAAAACAACATCGCGATCCTTAATGTGTTAAGGTCGAACAAAAATTTTAATCGAATGATGGACAATGATGCTGCATAAACTAAGGGGCTAAATTTTTTAACATTACCTACTAATAAAATTTTAACTACAAAAAAAAATGAAATATTGTCTTCATTCAAGGCCCTCGTACTATTTCCCTTTTATGTTTTCCTCAAACTTTACCATTTGATAGGGTTTCTTTTGTCCTAGACAGGCTTACTCTAGGAAAATGTCCCTCTTTTTTTAAATATAAAAAAATTACCTCGAACTACAACAAAAAATTACACCAAAATTACACATTTGCTAAGATAGTTTAGCTCTCACATAAAAAAAAATTAAAAAAATCTTTTTCTGTCCTTTTGGATCTCAATTTTTTCCTTCCGCCGAATGAACGCAAAAAGCTTCAAATAAAATGAAACCGGCTGTCCAAAGTGCTGCTACCATGCCACCGCAACAAGAAAACAAATTGATTCCAGATTATCTCCCTAACTAGCTGCTGATTGACTTTCCACATGTGCTTTCTCGAATTGCGAGCGTGCCAGAAAAAAAGGCTAAACTTTTCGTTCGTTCGCAGCGTCATCAGAGCATGATTGGTACACGAGTCTCTCCCCGCTTTCCGGAGAAAAGACGTTTTTTTCCCTTTCCCCCGGCAAGCGAGCTAATTCCTTTCGCTTGGATGCACGTGAGACTCCCAAAGATGAATCAAATGGTGCATGCATGCATGATGCAGATGATGCGTTTTGGGAAAGGAGAGCAGTTTTGCATCGCGAGTTCCATTCCATCCGTCGTCGTTGATCGTGTCGGCGTTTCCGAGAGGAAACAAACATAACACTCATTTGTTCACAATCGGAAAATCACTTTCCGTTTGCAGGGGCGTGCCCGAGGATTGGAAACGGGCTAAAGAATTGAATTATTTGAGAAAAATGTTGTTCATGCATTTTATTCGCAACAGAAGGAATCCAACCGATACAAGAACTCAAAAGACTTCAATGCGCAATCATTTGAATTAAACGACGAACCTTCGCTTCGAGTCATTTACTTTATTCTTCGAGGAATGCTTTTTAATATGTGTAAGTCATTTCCTTAAATTGGAGTGAATCAAAGAAATTTGCTTAAAGTATTTTTTTTTCTTTGAAATTCTTGACTGCATATATGTATGCTGCGATTGGCCCCTTGAAAGTATGCCAAAAAACGTTTTGTTAAAGTGTGTCACTTGTGTGGAGCAGTTCGAATTTTCTATATTCACTTCTATGATTATCAGGGTTGTTGGCGAACCGGGGAAATCAGGAAAACCGGGAATACCAAGAAAAACTTTGAAATTTCATCGCGTCACCGGGAAACCGGGAAAACCGAGAATTTTTGGCACCTCACCGCAAAAATGGTCATGTTTAAAATTTTTTCACGGAATTTACAAATATTTTTTGAAATAAGTTTAAGTTTCTAAGCCACATCCCGTACTGATGCCGAAGGATGTCGTTTGTAGTATTCCTTGATTCTCTTGTTCATTGTAGGGTCAGCAGGGCCAGGTTTCTATTGCGTTTTGGGGAAATCTGCGAAAGTACACTGTTCTTCATACTTTCTCAACGCGGTTTGAATACTCAAGCCAACGACATAGTGAGTGCGATGCGATGCGAACCGGTGAATGCGGCGAACCACATTTGATGAAAATGTGTGTGAATCGCTTAAAAATATCAAACTCAACGCGACGAAGCAGATGTCAATTTGTTCCGCCGCTCGATTTCGCATTGGCTGCTTTCTTAAATTCGCATCGCATCGCTCTCACTACGTTATCGGCTTCACACCTTCTTCTTTAGCAAGTTTTCTGAATGAAAGACCACTCACAGTGCCCCATTTGTGCAAAATCCGTTTTCTTTGTTCGGGAGTAAGGCCACGCATTTTCAGATTTCTTCGCGAAAAACGACAAAAAATTACAATGCTTACTTCACTTGGATGTAAACATCAGTACGCAGCCAAAATTTGGTTGAACACTACACGATTTTTGAAGTGGTGGTTATTTTATTATGTATTTATAATCATCGGAACAGTCTATATAAATACTAAGTGATTCTCTAAAGTTCGTATATCTTATATTTTATTAATTTTTGTTCCAAAATGATAATGAACTTAAAAATCGTAATACACCGTGAAAGTGATGTAATCGATGATTGGTTTCAATATCATTCATGAGCACGAACTATAGTGATTTTTTCAATCTGAATGTTTTACAAGATACGAGATATGAAATAAAAAAAAATTCTAAATCTATTCCACGAGTCTTTGAAAATAATGATTATAAATGTTCAAACCCATTTTCTTTTAAATTGAGAACGCCAAATTCAAATAACAACGGATATTTTTCGAACAGTTCTATTTCTTACCAACTTAATCTTAATCTGAAGTGGCATATCGGCAGATTTTATAGAAACTAGGTAGAATTTTTTTTAATGAGAAAGAATATGAAACTGATAGTTGAACGGGTCAAAGCTAGAGCTTTGGGTAGAAGAAAGAATGTGAGTCAGGGCATTGTGTTATCGACAGTATTTTATTTAGTTTTCAAATTTGAAAACAATATTTCCGAAACATCAGAAAAAGTATGTGAATCAAAATTTCGAATAAAGATTCGGACATCAGAATAAATGCATATAAATAGAATACGCTGAATGTAACACCAGAATTTAAAAAAACCTGAGTTCTCAAATAAATGTCAGATCAGATTAAGAACTAACCCTGATTAGGAATGGTTAGAAAAATGATAATGATTGTTATCTATTATTCTCACTCTTAATTTACATTTGTTTACTTTATTTCCAATTGAAAGATTGATTAAAAGTTCCGCTGCAGTATATTGAATTTATGAAAAAAAATTAATCACGATTAGAATTCTCGAATAGGAAAAAAAAATCTATTATGAACATAGGAGAACTTATTCAAAAGTTAAAAAATAAATTTTATTTGATAAAAAGAAAAAAAATTATTTCAAGGTTACCACCCGAATAGTCAAGACCATGGTAAAAAAATATAACTATAATAACTATATACTTTATCCTAATATATACATCTTTTTCAACCACATTAAATTATGTTATCATCATAGTTTTTATAGTTACCGTGAAATGTATCGTTTATTCATTATATTTCATACTTGCCGAATATGTCAGATTCATGGTATTACAGCCAATTTCTTGTGATTTTTATGGTTACAATGAATTTCATGGCAAAATTAAAATCCAAACCAAAACAAACATTGGTAAACTTTTGTCATTTTTACACCTTTCCAATGATTCGTGTAAGCAAATTTTTGACGTTTGTCGAAACACGTTTTCTTTTCGTCGGACAAAAATATCGGTCGGTCATCAAAGTTTTTTGGAAATTTCGGCAGTTTTTTTTGGATTCAAAAGGTAAGTGGTTTCTAAATCAAGTAAAAACATACATTAATTCTTTTTTTTAAATTTCAGCGACACAGATTCACTTTATTGAATGTGTAAGCGCCAGGATGCAGAAGTCGAGGGCCTCCCACAAGAAAGACCAGGAAGAGAAGAAATCAGAAGGCCAATTCAAAGAGTTCCTTGTCCCGAACCATCTGGTGGGAGCCCAGCTCAGCTCAGTTCTTGTCAACAATACGAATGCAGCTTCCCGGGACAGGTTCAGTTAAACCCGCAGTGGTATCCGGAAAACCAGAATAGAAATTATTTTCCCAAAAGCATTTAAACGATGATAAAAAAAAAAAAATTATTTCGAATTTGTTTTTTTAATTACTCAGTTTGCTAAAGTTATTACTTGTTTTAAGGAAAAATATACCTGATGGGTCGTGCTTTTAAATTAAGTTTATCTATAGTTTGTTCAAAAGCACAACTTATCATGAATAAAATTCCTTGAAACGAATAATAACTTTTTCAATAAAAATTTCAATAATAATATAAATTATTCATTGTAAACCATGAAATTTTATGGTTGAAAGTTTCAACTGTTGAAACTAGAGATGTACCGAATATTCGGTCGGCCGAATATCGCAGAAAAACCGTTAAGCCGAATATTCGGTTCGCCGAATAGTTGAGCTAAGTATTCAGCCGAATATCTTCTACAGATTCATAAATTTTTCAAATATTTTTTGATAATTTTTAAAATATCCTAATGTAATGTTGTAAAAGCTACACAATCATTAAAAACTTATGATTTCAGCAAAACATCTAAGGTGTTTCCGCGTATCTTTCACTGTAGATCGTACAGGAGGATGCTGAACGGTATCGTTTTGTACTTTGGTTATAGTTTATTCCAAATTTTCTGGATATATTCGGGCTTGCCCATAAATCCAGTAAAGAATCCAGTTAAGTCACTTCCCGAGTTTTGCTCGGGCTTATTCAGATTATTTGATAAAACGAATAAAAAACTCTAATTCCTCTTTAATTTTTTTTAGATTTTGTGTTCAACTTTTCAAAAATTTCAAAATATACATAAATTTTGCCTTTTTTATTTTTTTTTCAAAAATCGTTCTGAATACCTGACCGTCTGGATACGTATGGTTGAAAGTATGGTTTGCTTAATGTTTAAGATTATCTATATTTTCAACAACTATTTTAAAGACATCTTGCTCAAATTCGACCTTCATCTAATTCAATATCAAGAAGCAATTTCAAAAAGCTTGGCACCTGTTTCGATATGTTTTATCCCAGATTTCACAGGAACGCAATCTCTTTGGTGATAAACGTCCTAGAAGCGACTAATCATCTGTGTCTTATCAGTTATTGGCGACATTTTAAAAATCAGAATGACCCCTGCTTAGAAAATATCTTGTAAAACATCATCCGATAATATCATCTGGTTCAAAATAATCGACTAAAACATGAGGGGCAATAATATGGAAGAAATAGAAAGCATTGAAATAATCGCATGAGGGGTTTTCACTGAAAACTCAATAAAATATTCGACCGAATATTCGGCCGAATATTCGTTTGGCCGAATAGTTGAAAATGTCAATATTCGGTATTCGGCCGTTCGCCGAATACCACTATTCGGTACATCTCTAGTTGAAACCATAATCATATACCATAGAAAGACCTTCACAGCAATTTTTTTGCTGGAAACCAGCTAAATTTTTCTGCGTTAATGCTGGTTTCCAGCAATTCAAATTGCTGGAAAATCAGCATACCAGATTGCTGGAAACCAGCTATTTCTTTCAACACAACCGGCAGCATTTATAGTATCAAATTTATATTTCAATTCAAAATTACATTTTGATTATTGGCTGTGCATATGATTAGCAATAAAAACAATTATTTTCTCCCATTTTTCAAAAAGGGATTCATTTATTTCCAGAAACACAATTTTCTTGTTAGAAACATCGACTCTGGGGTGGCAGCCAAAGTGTTGATCATCCGCCAGCTGTAAAAACAGTTTAGATTAATATCTTTTATGAAATGTCTACCAGTCCAATAAAACTCACCCTTAACTTGATGTCTGGTTGCTAGAATATAGAAGAAAATAAAAATAATCATATTATTCAATCTAACCAAAATTCGTAAATAGAATCTCACCTTGCTTCAGCGTACGAAAACAAACAGATTCCAATTTGACAACTCGATTGCTGATTTTCCAGCAAACTAGATCAATTGCTGGAAAGTCCAGCAATTTAAAAACCGATTGCTGGTTTCCAGCAAAAATTTGGATTGCTGAACGTTTCCAGCAATTTTTTTTTTGCTGGAAATCGAGGCATAAATTTGCTGTTGTGATATCCATCTTCGTTTTAACAATGAAAATAACCGGATTTTCATGGTATTATGGTGAAAAAGTGGAAGCTGTTATAACCATGAACTTAATATTTTTGAGCTTCCGAATGTATGGCAAATCGCCACATAACAAAACAATATCTCTTTTTCAGGGTTATTTTAGTCAAAACGATGAAATGTATGGTCAAAAACTATTAATTCCAATGTGCATTCAAACATGTCAACCATGCAATTCATCGTTTGTGAATATGGAATTCATGATTTTTTCACGGTACAATTCTATTCGAGCAGTGATCAAAGTTAAACATAATACCTTTTTCTAATTTAATATTCTAAAAGTTATCAAAATAAAAGGTTAAAAAGTACAATTTGGAAGTTCAACATACTAATTTTATATATTTACAATACAATATGTTCAATTATACTGACCAAGTACAGATAAATAAATGGTCGATCTCGTGAATGATAAGAAACTGATAAGTGTTGTTGTAAATATTGAGCTTAAAGAAAGCTTAAAGATAACATGGAGTTTTCAAATGCACTTAAGATGTACTTGGATAGAAATGAACTTTTTAACAGCCAAAATCAAACTTTGAAAGCACGCATATACGATACCTTTGATTACTAGGGTGTGAGTGCTCATGTTCCTTGAAAGTTTTCTACACTTTGCATACACGTTTAGAAGTTGAAATCAAGACACAGTCTAGTGACACCTCTGCATCTACGGCTTCAACTAAGCAAAAAATAAGATCTAAATATTGCAACAACGTGCAGCACTTCAACGAATAGCACCAACAGCAGCCAGGGGAAGTGGAAGTTGTTGTTTCTTGAAAATACATCCGTTTTCAAGCCCTCGCGCAGGCAGATTAGCGTGTTGGACGGGGCGGACAGTTTCGAAGTCGAAATCAGTGGCGTTGACGCTTTTCGGGACCACACCGTGTCATCGTTCGCCAGAAAGCCAGCCAGCAGCGACAGCACCTGATCTGCAATCCAGATAGGCTCGCATTCATCTCACGCAAAATCTCGCAGACAGCTGCGTGAAATGTCATCCTCCGGCACGGCGCAGGTGTCCCGAAATGGAGAAAAGACACGCTCGCGCGTGCCATCATGACAGATTTGTTTTTAGCATATTTCGCTTTCTTTTTAGAAATTTCTTCAATTTCAAAATTTGATAATTGTGATTGTTTGATTTGAGGTGTTTGTATCACACCTTTTTTCTTCTACTTCTCTCTCTTAAAGTGAAAGTACTTACACAGTCAACAACATACCTGTGGGATTGCTCAGCATCGAGACCATCGATTCGAGGGGCCGAGAAAGGGAGACGGGGTAAACAAAAATATGCTAAATGGCAGAGATTGATTGTGATGCGGGGCACGGTAAACGCTTTGAGATATAGATAGGGAAGGGAAGAAAAAACAATTTTGTGGCTCACCGATCGGAGAACAAAACTCCGAAACCCGAAGATGACTGATGGGTTTATGTTGTTTTTATTTTCTCCTGGCTATAGATAAGATGAAAGTTGCGGCTTCAATGGTCTTAAAAAGGAAAACAGAAGGTTTACCGCTGGAAATTGATGTCACTTAAAGTGTTCGAAACTCGACTGATCGATAACATATGACCGGGAAAGTGAGTGTGATATATGGCTTTTGAGAGAATGAAACCAGTGATGAAACTATGTGGTTTCATCCCAATTTTAAACTATATGTACATATGTAGAAGGAATAATTTTTCAAATATTCCGTTTGTTCATTAAAAAAGAACACATTCAAACAAGATCTCAGTCAAAATTCTTTATCTTTGAAAAGATCTAATTACGACTTGATTGTAAGCGTACATCTATTAAGGATATGATGGTTAGCATCTTACAAATACTTACACCATTAGCCCACAGAAAGAGTAGGGGGAAGTGTTCCTAAATGCACCTATTTATTGGGTTTTAACTTCGTAGTAAATAAATATTTAACAGTATGCTTCTTGTCAAACAGGCTAAGAAGCATTCTAGAATTGCTTGAATTTCAGCTAGGAATACTGTTGGCCGTTGAGGGAATTGAGATCCTAAATCTAGGTCCGAACACCCCTGCTCCAGTTCTATTATCCTTTTTTGACCCACCGGTAAAGAATTGGATCGATGTGGGAAGAATCGCAGGTCCACCTTATTTACTCCCATTGTCCTATATGTCCCTATCATTGATAGTTTGATTGTATGGTACACTGCCGGCCACAAGTTTGGGATCACCCCTTTTAAAACATGAAAATCTGCAACTGCGATAACTTGTAAGATAACTAAGTTATGGTCAAAAAAAATTTGCATGTTTTTTTTTAACAGTCGGACTATTGGGTGAAAATTATCTAAAAATGATCAAACTTCAGCTAAAGGTTAATCTTCAAAAATATGTCAACTAAATATCCATAAAGCGAGTTCAACTATTTGTTGATCAAAATCATCCAGCACACTTTCATTAATCCCGAATAATAAAACATGGGTTTAAATTCCAATTAACAGCAAGATAGTGCTGCTTCTACGGCGTAAAACTGTTAATATAGTGTTTGGCTGATTAAAAAAATAATTATTTTCGAATGAGAAGCCTGTTTTTTGGATTCTAATTCAGCCTATAATCTTTTTTTCATCGTTTCACGTTGTGTTTATGAAGAAATTAGGCAAGTTTTTAAAGTATTATAACTCAAATGTCAAATTCCTTGACGCTGGAAAAAATTTTCTTAAAAACCTCTTTCAAAACCTTTGGAATACTAGAAAACGCCTAAAATGCAGTTATCTATTCAAATAGTTGTAGAAGCATTTCTTATTTCTTAAAATTTACTTTGTAAAAGTGCATAACCAATTGCTTCATCCAAAAGAAGAAAGTTATGCTTGATTTATCCGTTGAACAGTTCAAAACAAACTGTAGAAGAAAATGTTGATGATTCATATTTTTACAAGCAAAACTCATAGTGGTACTAATCGTACTATTCTTATTTCGCTCACTGTATTTATTAGCATGGCACTAGTTCAGTCAACAAATGTCCATCGTCTTTTCAATTAATGTGGCAACCTTATTAGTTCCACCAGACAGTGGCTGAAAAAACTTTTATTGAGCTAATTTAAATTCAAGAAGATACAAGAAGTGGTACCTACAAGAATGTTCAAAGTTAAAATATGCAAGCTGAAATATTTTGAAATGAAAAATTGAAGACGTTGAGTAGTTACATATGAAAACTAAATTATTTGCACAAAAACCTTTTAACCGTTATCCGTCCCCCACCCAAGCAACCAAAAGTCTCATATCTACTTGAACTCGTGCCACCAAAGTTCGAATTTCGCTGAACAAAGGATCCAAAGGGAATTGGTACCGAATTTTCTCGAATGTGAGCATGAAAGTTACAAAAGGTTCCTCAAATAGCCTTCTATGGACTTGAAGTTCCAAAATGTTCCTCAAATAGATTTTTTTGTGACATGTCAATCGCATCCACACAGTATAAAAGTTACAAATTAGGTCTCAAATAGCCTTCTGTGGACTTCAAGTTCCAAGAAGTTCCTCAAATAGCCTTTTTTGTGACATGTCAATTGCACAAACACAGTATAAAAGTTACAAATTAGGTCTCAAACAGCCTTTTTTGAACTTCAAGTTCCAAGAAGTTCCTCAAATAGCCTTCTGTAAACTTCAAGTTCCAAGAAGTTCCTCACATAGCCTTTTTTGTGACATGTCAATCGCATCATTCAGAATAAATGTTACAAATTGGGTCTCAAATAGCCCTCTATGGACTCGACGTTCCAAAAAGTTCCTCAAATAGCCTTTTTGAGACATGTCCGTCATTCCATGAATACGAAATGTGAACGAACATCACAAAAGGGCATATAATAAATAAATCATTTTTGGGAGCTTGGAAATTGGAATAATTTATATTGAAACTTCAACTTAGAACAACTTAAAGGTAACTCGCAAATGATTGTTTGTGAAAAGAGTTAATATTTTGACCTTATAAAATTTCGTCCAACTGTATTTACTCATGGCCGTAGGAACGGGGGGGGTTTTGGGGGTTAAACCCCCCCCATGAGGATCCAAAAAAGCATGCGAGGTATTCTACTCTTCACACCAAATTTTAAATTCAGAACCAAATTATAATAATAGAGTAAGGTGAATCAAGATTATCAATCTCGAATAAAAACTAATGCCGAGACCTCAAAAATCCATCCCACTTTTTCAAAATTTTCTTACTTGTTCATATAAATTCAGGTCTGAATATTAAATTTTAAATTAAATTAAACCCATTTCGTAGGTTCTGATTCCATAATTCCCATAACCAAAATTGTATTCCTATTTTCGTATTTCGGATTCTGTATCCAGTTTAGAATTATGGATTTTCAGTTTGATAATCATAAGAAGTTAGAAATAAAAGCTGCTTTGAAATTCTGGTTCAAATTTGGTTTTGCATTTCACATCAAATTTGAATCACGCTTTTCGAGATTATATGCATTTTCACTATTTTGATAATAGTTTTCCGAATATGAAAAAAGAGAAATATTTAAATTCGAAGTTCTTAAACTTGATTCATACATAAAATTCAAACATTTAAAGCTTCAAAATGGCAATCCAAAATTAAAAAATCAGATTCAGATCATTGCAAATTAATATTTTAATGCTGATTCACAAAAATATAGATTAAACCTAAACTACAGAATATAAATTATAGATTCTTGAATGAGAGCTCAAAAACTAGGCTCATAAAATTCTGATCTGGAATTAGATTTGGAAAATCGAATTTTTTGTACATTTCAGAAATCGTATGGAAATTCGGATACAGATTCAAATTTTGCAATTTTTGAATTCAGGTTCAGAATTAAGATTCGGAATGCAGGTTAAAAATTCAGAAAAAAACCAGTTGGTAAATAAATTTTACATTCAACATAAATTATTGAGGAATTCCATAGATCATGAATTTATCACACGGCGGACTAAATACGAGATATCTCGTTTTTTCACTTGCAAAAGTGTGTTTTTTACACTTGGAAGTAAAGCTCAAATGGACTGAATTTAATTGCAATTTTTTTTTTGAAAAAACTGAAAACAAGATTTACCGTAACTTAAAAATGTTAAATTTGTAAAATTTAATCCAACGGTTTTTGAGATATAGAATGCTGAATTTCGGTGTTTCTCGTCATAGATTTCTTCGCGGTACTTAATGTCTTAAGATTGCTAGTCAATTCAATTTCGAGATTTCAAATTTTCAATCAAAATTATTTTCTAAGCACAGTTCAGCTGAAAATCACAAATAAAAGGTTCATTTTAAGTTATTTGTTTTATCCGAAAACCCCTAATTTCATTTTAAAAATCATCCACACGATTTTCATTATGGAATTGATTCTTCTTTATGAAAAATATTTGCTGTTAAAAAAACATTCTCACCTTATTAACATATTAAGGACGCCCAAAATTCGACATTTTATGTTTCAGAAACCAATAGTCAAAATTTTGCTAATTTCATATATTTGAGTAAGGGTCAGTGTTGTGTTAAATTTAGTAGAATGAGGTTTCATTATTAAATTTACGAACGCCAGCATCGATACGAAAAAACACTTCAATAGATAAAATCAATTTACGAACACACCGTTAGGATCAGGTTTTTCATCAAGCAAATTTGATCCGAAAATCTAATGATAATTATTTTTTTTTTTAATACAAAAATTTTTAATATCAGAGTACTTAAAAATAAATAATCATATAGTCACACACCTAATTTGTTTTTTTTTTGTTTTCGTGCAGTATTGGGCAATAAATCATAGATAAAAATAAGTCACCAAAACCCCCCCCCCATGAGTCGGTTCTTCCTACGGCCCTGTATTTACTTACCACGAATTTATCACACATTGAAAGTCAGTTGAAGCAATTCATTAATTTAATATCAAGATAAACAGAATTTCATAACGATTCTAGTGGTGAGATTAAATTAGCGCTGCAATATTTAACAGAAAAATATCTTCTGCTTTCTTGGAAACTAAGTGAAACTTTTAATTTGACATTTGCTAGCTGATCTTTCATCCGAAGCATGTTTTTTCAATATTTTTTCTTAGACTTTGAATAACGGAAAACTGAAGTAATGCAGGTGATAATGTCTGAAATACATATTTTAATTACATTACGAGGTTTCTAAAACCTCGTACCTCCTATACAGAGTAGTCTGTTGTACGGCAAAGGCGTACCACCACACTTTCATGCTTTCCAATACAAAAATGTCCTAGACTTACAATTTTCAACACCTATCCAAAACTTTTTCCTACGAAGCTCATCTGATGCTTGCCTATCTGCCTGTTCTTCATTCCTTCACAAATTCATCTACCTAGCATTTCATCTCGACGCACGTATTTAAAGCTGTTTCTAAAACTATAAGATTTGTAAAAATCGATAGAGAAAAAGGAGATAAAGCGGTTTTAAGCTAGGAGTGTCAAATTGATACTGAAGATCTGATTAGGGAGTTTTTTCCTGGGCTTTCAAGGTGCGTCCTTAAACAAAGTAATGATGCAAAATTAAAGATTACTAAAATTTATTTAGTGTCCCCGAAGAAATAGTATTATATGGATGCACCAGAATAAAGTGACATGCCGCCAAACTTCCAATAGTGTCCAATTTTTGTCTTATTTTCTCTGGAGACAAAGGACAAAGATTATACAAAACTGAGCGTTTTTGAGCGATTGATTTAAATGATAAAATGAGTTGTAACTTGGTAGGGTCCTTTCTAGCAAACCAAAACAAAACGTCCCAACGTCAGTCCTATTGATCATCAAAATGGCTAATGTTTGAACTAAAATGGAAAAATTGAAATCAGTACTTAAATTGGTTTACTTGTACATTTAAGACTTGGCCCAATATTTGGAAATTAAATAGCATATCAAAACCACCGCAATTCTTTGATAGCGGGATTTCCATGTGACATAAATACCTTGTTAAGTTAATTCGCTTTTTTCATTTTTGGAGTTTGTTTAGTGGTCAAAAAAGTTTTGAACACAAGGAAATGTTTTTGATTCTCTTGAGTACAAATTATATAACCAAATCTGAAATATTAACTTTAAAATGTGGATTGCCAACTTTTGGATTCTTGACATAAGTCACTGATTTCCAGCATTTGAGGATAAATGCTAAACCTTGCCTTTTGATTTGTAGTATGAACAAAGTGCCCCGCCCATATCCGAAACTACAGGTTCATCAAAAGCGCCAAATCTGGTTGCGCCTCCATTCATCAACAGCCAGTGCAGTGGAGCAGTCCGCCTCGTCGTAAAATTGGAAGCGCGAGAAAACAGTTTATGTTTAATGAATTTTCAACAGCAGCACCAGCACGAGCAGTTGAGTATGGGATGCGCATAAAAATAAGTATAAATAAGCCCCTCTGGCCGACCAAAGCGGACCAAAGCAACCACTAAGCACTGAGTAAGGGGGAAACAGGGGGTAGCTCTCGGTGCGCATTTCTTTTCGTGCCTTTTTTCTTTTTTTGTTTTCTCCCGCTGCCGGGGGTTTCGTTTGGTGCATCGCCACAATCTTATAAATGCAAGGAGTCGTTTAGTTTCATTTTTCGTTAATGCCTGTTGTAGCCGGCGGTCGGTTGATCGGTTAATTAAGGCGCAGATGAGTTATGGGCTATTTAACATTGAGTTTTTGCGTTCAGCTTTTTCGACTTTTGGCGGGCAGCATTCATACATGAGCCAAACACCACACATGACCGCCAAACGGAGCCACCGCGAATGGCCGCGGGTGAGACCTCCTTTGCTTTTTCGTTTATCATCAGCGGCGACATTCGGGATGACACCGAATCGAGGACGGGGAATAACGGACATTTAGACCGCACCGCGCACAGCTCGGTCATTGGGGCACTGCGAGCGACCTTCCGAGTCACGAACGAGTCACCATGTCAGGTTCGTCGCCTGCTCTTCGAGGGGACGTATTGAAGTCTTTTGTATTTTTTTCCTACTTCTCACTGAGCGCAAACACCTATTTGTGGCATTTAGTGCGTAATGGGCAGGGTCATTTGTAATTGATAAGTAATCATTAAAACTTTCCCTGTGTGGTTTCTTACACTCTGCAGTAACTGATGCTGGTAGGTTGACAATTTAGCATATTTTGCTCGAAAATAGGTCGATAACAACGTCAATTATAGGCTTCTTCCGATGGGTCCGGCCGGACGTAGCGAGATGTTGTTTGTGAAATCAATCATTCTCGATTACTTTTGGTGATTCAATTTGTTCAAAATTATACAGACTTCGTTGCAATTAATATTCCTTTATTGATGTCAATATATCAAAATGGCAGCTAAAAACTTGCAAACGTATTTCGTACATCTTATGTTGGTACCCATATTTCTTCTGTCCTTATCTCATAAAATATGACAAACCTATGTTTGAATTGCCTTGCAATGTTCAATATGAAAACCAGCAGCTGTTAACAACTAAATACAAATTTCATCAAAACATTCCCACCCCTCAGCTTCGACTTTCTCGCGAAACACCATTTTTGTTTTTCCAAGCCGCAGCAAAGCCGGAGGCGTTGAGTTTTATAATAACCAATCTTTGATGGGTAGCAATGAGTTTGGCAAAGCTCAGCTTCCTCATACCTTCGTAGACTCGAAAAAATGCAGCTTCACGCTTCCGTTTAACTACCCGGCAATTAAAAATAACACAACAAATTGCTTGGCTTCATTTTTCTGAATGAATGATTATCGCAACCTGCAGCATCATCAGCAGAATCGATTATGCGCCAAAACACATACACATTTCTCCGATTTATGGTGGAAGTTCATCGTTGTATTATCTACTAGTAGCAGTATTGTCAAGGCCGGATTAAGGGGGGGGCAAAAGGGGCAATTGCCCCGGGCCCCCCGGCTCAGTGGGGCCCCCCGAGGGAAAAAAAGTTTTAACATTGCTTTAATCATACTACTTCAATTTCTACAAATCTATGAAAAAACTAGAAAACCGGAATGACAATTTGAAATAGGTATATCAACTAAAAGGCCCCCCTGGAAATAATATTTAGGAATAGTTTTTCGCTTGCATAAATTAAGGGGCCCCCTAGAGTTAGCAGTGAAGAAGTTCTCCTGCCTTTTTCGAGCTAAAGATATCAAAATCTCAGTATTGAATTTTAAAAATTTCAACTCAAAATCTGGACAAAAATAATGTGAACCAAATTCGAAACAAAAACTAAGAAGAATATGAGGCAAAACACCTTAAATTTTTATTTTTTATCGAAACATGGCAGTTGGGATATCCTGTACAGAACAGGAAAAATTAAGAAAAACATCTTCTCATTTTCATTGCATACAAACGTTTTGCACAATGATAATGTTTATTATTATTTTAACTTTCCAAGTAATGCTTACTGCACTAAACTAGCAGCTAATTTCGCCTAAACTGGCTCACTGTGCTAAGAGAGAACAGAGAAACTTTCTGATCAACATTTCAGAATCTTACCCGCGCAGTATCCGGGTGAATACCGGGTATTATTATTATAACTTTTCACTTTTCGATCATTGTAATTGAAATTTCTGTTTGTAAATTATCAACCCTTTTCCCTCCCAATTTTTGAAAATAAAATCTTTTAAAAAAACCCGTTGGTTGTCTAAATTGGACCAATCAACAGTACAGAGTTTCTTTATTGAATTTCCATCCCAATTTCGGCCTAAGACTTGAAATTCGTATTGAAACATTTTCAACTGATTTACCAAAATTTTATCATCTACTGAAGTCAATATCCTGAAGTCAGCACACCATTTTCCAAATGATTATTCTAGAATTATTATAAAAAAGATCTCATAGTTAAAATGCAAATATCATTAAGTGATTCTTTTAACATGAATATTTCAATTTTTTTAATCTTATCTTTTTCCAGATTCAATTTATTGAGATCTTGAAGTCTTGTGTTGTTTCTTCAGTTACTGAAGTTCAGTTTCATGATTTTTCTGAATTTTGAGAACTCAGGATCTTTTCTAAGGTACTAAACTCATTTGGATTCCTTATCTGAATTTTTCAATGATAGCTGATTCTGTGTTTTAAACATTTAATCTCTTATCTGATTTTTTTTTCAATCGATCATTTTTGCACTTATACCTCCTTGGCTTTAAGGGCATCAAATGAAACTTCTATCACATTTAGAATAATAATTTGGTAACAATTTTTCTTCTGATTAGAATCATATTCATAAGCATTTCATGAAAACGTTTTTTTTGTGTTCCAAAGATATAAAATTGAAATTCACATTTGGTGCAATTTCTGGTTTGGCTCTGAATGTAACTTTAAATCTCTCTTTTTTAATTTAATTCATATTTTGTTTCTTAAAACTTGATTTGAAATTATGATTTAGCTTTTAGACACTGAATTTTGGTTCTGAATATAACCTGATTAAAAATTTTGAGTTTTTAAACTCTTATATCTGTATCTTTATGGAATTTTAATTTAATTATTTTGTTTATTTTTTTGAATTTTGTATTCAATGTTTCAAATCATTATGATACTTCCTAATTGTCATGATGTAAATATTTCTCGATGAATCACAAACTCAATGATGAAATGAAAATCATTAAAATATCTGTTCGGTAATTTTTCTAAATCATAGAATTTTAGTTGGTGATAAGGATATTTGAAAAAAAAAGAGAATTAAATTCAGCATTTTGCAGCTCAAATCAAAGCTTTCATTGTTTGAAAATGTCTCAACTCTTCCGCAATCTTTGCAACTGATTAATTAACAGTTTTTATTTAAAGGTGCCAGAAACTATCTTCTTTGCAGACAACATGGCAATTTGAAAGCTGTAAACTGAGCTCATATCCAGTTCTTTTACACGTTTAAAATGTTTTGTATTATCTGGGATAGCATTTGAAAAAAAATCGAATCATAGGGGCCCCCCGAGAAAAATTGCCCCGGGCCCCCTGATGGCTTAATCCGGCCCTGAGTATTGTTGTTTTGTTTCCGATCGGAATCTGCACTCGGTCGGAGATCTCGACCAGTTTTGGATTATTTTATTTACTGCGGATACCTACAATCGGCGACTTTATCGTGCACGCCCGGAATTTGCTGATTTATATCCATTTTTTTTCCTCTGCCAACTCTCAACCAAACCAACACGGGGGGTTTGGTTTTGTTTTGCATCTCGAATAGCAGCCCCTCCCAGTTGTCTCAATTAACCGAAACTGTCGCTGCGGTTGTAGATTTATGCACTTTGTTGTGCCAAGCCAGGATTACGCCAACGTCAAGGCAATTGGCAGACAGACGAATGTACGGGCACCATAGGAGAAAGTTTTATTTCCAGTCACTTGCGAACCAAACTCGGGGGTAGAAAAATTCGTACCTACCCACAGATTGTTTCAATGGTGGCGGCGATGCAGTCATCGAGCATACATATGTTGCATATTTATGTATGCATGCTGAGGCAATGCAATTACAGTGACTTGCAGCACATGTTCTCTTCTGTAAATCCCCAGGGGAAGCGAGCTTTATGCTCCAGTCAACTATGCATTTCACCGACTGCTTGCCACATTCGGAAGTGATCCAGAGGTCGACTCTAACAAGATTCCAACATGACAGTTCAGTGAGCAGCTGCAGTGATCGTATCTTATTAGTGAACACCCAGGGGTGTGTTTATGGTGCAGTCATTTGGAATTCATCAATTTCCATGACTTGGTAATCACCTATGGTGACAGTTGTAACCTCCTACTCGGTTACAACTGGCATTTTTGGTATTTCGGTGGCAGTTTTGCCCTGAATATAAAATGACAGTAAATGTAAATTTACACGCAGTAAATATTTTGTATTATATAAAATAAAATTAATAGTTAAAATATTTTGGGCATTTGGATAAAAGATAGGAGATTAGCAGATTTTTTTCCGTGTAGCAGTTCAGGATGACTCAACTGCTAGAATGTCAAACTTCCTGACACATGTCACAAAAAAAGAGCGAGATGGCTACATCGCCTCAGATGACGTGGCCCAATCAGATGCATCGGCTTTGCCGATCTTCAATTCAGGCGAGTTTATATAAGGCCTAAGCACCCATTGGCCGGCCTCTTTGATACCTTGGAGTTCGCTTCCGAAGTGTCGTCCAATCGTTGTGCGCGCCTTTTATCCCGCCAACATCCGTTTCCATCAACCAAGCGTCGTTTCCGTTTTGGGACCTTGGTTTAAGTGCTCAGTTTGTTGAGTGAAAGGCACTGTGCAAACAGATTTAAGTGCCCACGACTCCAAGAAGATTTGACAGCCGTCCGTAACCATACGGCTCAGTACACGCCGTCCGTCAACATACGGCAGGACATTCCCGGCCGTACGACAACCTACGGCTCGGGAAAATATCGAGAACTGCGGTTCTTGGTTAGCTACAACAGTTACCGGATTACAAGACGAGATCAAGGCAACTACCGCCAAAACGCCAGAGGCAGGCAGAGGGCCAAACGACATCACCGATCGTTGGTGAACTGGGCCAAAGTTCACAGACAGCGATTCCACGTGGTACCACGGCAGCGATCCCCGGGGCAACGAAGTGTCCAGCAGCAACAGCAGCAGATGGTCTAAGCCAGGGGTTTTCAGATCGTGCTCCGCGGAGCACTTGGTGCTCCGCGAAGCTTTTGAAAGTGCTCCGCGACGTACGCAACGAAAATCATAAACTTTGAAAAACTCTGATATATTTTTATCGTTTACATCAGAGAAAATGAGAAAAAAAAATCACAGGGCTTACAGTACGAACGAATAAATTTTGTTTACATTGTTTTTACTGGCGTCTGAATCCCTGCAGGGATGTTGGCAAAGAATGGTGGATTGTCAAAGTGCACTGCTTTGATCGAACAACGTCGTGTTGCAGGACTGAATGTGCAAAACACTCAATGAAAAGGCTGTTCTTGCGTCGTACTTGACGAGCTACCGATTGGAAAAGCTGGAGAAGCGCATACTATTGCTGAAAACTTAATCAAACCTTGTATTCAAGAAGTCGTCCGTATTAAATTCGATTCTCATGTCTGACAACACGGTTTATTGGCGAATTTGTGACATGGCTGAAGATGTTGAAAGCGATTGAGAACTTCAAAATTCGACATGCAGCTTGACGAATCCACAGATGTAGCAGGACTAGCAATTCTGATGATTTGTTCGCTATCAAGGGTCTGAATGTTTCGAAGAAGATCTGTTCCTTTGCAAACCGTTGCCAACTTTCACGTCGTTGGCTGAAATTTTCAAGCTAAATAATTGATGATTATATTACGGACAGCAATATTACATGGCGAAATTGCATTGATTTATGTATGGCAGTGCAAAAGCTATAGATGGAAATACTACCTGAGTCGTTGCCAAGATCAAAGAAAAGACGAAAAGTCTCTCATCGACATGCACTCGCTATGAAGAAAGTCTTTGACGAAAGCATAAAAATAATCAACTTTATTAAGGCTCGACCAAAAATTTAAGGGTTATTCAAGGCGTTGTGCAAAGAGATGGTTAGCCAACGGAAGATCACTGGTTATCTCGTAGAAAAAAATTGTCTCGCCTGTTTGAATAGGTTTGAATGAGAACGGCTTCAGTCTTTCAATGCAAGGTAAAGGAATAACAATCTTCGATTAAAACGGCAAAATCATGACTATCAAGAGAAAAATCAAATTTTGGGCAGAATCGCTCAAAAAGCTCAACCTACACAGCTTTCAAAATTTAAGAAGCTTTCAATCAGAAATAACATTGAAGTTATCATCCGAAATTTTCCAAGAATTATGACAAACACAACGCTTTTGGTTGGTAATTTTTTTCCTTGGTGTAAACATAAGCTAACAGGTGCCACGTGTCTAGTGATAAGTCATTTACAATTACAATGTTTTGCCGCAGGATTTGTTGAACAACTTCCAGCAAAACTCCTCGAATAATGTCATAAAATAATAAAAAGATCGAAGACTTTAAATGCGTGGAACAGCCTATTTTTATGTCAAAAAAACCAGAATCATTCACATCGCAAGAATATGAATGCTTGATAGATATGACATCGGATTCAAAGCTTCAGAAAAAATTCGTATTCAAAAAGTCGTTGGAGGAGTATTGGTGTCAACTGGAAAATAAATTTTGAATTTTGTCCGATAAAGCAAAACTTATTCTTCTGCCGTTTTCCACAACTTATCTATGTGAGTCTGGATTTTCCACATATATCGCAACGAAGACAAAATACCGATCCCGAGTAACACGGAACCAGACATCAAGCTACAACTGACACAAATTTAATCAAATTTTCAGCTTGAAAAATCGAAGAGAGCGTATTTGTTCTATTGAAATCATTCATTTTTGATGACACACATTTTGTCAATAAAAACAAGAAAATTCAAAGAGTAGCCATTCATTACTGATTTTATTGACTACGATGACAAGTCACATCTTATTTAAACGATAAATACTATCAAATTTTCAAAACTCGGGTTTTTCATTCTTCCAAAAATGTAGGTGCTCCGCCAAAATTTTTGGTTTTAAAAAGTGCTCCGCCGAGCAAATGATCTGAAAACCCCTGGCTCTAAGCAGTGAGTCGAAAAGGGTTTTTTTTTTATAATAAATAAGATTTGTTTTTTTTTTAAGTTTTCTTGCTTTTGTTCAATACAAATAATTTTAATTGCCCCTTAAAGATTTTGGTACTTTATTGCGTGCACCGAAAAGCCTTAAATACGGGTTATATCTGAGTGGGAGGTAAAGGCATCGAACAGGTAAGTGAGTGTTCTTCTAGTTACGACGAACCGACCCTGAGATTGGCTGGAGTTCTGAGCTATACGAAGGCCTAGTTTCACAGTATTTCCACGTATTTTTTTAATCTAGAATTGGTTTTTTTCAAATCTACTTAATAATTAAAGACTTTTATTTATTAAATAGATTACAAATGTTCGACGTTTTGAGTATTCAGCATTTCTATCTTTAAAAATATTAAATAATTGAAAAGAACATTTTTTTACTTCTTAAGTGTCTGTTTTCAAAAATTATAATTTGAAGGTTACGACCCAAAAGCCTTAATTCTAAAACCAATACATCTTTTTTTTTATTTACCTACAAAAGTTCTCTGCAATTTGAAAATAGTTTTGAATATTTTAGCTCAGAGGTGAGCAACCCTTTGAGCCAATGGGCTTTTTTATATTCAAACCGGCGTGGTACTATTCTTCGTCACTTCGATTCAAAAGCCTCTTGGAATTGTATCTCAGCAATTATTTAAATCCGATTTTTTTTAAATCGCTGTATTTCTCACGTTTCACACTGAATCGATGTTGTATCTTATTGATCAAAACTTTTGTGTTCTCGGCGTATTTCAAAAAAGGTTTTCTACAATAAAAATAAAAAGCAAATTTTGTCAAAAAAATAATGATTCTTGAAATTCGAAATGACACTCCAGGGACTCTAACGGGTCAACATTTCTGGGATGGATGAGGGTTTAAAAGAAAATTCGGCATATCTGAAAATTAGCATTTTTAAAGAGGAGATTAAAAATCGAAATACTGGATTTTTTTTTCATTTCCACTTATAAGTACTGTATTTGAAAAAAAATGCAACACTTTGGTTGGTGAATAACTTTTGAATGCATAAATAGAAATTGATGAAATATTCATCGAATTCCGTTACTGACTGATAATGGGGTAATGTGCAAATTTTTGTGATGTTCTATCAAGTGTTTTTTGAGATGTTGAGCGTCGAATGAAGAAGTTTTTCAACGTGCGCCATCTATGATGTATGCTAAAAATCACTGTATTAAAAATCAAGGCTATTTTTCATAACCTTTTTCTATTTCCTTTAGCTTAACCTTCAAAATTATTCGATATTCTTAATTTGGTCAAAGTTATCACAAGTTTAGCCCACAGTCCTATTTTGGAAAAAAAAACAACATCACTATATTTTTCGCGTATTGGCACGATTCCAGATGTTACCATGGAGGCCGTTTTTATGTATATTTACTTAGCCAATCGCTATGAAACACTTACTGATTGGCAATTTCCGAAGATTGTCAGCCTTCTCAAGTATTAGACTTCAATATTTTAATATTTTTTTTCCTTATTTATTTCCATAAAATATAGCGAGACTTGTCAACGAGAAGTTTCTGGTTGAAAACCTGCCAGGTGCCGCTAAAGAGTTCGTTTTGCTGTCCATTACGAAATTTTTCAAAATATCTCCCTACTAGCGGTCCAAATATTTTGCGCACGATTTAATCACCGTATTTTTTTTATTTATCCAGTGGGCAGATGTTTCAACTTGTAAAAGTTAAGTCAGGCCTGTTTATTGTTCAGCTAGACGAACCAGTCAGATAAATCGATCATATTTATCGCTTCCTCTCTGTAAATTTTCTATAAAGTCCCTCACATTCCTTAACTTCATAGAATCAATCATCTTCACTTTTATTAAATCATAAGCTCACTTTTAGATCCTCTAGGACTATTTAAACAATTTGCCATACGCATTTTGGTTGAATAGTTAATTTCCAACTGTTTGGGTCTATCACTGGGATTTTCATGGATTTTTTTTCAATCCTGCCCCAAAAATTTAGTCTATAAGCTTCTGCATTGGACGCTATCTCAAAAACCACTAAACAGATTGTAACTAAATCTAGCATACGTACTTAATGCATAACTAGGTAGATTCACTGAAAATTTCATCAATTTTCAATCATGTATTCAAAAGTTATTCATAAAGCAAAGTGTTACATTTTCTTCGAGAACACTCCTTAATTATTCCTAAAAACTTCAAAATCGCTTAAATGTAGTAAATTTTTTTAGAAAATAAATAATACCTCCAAAACTTTACGATAATAATTTTTGCATGAAAGTATTAATTTCTAAGACAATTTTAAAATTATTAAAAACTCTCTAGAATCAGCTGTAAATATTTGGCAACAAGGTAAGTTTACAAAAATACTGTTATAAATTTTATAAAAGTGTATTTTCCGCGATTATTTATATTATAACTTCCTTCCCTCAACTCAAAACTGTATTCTGTCTGCGATCGACATGATCATGAAAAATACATACTTTTTATTTTGTAAGTATTTTTCAGTGGTGCCAGTTATTTTTACAGTCTATTCTTTAAATTATTGATTATTTTAGAATTTCCTTCGAAATTTATTGTTTTTGGTTAAAATGTTTAGTTAAAAAAACGTTCTCATCAATTGTATGGAGATATTATTTATTTTTGAAGGAATTTCAAAACATCAAATAAAAAAAAGTTAAAGAGGTTGTACATAAGCCACGACCGCAAGGTTAACGTAGAATTACGTCAATAGGATATGTTTCATAATAAATTTTCATACTCGGAAAATATTGATCGTTTTGACATGAATTCTATATATATTCATTCATCAACTATCACGGCCAATTGAGACAGATTGTAGCTCTAGACAATTGCATAGCAAAAGGCGGGAAAATATTTGTAGCTGCTTCAAAATCCAATGCGCCTGCAATTATGCAACTAAAAACCTCAAGCGTTTTATCAAACGCTTTAATTCGAATCAGTAGGGGAAATACAAAAGGGGTACGCACTAAGGGGTATACAAAAGGGGTCGTCATTGTACATTAGATGAAGATGAAAATTCAACAACAAATTTAACTTTAATGAAAAGCGCACTTAATACAAAATTATTTAGAGAGTGAAATTTTTATCAGATTTTTCCAATGGAATTTTTAGCTTGAATAAATATTATATGTCAATGAATGGTGTCATACTCAAACTTCTACACATTTTTATTTCGTGAAATTTTTCTGTTCAGAAATGGGGACCGCGGATTACTTTTCAATTTTTTATCAAAGTTCTGATTTAAGATTCGAACCGTGGAATTATCTTTATGGAATTATCAGTGAAAATGGTTTACTCAGCCGAGCATAGTTGTCTTCGTCGTCCTGATAAGAACTTCAAACAGCATAATCATAGCAAGCGGCCTTCTCTCAACAGCTTGCACACATTTTTGGTCGCAACAACCGACCGACCGGGAGAAAGACCAAAATCCAAATGAAAACGGGTCTTTTTTTTTTCAGGGATTTTCATCCTATTGGATGATTCATCCCATCTCCTACCGTGGCTAGTGTACTTTTTTCTTTTGAGTTTTTTTGTATTTTTTTTTGTATTTTTTTTTGTATTTTTTTTTTATTTTTTTATTTTTTTATTTTTTTTTTTGTATTTTTTTTTTGTATTTTTTTTTTTTTTTTGTTGGGAAAGGGAAAGGAAAAGGGTTTTTGGTAGGGACAGATAGGTAGAAAGTTGTTCATATTTCTTCGTAGATGCTGCTGCTCCGGAGAAATGAAAGGACCTTTTCCTCTTCTTCAGGGTCGTTCGACAGGATCTGTCGAAGGTTGTCGGCTAGGTCGCAGTCCAGGCGGGCTTGCTGGTGTATAGGGCGTGAGGATATGTTTGATGGTGATGGCTACGCTGCAAGCGGGGCAGATGGGAGGGTCCTCTTTACCCATAAGATAGCCATGGGTCAATCTTGTGTGTCCTATGCGAATTCGGGTTAGGGCTCTCCGCTCAAAGAAGGAATTCCGGTCGTTCCATGCATAGGTGCAGTTTTTGATCTCCCTCAGCTTGTTTTCGGTGATGTTGTTCCAGGTGTTTGCCCAAGAGAGGAGCAGGTGGTTTTTAAGCCAGTGGGAGGCATCTGAGGGAGGGATGGCCGTATTGGGGGGTTCCAGCTGACTACCGTTGAGAGCCAATCGATCTGCTGTCTCGTTGCCGGGAATCCCGGAGTGACCAGGAATCCAGCACAGAGTAATTTTTTTCGTCGCTGCAATGTTGGAAAGTGCAATGATCCATGGGTGTTTTGTGTTGGCTGCCTGGACAGCTCTTAGCACGCTTGCAGAGTCGGAGAAGATGACTGCGCCGGTAGATGGGCAGAGGTCCTGGGCTGCTTTTAGGATGGCGAAAGCTTCAGAGCTGAAGACGGAGCATTTGGGTGGTAGAGAGAGGGCCACACTGTCGGTAGTGCTGAATATGCCACATCCAACCTGGCCATCAGTGGACTTGGAACCATCGGTGAAGAACTTGGGTATGCTTTGGTATTTTCGACTAACGAGTTGGTGATAGTTGGCCAGAGTAACAGTTGAGCTCCCGCCGGCTCGTACCGCGGAAAGCAAGCTAAGATCGACTTTTGGGACAGGAGCATTGAATTTGCGAAGTCTAGGTTCAGGGCGGGTTGATATTACAGGGATAGATGCTTGGTATTTTTGCAGGTAGTTTTCGGTACGCTGGACCATAGGTACTTCGGGGTTTCGGTTGTAGGACAGCCAACGGATCGTTTTAATGGAAAGGTTCTTGGCGATAATATAGTCAAAAGGGATTTGTCCACTTTCTGCCATAATAGAAACGATAGGGCTGCTCCTGAAGGCGCCGCCGATGATGCGAACTGCTTGGTTATATATTGGCTCCAGTTTTTCATTAATGCGGTCACCGCCTCGACTAAATAGGCCAACTCCGTGAAGCATAGTAGGCAACACCCATCCATGAAGGAATCGAAACAGTGAAGAGCGGGAGCCGGCGCCCCGGGCGCTACATAACTTTTTAAGTATATTGAGTTTGGGTGAAGCTGATTTCCGAACTTGGTTAGCATGGTTGATGAATTTGAGTTTGTCATCCACCAGGACTCCAAGGACGAAAAGATGTTAAAAAAGATACGTTTCTAGTATCGATGATATGGAGTTTATAAGTATATGAAACAGTTTCAAATGAAATTAATCATTGATAACTGATTATTATTATTATTAATATTTATTAAAGACCCTTTAACAATTGTCATTCGGGTCACACATTGATAACTGATGCTCTAACAAATTTTTATGAAATTGAAAAAAAAATTTATTCCTTATTTGTTTTTATATTTAATTAAATCAGGAATAATAATGTTGATGATGATGATAATGCATAATCTAAAAAAGTTAAATTCTACAGTTTTTTATAAACTTGGAATATATCATTACAAGCATGTCCGACTCTAGTAAAAAAATTAAAATAAAAAAGATATTATTGAATTTTACCAACTTGTTGAAATCTGCATTTGTTTTTCGCCTACAAATATCTTAAATTAAATTTGATTTAAATGGAGTAACGTGAACAAGTAGAAGAAGACTGCTATAGCTTTTTTCGCAGATACCAAAATAAGTTGCGATCTAGGATAATTGATTTGAAGCCTAAGTTGCGTTCTAGGATAATTGAAGCCTTTTATTTTTTTGTATGTTTCACAGATTTGTCAAAAAAGTCAAAAAAGAAATTCTTAAATGATTTTCAACTATTGTGATAAAAGTGATTTAAAAAACAAAGCTGTTGGACAAAAACCTAATTGCATATTTGGATTTTGGGCACCCAAATTATATAAAATCATCTCCTAAATTATTGCGCCTAGGAAAAATTCTAAATTTGAGGCCTTGAGTAATTTGTCAAAAACTTTTTTGATATAGAGTTTAGGATTCAAAAGAATGAGAAACACAAAATACAATTGAGGTTGAAATTGGTTTCTTGAGGAATATTTCATATCAGCATAAAATTAAGAATGACATTAACCTTTTTTTTTACAATCGAAGTGGTTAGTTATAAAGCCATCGAAACTAGGATTTTGACTATCGTGCGTGTTCAACACCTTTCACATGGTTACCAACATAGGATGTGTAAAATTAGTATTCTATGAATGAATTTTGAAGTTCAAATAGTTGGTTTTGAATGATATACTTGTTTAGTTACACTTCTTAGTAAAAACCCTTTTTAAACACGAGTTAGGGTTTTTGTTGTATTAGTCTTAGACCTTGAGAACGATTTAAGACAAAACTCCGCCGGAGACAACACTAATTTTTAAACACCTTTTGGGATCAAGTAATTCCCGGTAAATTCATTTCTTGTACTGAAAATTTTACTTGGAAAAAGATCTCCTTGGGGGGGGGGGGGGGTTAAACCCCTAAAACCCCCCCCGTTCGCACGGCCTTGTTCTCCGTCCGTAGGTGGAAATGTTTGAGCTTAAAATTTTGGAACTGCGCTAGAATCGAAATTTGCATTTTTGAATGAAGTTTAATGTTTTGCCTTATTTTGTGGTTTTGGAGGTTTCATTGTGTTCAATGTGTGATTCTGAATTTAGCTTTTAAAGCGTAAAGAAGGTGAAAAATATTTCATAATTGAAAATTGAACTTCCAAATTAATATTTTTTTGCTAAAATGAGCCAATAAAATTATAATTAAATTATTATAATTAAGCATCTCAACCTTGAAACTTCATTTTAGAGCATAGAATTTGAAATCATGTTCAATAATGAAACAAGAGTGTGAAAAGTTTTTTTTGAATGATTGCAGTTTCAGAAAAATAAATTCAATCTGTAACAATTTCGGCTCAGAATCACATAAGATATATGAGTTTTTGCGTAAGCAGTCTTATTATTTTACAGAAAGGATTTAAATATCATTCAATTCGCACGTTTCAATTTCATTTATTAAAGATTGACCTTCCTAGTTATCTGAGAATAATTGTTTGAAAAGGTTTCAACACTTTTCATTCAAATCTTCTTTCTTGGAAATCTCTGAAATATGTAGCCGGTTCATGCATGCACACCCCATTAGAAAGTTTTCCCAGTTCCACGATAATGATGTTTACGTAAATCCAAAATTTATGTAATCGCAAATTGATTCCGTTTTCTCGCGCCATTAAAGTGTGCAAAGTGCAAAACCATTAAACGAAAAAATAGAGAAAAAGAAAAACAAAACTATCCAACCAACTATCCGCAAGCCATCATTTTCATATGCATCGACAACGAGCGGATTTTGTTTGACCTTCACGAATCCGTGGCGGGTTGGGGAAAATAACTCCTAGGCTCTCGTTCAAATTCAATGAACCACCACCTCGACTCTTCGTTGGCAACAGCCTCTTAACTCAAAACTATGAATGTACAATGCATAAGTATGTATGGAAATAATCAATTAAAACTTATTTCACCGGAAACCTGCCGGCATCAAAAGTTACATGTGCCGCACCGAGAAGCGAAAGATGAATGAGACAGACGCATTCGAAAAGTTTGCCCGCTCGCTACCAGGCAAATATTTGGTGGCCAAAATCACGATTTCCTGGACACAGTTTCATCGTTAGGCTCCACTTCGAAGTGAAACAATAAGCTTATCTACAGCACATATGGCTTTGACTTTGGTTTTAGTTTTCAGTGTAGTGTCCATAAATAACGAATTCTCGAGATAAATATCACTGATCTCAATTCACAAATCATGATACTTAATTCTCAATTCTCAATTCTCAACTATCAATTCTCAATTCTCAATTCTCAATTTTTAATTCTCAATTCTCAATTCTCAATTCTCAATTCTCAATTCTCAATTCTCAATTCTCAATTCTCAATTCTCAATTCTCAATTCTCAATTCTCAATTCTCAATTCTCAATTCTCAATTCTCAATTCTCAATTCTCAATTCTAAATTCTCAATTCTAAATTCTCAATTCTCAATTCTCAATTCTCAATTCTCAATTCTCAATTCTCGATTCTCAATTCTCAAATCACAATTTTAAATTTTCAATTTTCAATTCTCAATTCTCAATTCCTAACTTTTTATTCTCAATTCTTAATTCTCAATTCTCGATTCTCAATTCTCAATTCTCCATTCTTAATTCTCAATTCTCGATTCTCAATTCTCAATTCTCCATTCTCAATTCTCAATTCTCAATTCTTAATTCTAAATTCTCAATTCTCAATTCTCAATTCTCAATTCTCGATTCTCAATGCTCAATTCTCAATTCTCAAATCACAATTTTAAATTTTCAATTCTCAATTCTCAATTCTCAATTCCTAACTTTTTATTCTCAATTCTCAATTCTCAATTCTCAATTCTCGATTCTCAATTCTCAATCCTCAATTCTCAATTCTCAATTCTCAATTCTCAATTCTCAATTCTCAATTCTCAATTCTCAATTCTCAATTCTCAATTCTCAATTCTCAATTCTCAATTCTCAATTCTCAATTCTCAATTCTCAATTCTCAATTCTCAATTATCAATTCTCAATTCTCAATTCTCAATTCTTAATTCTCAATTCTCAGTTCTCAAATCACAATTTTAAATTTTCAATTCTCAATTCTCTATTCTCAATTATCAATTCTCAATTCTCATTTCTCAATTCTCATTCTCAATTCTCAATTCTCTATTCTCGATTCTCAATTCTCAATTCTAAATTCTCAATTCTAAAATCTCAATTTGCAGTTTTCAATTCTCAATGCTCATTTTTGATTCTCAATTCTCTATTTCCAATTTTCAACTCTCAATTCTTAATTCGTATTTCTCTATTCTCAATTCTAAAAAAAACATGTAAAGAAATTAAAAATAATGAAAATGGTTAAGAAACTTAAAAATAATCGATCCTCGATTTTCAATTCCTATTGTATTTATTATAATATAATTTTTCAACATTTTCGGACGACCTTCTCAGTTTGTTCGGTTTAATAACCTTACTTTTCTTCGATGTAATCAACTTACCTTTTTTAATGCTAAACAGATGATGCTATTTGTGTTGGTTTCTCCCCGAGCTTGCACGAGGGGCAGAGCAGAGGGGCAAAACCCACCAGACCACATGTACATATAAACTCGGTCCCTCCCCCTGTCTCTTCACACTTCCGATGCCCAATCCTAGCTCCATCGATTGCCGTGCGCCTGCGAGAGAAAGAAAAGAAAACTTGCGCAAAAAACTTTCTCTTTTATTAACCAACAACAGCCCGCATTTAAGTGGTGCAGAGCGCGCGATCGGAGCCTCTCGGATGGATCGGATGAAGCCCAGCCAGCAACACCACCTAGCTATACCTGCTTCACTTAGCCGGTGGGTATCCGATGGCGGAATGCCGCACCTTGCCCGGTTTCAGGCAGGGGGACCAAATGAGTGTGTGTTGTTTTCACGTGAAGATCAAAATCCGAACCTGCATTGCGGGTCTCCCAGGAGAAAAAAAAGATATCAAATATTCCGAAGGTTGTCGTGTAATCCCGATCCGCACTCTCCGAAGTCGCGAAACGGAACTCAGCCAGCGGAGACAGGGTGATGTAATTACGTCAGAATTTATGCCAATTTGGATATGCGTATCTGATTTGATTAAGAAAAAAAACTGTCTCACGATTTGCTTTCTTTTTTCGCAGATTATACGTTAAAAGGCGAGTGTCAAGATGGTTGGCTGAGATATTTTTTCGCTATTGATTACATCATTGAAGTATTGCAAAACACGTCATTTCTAGCTTTAAAAATTTAAAAATCGTCAACTTATGGTTGACTGAATGTTTTAAGTATGTCTTAAGAAAAAGGAGCAATTGTCACGTTCCTATTTCCCAGAGAAAAGCCTTACAAATTTCAAAACTTGACAACGGGCTCTGCGTATATGCTCTCAGCCCAAATTATAGGCTGATGGTTTAACAAAAGCTAAGTGGGACATACTATTTCTATTACTTACTTGGGCACTGATTCAAGGATCCAGCGCAGATTAAAATCTAAATGAAAAATTTCTACTGCTGGCGTAGATTCTTTTCAAAATTTTGTATTTCAGCGACTAGGCTACGCCACCACGAACTTCAAGGTCTGTTTCTTCTTCAATGTCCCTTTAGTTTTCAGTCTCAATCACATCCTATCGCAGCGTGTGTCCTATTCATCTCATCTTACGCTACCGAATTCGAATTTCTTCGATAATACCGGCCACTTAGTTTTACGTTTGAGGTCCTCTAGCCAGCTATTCTCTTTTTAAAGACCTTTAAAATTACCTGCCAGTAGATTTGATTGAATAACCAAAGCACAGCACTGTTAGCAATAGGATTCAAAATGTCTAAAATGTTTGTCTGAAGTGATGAAAAACGAAGGACTAAATATAAATCCCAGAAACGAACCCATTCTGGATTCCAAACCACTGCACTGTGGTATAGAAGGAGTTGGAAGGGCACATAAACTTGCTAGAAAAGGTTCTGAGGGGTACCCCAAAGGATCTGACCATTCTGTGGAGTATCAACTTGAGCACTTACAAGTTAATTTAAAAATTAATAGGAGATCAAAGGAGAATGGGCAAATATACAGGATCTCAATGAAACTTGATAATTCCATGAATAGATCCTTTTTTTGTTCAACTCACAAATGCTAAAACCACCAACCCACCGGAAGTGTTCTATTTATTCCGTGACCGGGATTTGATCTCATGACCGTTGGCTTAGAATAATTGTGGGCTTTCCTCCAGGCCACGGGCTGCGGCTAATTTGGATTTTGGATGTACACTAGGGTGGCAATGGATGTAGGGGAAAAATTTCATAATCGAATACTTGATTTAGAGGTGCCTCAAAACGCTCGAATTCTCGGTTATTCGACCCTCAAAAATCACCAAAGGAGGTGTGAAATCTGGTGTTATCTCAAAAAAAAAAAAGATTTTTTGCCAAAAATCTAGTTTGAGATTTTAAAAATCACCTAAGATAGATTTTAAGTTTGATGCCAAATGACTTAGAAATCCATAAAACATCGAGATCTGGCGTTATCTTAAAACATATTTAGGCAAAAAACCGGCTTTCTGGGACGTTCTTCGTTCTAAGTCAGATAAATAATATCAAAAATGAAAACAGACGTACGGTCGACCTCTGTTTCGCTGACGAAGGATTCAGGATTCCGACGATTGATTTAGCTCCCGCTCCCTCTTATCGAAGCACTACCACATCACCCTCTCTATCGATGCCGCAGAATATATGCTCCCGTGAAGAGAAAGGAATCCTTCTATATAGATTTCAAGAAGGTGGATTCCGATGCTATCTCCCTTGTCCTTGAACCCATCGAATGGGAAGTTCAGCTCGGTTCTTCTGATCCGAACGCAGCTGCTGAGACATTTTCAAACATTCTCAACTACATCATTCATCGCCATGTTCCAAAACGTAGCGTGGGTCACTTAAGAACTGCGGCAACTGAAGGCGGCTGAGAAACGTTCACAATGATACTACATCAAGTACAAGGAAAGAAATACTGCAAATTAAACATTGCTATTAATTAAGTCAGTAAGCGTTCTATCAAAATTATCTAAACCGATTATGAAGGAATTCCATGACCAGTCCAAAATGTTTTTGAAAACACGTAAAAAATCAAATGAAAGAACCAGGGTTTCCGTCCCACATGTTCCTTGACAGCGACACAGCGAATTATTATCCCTAAATTTGTGAACTTTTTACCGGGAAGTTTTCTGATATTTTCGCAACTGGGGAAAATGCTTTGAAAGAACTGACCAGGGCTGTCAGAAGAATATCACGCCTAGGATCATCTTTGAATGGTATTATAGACGATGATGCAGCCATCCTGAAAGCTACAGCTAAGCTTGAAAAAATCAACTTCTATGGGCCCGGACGATATACCATCTTCTATTTTAAAGTGTCTTATGCCATCTTTGTTGATACTAAATAGTACCCGTCAGGCACATTTTTCAATCATGGCTGGGCGGCGCAATCTTTCCTCATTGTGGAAAAAAGCTCACATGTTTCCTGTCCACAAAAAAAGGAAATAAGAGAGATGTGAACAACTATCGCGGAAGTCATTCCGCATCTCAAGAAACGTATTCCGAAGAAAAAAATTTGAGGAATTCAAATATTGTGTACTTTTATGCTGATAATAATTTTAACTTTTTAGTTATATTAGTGATGATGATAGCTCAAGTCGTTAACAAAGTTACTGCGAATCGCAATTCTTACCAAATAAGTTAAAAAATAAGGAAAATAATTACGTGAAGTCAGTTTAAATCGGATATGATAAAATGTCCGCCCTGTTCGCAGATTATAAAGAAGAACCGGAAAGTGTATTTGAAAGAATTTTCCAATGAGAGAAGCAGCAAATATTGTCGCTGGCAACGGTTTGCATGCGTTGAGAGCAAAACTTGCGCTCTCTTCATAAAACCGAAAATTTGAGCGCTTTGAGGCACCCCCCCGTGATTTTCCAAACTTTTTGGTCTTCCGCCAGGCATTTTTTTAGGTTTCCAGACCTCCAGACTTTTGACATTTCTTCAAGCCAGACAATTCCAGACTTTTGGGTTAAGCCATGAATTTTTCAACAAAATAAAGTAAATTCAAAATGTTTAAAATTGTGTACTTACTTAACTTACTTAATGATCCCGCGCCGATCCTCCGGTGCATAGGGCCGTGGTAAAAGACCTCCACTGTTGACGATCCGGAGCCAGCGTCTTCACCTGGTCCCAGTCAAGATTCTCGTCGACAGTTCGGATTTCAGCGGCTACAATTGTGTAATGATGCGCTATGATGAGAATAAGAAATTTTATAGAGCGAAGGGTGTTGAGAGAGTAAAATTTGGGGAAACGCAATTGATAGTGACAGAAATAACTGTATATTATACTATTTTTCGAGTATATTATGAGCACTAAAAAGTATACGCCAAATTAAAATCTGGCGACCAAAAAACACCAAAAAAATTGTTTATCACCTACGAAAATCCCTTTCCAGACTTTTCCAGACATTGTTTCAGAATCTTCCAGACATTTCAGAAAAACAGTAAAAATACTCTGGGCACGCCAAAATCAATCCTGATTGAGCTGAAATTTGCTCAGGTTAGTTTTTTGGGTCGATCTATACAATGTATATGGTCGATTTGCGAAATTCAACATGACTGATTTTAAACTGAAAACAACTTCTTTGTTTCATAGCTTTTTTTCTCCACGGTAGAGTTTTTTGGTCCCATAGTGATCTCATCTCGTCAAGATCTTTCGAACAGTTTATTGCACATCAGTGTACACGAGAAAACCGAGTATCGTAAATTTTTGCTCAGCCTGTGGATCCAGATCAGATTCAGGGTCAGGACCATGGTTAAGTTATCAATCAGGATCATGATCAGTATTATTGTTGGGATTTGTCTCAACATCAGAAAAGAATCAGGGTCAGCACTAGGATTAGGATCAATATCAAGATGATGATCACGGTAAGGATCTAAAACAAGATCAAAATCAGAATCAGAATCAGGATCAGAAACTGGATCTGACTCAGGATAGGTTTTCAAATCATGAGCAGGGTCAGAATCTGGATCGAGATCAGCATTTGACGAAGATTTTGGTTTTGGGTAGCATCTGGAACAGGTTAAGGGCCAAGATCAGGATCGGGTTCAGATTTTTTTTAAAAGAGCTGATAGAGTTCTAGGAATTGTGTAGGAGAAATAATGATACATTTTACTTACAATTTTCGTTGGGTTTCCAAACCTTTCCAAACATGTGGTAAAGTCAGATGACGACATTCTTTTAAGCGGATTTAAGCGGATCTGATACCGGCGCGCAGTGTAAAAAATGTCACCCAATCCCTGTGCACAAAAGATTAAACCGATTGTGTGGTTTTGTAAGACTTTCTTGGGAGACAGTTTTTTTTTGCTCTTGAACAATTCCTGTCGAGCACCACCACCGTGAGTGTGTGGTTTGGCGGCGGCGGCGGCGACGACGACATGACGCGAATTATGCACTCTGCGCGATGTGAAATGAGAAATTTGCATTCAAAAGAATGACTTATCCGTCGCGTCACATCGCGTTGCTTCGGTGAAAGGGAAAGCGTGAAAAAGTTTGCACCACTTCTAATTGACTGTTGGTTGGTGGCGGCGATGCCATTGCTGCTGCACCGAGCGAAGCAAAACAATGCAAGTCACGTGTGGCGGTTTAAGTTCGCATTTATCGCCTTACCCACTCCCCCGCACCGGATCAGCGGCTCTTGCGGTTGGGCTCTTCCGAGAGACCCCCAAGCTGACTGGTTGGCTGGTTGATGAACTCGAGTTTATCGCGGCTGGTTAGCGCAATGTTTATGGATATTTTCAACCCTTTGAATTATAATCCGGCCATAACTTTTTTTGAGAATTGAATAAACATGTACCTACCCTTTACGTTGGTTGCTAAGCCTTCATGTGTAAAATTCGAAGTCATAATGTAATCTATTCATGCGCATTTGTTATGAAATATTAAGAAAAGTTATATAATACTATATGATATTCGATAATTTTTTTAACTTGAATTTAAAGTGAAAATTGAAAGATAATTTTCAAGAGAAATAACTGTTAAACCCTAAATTCATCTAATTATCGAAAAAACAACACAACGACTCAAACTTTAAATCTGATTCTCAAGTGTCAAGCCGCAATTAAGTGCTCTACCGAATGTCTTCTTGGGACGTCACATTTGTCAACAATCAACACCTCTCTCAAGATGGCACGAAAGTCTCCACGCCAGAGATCGGATGAAAAACGGCCACATCTCACGCCACAGGTGCCATTCAGGTTACAGCACCGTTCCGAGAGACAACAAATCTCACAAAACGAACGAAACGAAACTTGCCCCACCGGGAGCTGATGGCCGCTGCCGGTGTGATTTAAGTGCAACCTTGGTCTTCTGCGAACGGTCAAAGCCCCTGTTAACATTTATCAGTTTAAACAAGTCAAGTCAAGCTGCTGCCATCATTCATTGCAATGCGCGCTGATCGAAAATGCGTTCAACTCTCGTGGACACTCGTGGCCAATCTTTGTCAAAACCTCCCTCGCCTTTCTCCAAACTTTCCCCCTAATATTTCCGCCTCTGCTCTAATGCATTTACAACTCATTTTCTAACCAGCTTCTCGTCCATCACACATCCATGATCCGGTAGCCTGGCCGGCCAACAACCGATGATGGTGGAGCCGGTTCGAAAGATTTGCCAGTGGCCTCCTAGTAGTAACTAGTAAATAGTAGCTTCCATTCCACGGCACCAGCCAGAGCCAGAGAGAGGAAAAACGCGGACCCATACCCTGCCTGAGTATGTACGAATGTGGCCGGCCTGCAAAATGGAAAATGGAATCACTTTGCGATACTTTCTCCACGTTTTCGCGTCGGTGGTTTTATGGATACCGCCAATTAATACGTCTATTGATCCATATTTCCCGCGCCCGCTGCAGTGCTCTCGCGCTTTTTGATATGAGTTAGGCTAGATTCGTTGTTTTTTTCCTACTAGTTTTTTTAAGCTTCACTCAACCAACAATTTTAACTACCGATCTGGGAGAGTTACGGATTAAATCTGCACATGTAACGACCTCGAGCCGGGCTGTCTCCCCCGAATGATCAGTGATGCGCAACCGGAGATCGAGCACAGTTTTCACGAAATCAATCGATTAATTAGTCGAATCCGAAAAAGTTAGCAAAACATTCGTTTAAACAGTCAAGAAATAATAAAAAAACCCAGCCAAATTATTAAAATTGTTGTCAAAATTGTCAAATTGTCAAAATTGTCAAAATTGTCAAATTGTCAAAATTGTCGAAATTGTCAAATTTTTCAAATTGTCAAAATTGTCAAATTGTCTAAATTGTCAAAATTGTCAAATTGTCAAAATTGTCAAAATTGTCAAAATTGTCAAATTGTCAAATTGTCAAAATTGTCAAAATTGCAAAATTGTCAAAATTGTCAAAATTGTGAAATTAAATTGTCAAAATTGTCAAAATTGTCAAATTGTCAAAATTGTCAAAATTGTCAAAATTGTCAAATAAATTGTCAAAATTGTCAAATTGTCAAAATTGTCAAATTGTCAAAATTGTCAAATTGTCAAAATTGTCAAAATTGTCAAAATTGTCAAAATTGTCAAAATTGTCAAAATTGTCAAAATTGTCAAATTGTCAAAATTGTCAAAATTGTCAAATTGTCAAAATTGTCAAATTGTCAAAATTGTCAAAATTGTCAAAATTGTCAAAATTGTCAAAATTGTCAAATTGTCAAAATTGTCAAAATTGTCAAAATTGTCAAAATTGTCAAAATTGTCAAAATTGTCAAAATTGTCAAATTGTCAAAATTGTCAAAATTGTCAAAATTGTCAAATTGTCAAAATTGTCAAAATTGTCAAAATTGTCAAAATTGTCAAAATTGTCAAATTGTCAAATGTCAAAATTGTCAAAATTGTCAAATTGTCAAAATTGTCAAAATTGTCAAAATTGTCAAAATGTCAAAATTGTCAAAATTGTCAAATTGTCAAAATTGTCAAAATTGTCAAAATTGTCAAAATTGTCAAAATTGTC